>NW_012118932.1:4739983-4774869 GCF_000951035.1 Colobus angolensis palliatus
AAAAAAAAAAAAAAAATTAGGTGTTTGGAGCTCCACTGTAGTAAGATTTAAGGGACAGAGTGTGCAAAATGATTTAATCAAAGACTTTACCTTCTCTACCTTCTCTACCAGCTTCCAGGAAGCCCACAGCTTTGCCTCGGGCCAGGCTGTGCCATGGGGCCCACTGTGTGCGGCCATGGCCAGCTGCCACTCTCTGATCCTTCTCAATGGAACCATCCAGGGAGACCCTCTGGACCTCAAAATGTTTGAGGGCACTGCCTGGGTAAGGTGATAGTTTAATGGAAAGATGAGAACCTGAGGAAATCTTTACTGGGCGTGCTGAAGCTTTTCTAAGTTTTGTTAAAACACGGAGAAGATTCATAATAACATATGTATGAATGGGCAACACTACCAGAACTTCCCAGCCTGTGGCCCAAAGAACTCTGTTAATGGGTGTGCGTGAGATAGGCATCCATTCTTGAACAAGCTTGGAAACTGTTGTTTAAACAAAGTGAAACTCATTTCTTGACTGCACGATTTCTTTAATACACTGTGGTGCTTTGTGAATATTCAAGAGGGAATATGAGATGCAGCATTTACCAAATCTATCTGACCTCAAAAACCTTATTGACACCCATAACCCAGCCTGTTCTCCAAAACATCAATGTTTTCCAAAACACTATCAGAGAAACAGTAGTCTAAAGCAGTACTTTCCAGTACAGCAGCCACGAGGCATACGTGGCTACCGAGCCCTTGAAATGTGGCTCTGCAACAGAGAAACTGAAATTTTAATCTGATTCAATTTTAAATAGTTTAAATAGCCACAAGTGGCTGGCGGTGACTGTATATTGTAAAGCATAAGTCTAGACACCAAACTGGAGGGCTGCATGCAACTGGTTCAATCTCCTGAGCTGAGTGTGAATGAAAACGGAAGGATATAAACCCATACTGGAGGTTGCCACAGTGGGAACCCTTCGCATTTCACCACTCTCCAGCTGGGTGGTCACAAAGCCAGAGCCAGGACTGAGTCTGTGACCTCATCTGTACATCTGGGGAAATAATGCCTCATTGACAGACTTGTGAGCACTGAGACTATGAATCTAAAGGGGCTTTGAGCCAGTGAAGAGCCAAACAAGTAGAGGGTGTTCACTAATTAACCAGTTAGTTAATTACATCCGCTGCCTCTAAAGAACATCCTACAGCTATGTACAATGATGTAGAAAATACAGTACAGCAGTTAAATATAGCTGCAAAAGAATGGAAACAAATGATTGCAGGGAAACGAAGCACACCTAACAAAGAAGCTAATACAAAGATGTATAATAGGGAAATTTTAGCTTTCTAGAGGGCAAATCAATGAAAGAGGAAACCTGGTAAAAAGGGTAACTTCTGATATCAGTAAGTTAAAATAGAGCATTTGCTGTGGACAAAAATTTGACATAGTGACCAGTTCTCCGGATCTCAATGGAGAAGAATCAGTATATTTACTCTAAGCAGTGTCCTCACCAGAATCATTGGGATTGACATGGTGATGAGTTGTGCATGGTCATTTTATATCTGGCTTTGGTCCTGGCCCTAACTACGTCCCCCACTCCATTATAGGAGGGCTAGTCTGTCTTTACAAATAACATACTTGCTTGGGAATATAAATCTTTAGTATTAGCTCTGTAAGAACCATCTGTAAGAATAGTTGTATCCATCCCAAACAAAGCATAAAAATGCATGATTAGTCACTGAGTTTAGAGCTGGGTCAGAAGCTGTCCTGAGTATCTTTTGGTAACTAGGAACCTTCCACTCCACATACAGAGGAGGGCAACTGTCCTTTCAGATTGTCAGATTATTTTTCAGAAGAAATTCAGGTCTAGAGAAATAAAATGGTGTCCCCAGGGTTAAACAGCTAAGTGGCAGAGTGAAAATCAAATACTATCTCCTATTTTCTGACCTCTACTATTTATATATTGGCTTCTCAGAGCTATTAACTTCTGTTGTAATATCCAAAGAATACAAGCCATTTTCAAACAGGCTTTCTAATCTGCTAGCAGCTGACATACCAACTCCCTAGTTAACTCAATTAGGCTAATAGCATAGGTATAGTATGAAGAACTAGTCCCACGTGTATCTCAGGACCCAATCCTAACTCATCTGAGAGCTATGGTGCTCAGCAATGTTGGAGACTACATCTCCACACAGTCCTTCCTCCAGTTACTAGATATTATCATTTAGAAAGATCCATGGATCTGTAGCTAGCACTTCTTTCATCAATTACTTCTTAAAATGAATTCACAATATTTTTGGCCTTTGACATTCTATAATAAGTCCCCTAATATAAATCGACACAACAGAAATTTAACAATGACAATATTAAGATAATTGGCCTGGAAGAGAAAATATGTAAAAAGGGCTTTGAAAAGGTTAAAGTATTGTGCAAATAAGAGATATTTATGTCTTACTATTTTTCTTCAAAGAGTCTTATGAATGTTTTCATTTTATAACAGAAAATGGAAGATTGCAATGTAGACTCCTGCAAATTTGGGATGTCAGTTTCAAACATCATAAAACCAGGACCAAAAGCCAGTAAGGTACGATTTCCTTCTTTGTATCACATAGCTCTTTCCCCGTAAAACTGGTAAAACATTTCTGACTGTCACATATTTTTATAGTCCTATTATTTTGCCTTATCCTAACAGTTTCCATGGTTGGTTTGCTGTTTCTTTCATTTCTGAATTTATCTATTAATTTATTCAACAAACACTACCTGTGTAGACTAGAGCACTGTGCTAGGTGCTAGCAGATAAAGAGGCTTCAAAACAAGACACACTTGGTTCTGGGTTGGAGGAACAGGTAGACTGGTAGAAAAATCGATATAGGTGCAAAGAAGTACAACACAACATGACAACTGCTATAATCAAGGCTGAAGAAAGAGTTTCAAGAGTCCTGACATGGGAGTGAATACTGTTTCTGGGAGATAAAAGCACCACAGAGGAGATACCTGTGAGCTTGGCTTGGAAGGTGATTAGGATTTCTCCAGGGGAAGGTCCTTGCAGTACAGACAACTTGTTGAGGGAGTCGCTTTAAGGCAGCCAGAAAAAGAAAAAAAAAATCAATATTGTGACAAATATACTACATCAAGATGTCTCTGGGCTCATTGCACAGTAAAGCCTTTTTGTTGGTGTACATTTGGAAATATCACGAAATATTGCATTTGGAAATAGCAGCTTGTTAAGCTCCCTGTTGTTGATGGGCTTGCAGAGTCCGGCGGAAGCCATCGCCACCTTGTGCCAGTTTCCATTTTCCTCGAGCCTGCAGAGGATGGCGGTGATCGCTCAGCTAGCTGGGGAGAATCACTTCCATGTCTACATGAAGGGTGCCCCGGAAATGGTGGCCAGGTTCTGCAGATCTGAAACAGGTACTGACACTTTTCTCTTTCAAGAAGTAAAATACTTTTCTTTCTTTTTTTGAGACAGACTCTTGCTCTGTCCCCAAGGCTGGAGTGCAGTGGCACCATCTCGGCTCACTGCAGCCTCTACCTCCCAAGGTCAAGTGATTCTCCTGCCTCAGCCTCCCAAGTAGCTGGGATTACAGGAGCATGCCACAACACCGGCTAACTTTAGTATTTTTAGTAGAGACAGGGTTTCACCATGTAGGCCAGGCTGGTCTTGAACTCCTGGCCTCAAGTGATCTGCCTGCCTCAGCCTCCCAAAGTGCTGGGATTGTAGGTGTGAGCCACTGTGACCAGCCGAGACCAAATACATAAAGCCAACAAACACAGAAAGCTTCACCATCAGTGAACGCGGAGCTGCTTGTTTCCCGGGTGGGTACAAAGCAGGCCCAGTAGATCCTAGGAAGCAGGGGCAATCGTTTCAAGGCTGGGAGGTAGCGACGAAATATCTGGCTGTGGGTGCAGTAAGAAAAGTACAACCACAGTGGGGCATCTGGGAAGGAGATGAGATGTGAAGCTTGCATCAGGAGCCAGAACAGGGAGCCACTAAGGGTCTGAGAACTAGGGGAGGTGTGAATGAGGGAAGCGAAGGGAGAGGTCTGGACGCTAGGTAAGTTCTGCAGACATGGCTGCTCTGTCACCTCCAGGGAGAATCAGATAGATCGATGGGAGGAGAATATAGAAAAGATAAATATCTTAGAAATAAAAGTGATTAAAGTAAATTCAATGGTGTTAGAGCAAGATAATTTATCATTTTCACAGCAATTTCATCTTTCTGGGCCAGATTTTGAGCTGATTTGTATTGCTTTTTAGTCTTATAAACATATGCACTCTTTAAGCAGCAGCCAGATTTATAAGAATGTTGTTGCATTCAAATGAGTTCATTTGGATAAAACTGATCTTTTGTCTTCTGATTTTCATGTAGACACTCCTTATGATTGCTGATGGCCATCAACTTGTGCAGAGAATTCTAGATTTGGCAAATGATTCCTTTAACTTCTCTATTGGGAGTCTTTTTATAAACCTTAGAAGTAGCCCCTTTTTGGGCCGGGCGCAGTGGCTCACGCCTGTAATAATCCCAGCACTTTGGGAGGCCGAGGCGGGCGAATCATGAGGTCAGGAGATCGAGACCACGGTGAAACCCCGTCTCTACTAAAAATACAAAAAATTATCCGGGCGTGGTGGCAGGCGCCTGTAGTCCCAGCTACTCAGGAGACTGAGGCAGGAGAATGGCGTGAACCCGGGAGGCGGAGCTTTCAGTGAGCCGAGATCGGGCCACTGCACTCCGGCCTGGGCGACAGAGCAAGACTGTCTCTCAAAAAAAAAAAAAAAAAAAAAAAGAGTAGCCCCTTTTCTTCTGACTTTGATCTTCAGCATCGGTCTCATTAACGCTCTCCTTCACTGATTACAACATATGCTATGTTTGTTTTGTTTCAGCTACATGGGTACAACTGAGCATCTTCTTGGCATTTAAACTGGTGTCTATTGCCCCTGCTCTCTCATAAGGATTTGGGCCTGTCACTTGGCACTCGTTTTCCTGGCAGCTCGTCCTGTTCTTCCTGTTTTCCCAACTTCCAATCTTTGACCTATGCTAATACTAGCTTAGTGATTTCCACCACCACCCTACCCCATTTTTAGAAATAGAGAGCTAAGAACTTTCTTGAAATTAGATTCCCACCTCCAGAAATATTTTAGAATTACAGAAAGTCTGAAATGAATGGAGACGGAGAGATCTGGAAACTTCTCATTTTATGGATGAGAAACTAAGGTGCAGAAGAGAGACTTAGCATGACTAAGGTCCACATGGAAGTGGAATGGGGAGAATAGAACTTAGTTGATTTGCCACCTAAGCTATTATACCTCCCTTTGTTCTGTGGTTCCCTCCAATACCCTTATAGGTACATTATAAATCATAAAGATTTTATAAACATAGTTGTGATTGCCATGCTAAAACACACACATGTTGGCATTGTGTCCTCTTTCCCCTAAAGCAGGAATTGTCAAACTTTTCTGTAAAGAGCAAGATAGTTCTGACTTAGGCTTTGCCAATCACATGGCTTCCATTTCAAATACTCAACACTGTCACTGAAGCCTCAAAGCAGCCATAGACAATGAACAATCAAATGGGCATGGTCGTGTTTCAGTAAAACTTCATTTATAAGAACAAGCTATAGACCAGTTTAGCCTGTGCATCCTAGTTTTTTTTTTTTTTTTTTTTTTGACCCCTGATCTAGAAGATCAGCTGTTTCTCTCATTTTGTCCAAGTACCCATAGTCCTGAGGTCTGTTCTTACTGGACCCAGTGGGTGCATTTGACACCCAGTTTGTCTGAGTCAGCTTGTGCTATTATAACCAAGACCATAGACCGGGTGCTTGAACAACAAAAATGTATTCTTCACAGTTCTCGGGGCTGGAAAGGCCAGGATGGAGGTGTTGCCCAGTGTGGTTCCTGGAGAGGACTTGCTTTCTGGTTTGCAGATGACTGGCTGCCTTCTTGCTGTATCCTCACGTGGTGGAGAGAGATGTGTTTTCTTAGGGCATCAATCTCATTCACGAGGGCTCCACCCTCATGACCTATCTCCCAAAGGCCCCACCTCCAAATACTATTGCGTTAGAGATTAGGCTTCAACATATGAATTTTGGAGGGATACGTAACACAGGAAATGGCCGGCACATCTTTGGCATTTATTTCCATCAGAATAATAAGAACACACTGATGAAGTTGTTTGTGGCCAATAGCTGAAGTTTTCTATTAAAGCACTTTTATGGAATGAAAGTTAAGACAAGGTACAATGGCTGTGTCCTGGAGTCTTGCTTAGACCAGCCTTCAACATGACCTTACACTTACCCTGTTTCTTCTACCCTGGCAGTGCCTAAGGATTTCCCACAGGAACTGAGGAAGTACACGGTGCAAGGCTTCTGTGTCATTGCTCTTGCCCACAAAACCATAAAGATGGGGAATCTTTCAGAAGTGGAGCACTTAGCCAGGTAAGCAACTCAGAAAAGGACACTAGGGCAGGCTTTGTGTGCATGAAGTGTGTGAGTCCTGGAGATGAACAGATGAACAGTTCTAATCACCTTGAAGTCTCTGGGAGACAGAGAATTAATCTTGTCCAGTCCCCTGATTCAGAGACGGACAGTTGTAGGCGACACTGGAGACGACTTGCTCAGGTCACAGTGCTGGTTGGTGGCAGAACAAGGATGGTACTTGAGAGCTTCTGACTCCAAGACACCAGTGTGTTATCTCTGGTTGGCACTATGTTGTGCCAACTTTAGTCTCAGCACCAATCCCATCAAAACCACCAACGCTCCTTCAACCTCAGAGCATTATGTGACCAATCGACTTGGGGGTCCCATACACAGAGGGGTTGAGAGAGGGAGACAGTTGGCGCTTTGGAAGATTTTCAGAATCCTTTAGACATGTTTTATTTCAGTGCTCAATACTACAACACCTCCTTCGTATCTGTGAAGGTAACAAGTGCAAATTGAATTACTTATGAGAAATAAAATTCAGTATTCTGAATTACCTTACAGGGATAAGTTGTCCTCATTAGAGGATAATTTATAAATTATTTTTTCTTTCAAAGTTCTTCAGTTTTTAAAGGCTATTTTAAAATTATCTATGACAAAGGAGTAAAAAAATACTGTGGAAAATTGAATAGCAGACAATCTATTTATTTCTTACATTGGATTTGTGTTGCTGATAAATGCTCATTTATATACAGCTAGCCCCTTCATGTAAGATACTGATATCCTTGGTTTAACATTATTATTTGCAACCTAAGTCCATTGACTCTAATTTAATTAGTAAACATAGTCCCTTCCTTATTCTGTGCTTGTTTCACCATCTATAAAATATGCAACTGGATGATCTCCAAGGAGGCTTTCAGCCGTGACATTTTAATATTTGAAGCAGGATCACAAAGCTCATTTTGAAATACATGAATGACATTCTCAGATTTAACATTCCAGGTGTTAGCTGTTCTTGAGCAAACATAAAGGTCCAGACCACATAGGATTTGTAATTTTTTAAACACAAATTTGAATAATCCACGTTAAGGACATGTGTGAAGAAAAGATCTATGTAGCTAGAGATGGAGTGTAGCCATCACCCAGCTGTCACATACAAATGCAGCTGCGTTGTTCTCATATGAGAACCACTAGTAGGATAGACATTATTATAAATATAACAAAATAAGAAAATGAAGATAAAATGTGCTAGAATTCCAACCATTCCAGGTTTTTTCAGGGAATGTCAGGAGCCTATTATACTTCTCAGAATTTAGTTACTATTTTCAAACAGGATAAAAGGATAGAGTTTTGATTTTTCTTAGAATCAAATTCTATTTAGAAAAGTTTTCCAACTAGAAAAATTTAAAACTTCTTAAAAATTGGAGTCAAAATGGGGAAGTAGAAAAGTTTTTTGAGATGACTTAAAAGGTCACCCCAAACTGAAACAACAGGAGGAATACTTCATCAAGGCTCACCCCTTCACTGGTTTAGCAGGTTTGTATTGAACTTAACTGTGTGTCAGATGCTCAAGGAATTCAGAATTTATTCAGAAGTGAATAAAATAAAATCCTGCCATCACAAATCTTATATCCTAGTTGGGGAAATAGATTATAAAATAAACCCATAAAATATTGTCCCACTAGTGGTTCTTAAATGACCTGAGGGGGAAAGTATAAAGTAAGTTAAGAGGACTTTTTAAAAAGGACAGAGAATGTCATTTTGCTTGGGCAATCAGCAAAGTCCTCAGAGGAGCAACATTTTAACAGACATCTAGTAAAATAAGAGAGAAAGACATGCAGATATCCAGAGGAAGACCATTGCAGGGAATACAAATGGTAGGTACAAAGGCTTTAACACAAGTACTGCTGGGAAGGTTGTAGGGAAACAAGAAGCCAAGTGCCTAAAGTACTGAATGAGAAGAAGCATCATAAAATAGAAACAAAGAACATTTGTCTGTTTTTGCTTTTGTTGCCTGTGCTTTTGGTGTCATAGCCATGAAATCATTGCCAAGACTAATGTCAAGAAGATTTCTCCCTTTGTTTTCCTCTAGTAGTCTCACAGTTTCAGGTCTTATGTTTAAGTGTTTAATCCATTTTGAGTTTATTTTTACGTATGGTATAAGATAAGGGTCCAGTTTCATTCTTTTGCTGGTGGATATCAAACTGAAAAGCTTTGCGCGGCAAAGGAAATAACAGTGAAACAGCAACCTATAAAATGGCAGAAAATCTCTGCAAACCATATATCTGATAAGAAATTAATATCCAAAATGTACAGAGGACATGATTCAATAGCAAAAATCAATAAATAACCCAATTTAAAAATGAACAAAGGCCCTAAATAGACATTTCTGCAAAGACGTACAAATGGCCAACAGATATTTCGTGCTCAACTTTACTAGGCATTAGGGAAATGCAAATCAAAACCACAATGAAATATCACCTGATACCTGTAAGGATGGCTATTTGAAAAGAAAACATGTGTTGACAAGGATATAGAGAAATTGGAACCGTTGTAAAATGGTACAGCTGCTACGGAAAACAATGTGGAGGTTCTTTAAAAAATTGAAAATAGAATGACCGTATGATCCAATGATCCAAAATCCCAATTCTGAGTAAATATCCTAAAGAACTGACACTGGGATCTCAAAAAAAGATATCTTCACCTTTATGTTCATTGCAGCATTATTTATAATAGTCAAGATATGGAAACAACCTAAATGTTCATCAGTGGATGAATGGATTTTAAAAATGTAATATGTACATATAATGGAATATTATTAAGCCTTAGACAAGGAGAAAATCTTGCCATATGAGACAACATGAGTGAAACTGAAAGACATCACACTAAGTGAAATAAACCAGTCACAGAAGGCCTAATACTGTGTGATCCTACTTATCGGAAGCATCTGAAATAGACATATTCATAGAAGTAGAGAGTAGAATGGTGATTACCAAGGGCTAGCGGGAGAGGGAAATAGGAAGTTGTCGTTAATGGGTATAAAGTTTCAGTTATGCAAGATGAATACCTTCTAGAGAAGTGATTTTTGACACACATGCACACATACATATAAAACAGGGCAGAAGGAAACTTTTTGAGGGGATGGATATGTTTATTACCTTGATTATAGTAATGGCTTCATAGCTGTATGCATATTGTTTAAATCTATCTCCCTGTAATCTTAACACCATGGTGCACAGAAAAATGAACAAAGAACAAAAAAGAGCTCTTGGCCCCCAGATTTACTTTTTAAAAAGCCACCCTAGAATCATTCCATTTCAGAGGAAAGTTCCTATATAACTAATGCAACCCGGTTGGACTATAAGCCACCTTCAAATTCTGAAAACTGTTCAGAGCCCTGTGTGATGCCAGTAAATATTATTCAAGGTGACAGACGGAGACTAAGATGAATGACACCGTATTCAACTACTACTGTCGCGTCTTGCATGTATGCAGAATGCACTTAACAAATGCCAAATAAACTGAAACGGTTGCAAACTCAAAAAAGAAAAAGCTAGGATAAATTAAAAAATAAAGTATATTGGATTAACATATTTAAAAACCAATAGAAGAGTTGGACGATAAGCACATTGCTTTTAAAAATAGAGTTGGAAACTGGAAACAACAGATTTAGAAGTGGTTGCCTCCAGGAGAGGGTGAGATGGTGCGGAGACAGGGACTGCTGGTTTTCATTATAAGCTTTGAAGTTTGTTTTGATTTTTGAAATGTGCCTGTATCACATTAATAAGACTTATAACGAAATTTTTAAAAGAAGAAATAAATTGAACTATTGAGCCTACATAGATATACTTTAATATTGATTTTCTCCTGAATACAAAGAGAAAAAGTGGAGTCGGAGTTAACATTTCTGGGACTTCTCATCATGGAGAATCGTTTGAAAAAAGAAACCAAACCGGTCTTGAAGGAACTGAGCGAGGCCCGTATCAGGACTGTGATGATTACAGGTATATATTTGTTTCTAGGTGCCTGGCAAGTTGATTGTATCCCAGGCATAAGCACAAGATGTGTGAGCTGAGTTCATGTGTCAGAGACAGAGAAAAATGTTTTGTTGTTGAATTTGTTACCCTGTAGTCCCTTACCTGAAAACATGTACAGCTGCCCCGACAGGACCAGAAGCTTTGGAGGTAGGGACCGTATCTCATTCTCTTTTGTCTAATGACTACCCCTCCTAGCCAGGATCTGTGCAGTGCCTCTAGGCTCACAATAAATGAGCAAGAATGGGCGTGTTCTCATCAAGAAACCCAATGATCCCTCTGCACAGAGGATTGAGCCTCTGGTTGATGGTCCTCTAGGGCAGCAGGGCTAGGCATGGTGTATAATCATCAAACCCAAGCACAGCCTGACCCTGTGTGTTCTTTGCTTAGTTGGTTTCCAGACCCCATGGATGGTTTTATGCTATCAGGCTGAGATAATGCTATATTCACCACTTACAGTAGTCTGACTTCTGAGGATTAGTCATAAATGCTTAAGTATTTCTTTATTAATTCACACAGGTTTTGAAATACACATGGACAGGATATGATGCTGAATATTGTGAGAGGGAGATGGGAATATAGTGTTTGCCCATGAGGGGCAGTCTACAGCAGAGAGGAAGATAAAATAAGGCAGAAAGCAGTAAATGCCCCCAAAGAACACTAAGCAGAGTGGAAAAGGGCGACCTCACTTCCTGTTGCTGAGGGGAGGTTTGTACATACAGAAAGCAAAGTTTCTTTGTCTTCTAGGTGACAACCTTCAAACAGCCGTTACTGTTGCAAAGAATTCTGAAATGATCCCTCCAGGCAGCCAAGTGATCATTGTTGAAGCCAATGAACCAGAAGAATTTGTTCCTGCCTCAGTGACCTGGCAGCTGGTGGAGAACCAAGAGACTGGACCTGGGAAGACAGTGAGCAAATGTTAGCAGGCCCCTCCGTGGGCCTAGACTGATGGAATACAATCCTGGCACTGCTCAGCCTTCTCTCAACTCCAGGAGTCATCTCAGTGATAATCCCTCACATCTGTCCAGAGTCTGACAGTTTGCAAAGCATTTCCACCAGCTCTGATTGCCTGTGAAAATCACCTGGGGGAGTTTCTAAGCTTCCAGTGCAGGCTGCACCAATTAAACCAGAACCCCTGGGGTAGGAGCTAGCATCGGGTGCTTTTCCCAGCGATTCCAGTGTGCAGTCATGGCTGAGAACTACTGATTTACACTCATAGTTTCCACTTGGTTATTAAAACAACCCTATGCAATTGGGCAAACCATTAATTTTACAAATGAGAAAACTGAGGCTCAGAGCAGTAAGCTTGCCCAATACAAAAACTGGTGAGTTGCAGAGCAGGAAAGCAGACTTAGGCCTATTTGATTCCACGTAGATCCATGGGCATTTGGATTGTATATCCATATACCTATATATACCATAGGTATATATTCATATACCTATGACATGAAGCTAACAGAGGCTGGACTTCTCTAGATAGAAATCTCCCTATGTTCTTGTGACAGAATAGCTTTTTCATATGACGACAATGGGCTGTAGCCTCACATTCCATCACTAAAGGTAACACCCATGCTTTTGTGTGAATTCAAAGATATGGCCCTGCAGGTGATGAATTACAAAAATGCTGCCTTCCTCCAGGCTAACCAGCCTTTCGGATTGTTAAGTATAGAGTGGGCCTTTGTGCAGTCAGGAGTCTTTGTGCAGTACACAAACTGCACAGCTCCACAGAATGGCCCTGCCCCTACCCTGGGAAGAGGTGGGTTAACTTGCTTCAACCTCTAATTGCATGGGCTGTGAAAGATGACAGCTCTCTCTCTGCTCCCAGCAGATTTCTGGTGCTTATTTCCTTGTGAACCTACTTGCTTCTGTATCAGTGCATGCTGCCTGAATTTCACTGCATGCTGTAACCCAGGCCCTTTGTGAATTGTAACTGAGAGTCCGCTCACACTACTTTCATGAATTGAATGCCTCTACTGAAATTTTGGTTCCCACCAGGAGAAATTGTATCACAGTTTCAGGCCTTCCTCCTCCCTGGGCTCCTCCACCATACTTCCTCTCCCCACATTCCCAGTTCAAGCAAAAGGAATTCCTGCCCCTGTCTCAGGAGGGATGCTTTAGAACATGTCTTTTGTTGGTTATTTTGCAACTGGGGATAGAAAGGGAGGGGTGTGTCATCTTGCCTCCCAGTTCAGCATAGCAAATTTTTTTTCTTTCAAATACAATGCTTTCCCTGAGATGCAGTCATCTGATGAATAAAATTTTCTCACCTCCTGCAATATTTGAATTTAGAGTCCTAAACACAAATGGAAGGCTCTCTGAGAAATGTTGCATGAAAAACCATGATTGATTATTGATATAATGAATGCACAGGCATTCATCAGATGCCTTCTCCCTAACTGAGAACCAGGTAGGGCTAGAACCAAGCCAGAGAAATATCGTGACAGGTGAAAGGTAGGAGGGAAAGGGTTTTGGAAAAGGATTACTCCTGGTGCAGTGGGATGTCGAGTATGGAAGAGAATGTGGGGAACCATGATAGAAAGGGTTACCTGTTGAGGTAGGGTCATAACAAAGGTCAGAGGCTGGGTCCTAAAAGGAGTTAGGCACTGAAGAAAAAGTGCCTACTTTACAGTGAAGACAATGAGAGTGATTTTTGAATAAGTGAATGGTAAGAGATCTTAGAAAATATAAGGTTGCATGAGGAGGAGAAGGAAGAAGAGGGAAGAATTTTCCTATTCTTCCTTGTAATAACTAATTGGGACCTAGGAATAGTTAGATTTCTTCAGTAGACTGACATCATGCATATTATCTCCCAAGACAGGATCCAGAGTACCATACTGTCAAAGTATCATATGTTTACGTAATCTTGGGGGGAATGTTTGGAGTGTTTTCTTCCTATGGGTGGAAGTGCTGTAGGCAAATTCACCTTATTTTGTTGCTGACCTTCACCCTGTTAGGCAACATGAAAACTCTTCCTTCAATAAAGCATAGGAAAGCAGAGACACTCCCTAAGAATCAATGTAGAAATGATGCCCTTTTGATTTTAGGAAACCGGCGTGTACACTGGAAACAGTTCAACCCCTCGTGGGGACAGAGGAAGCTGTTATCATTTTGCAATGAGTGGGAAGTCATACCAAGTGGTATTTGAACATTTCACCAGCTTGCTTCCAAAAGTAAGTACTGAAGAAATGAAGTGTTTTGTTTTGCTCCTCAAAGTAGCGATTGCGAAAGGAGGAGGAGAGTATTGAAAACAATGATCACTGAGGTTGCCTCACCATTAGAGAATAAACACCCCAAAGGAGTACTGTCCCTGAAGAAGTTTTCTGGCCCTTTTTATGCCTTCCTGGTCCCAGGCAGACCCACGGCCTCCCATTCCAGGTTTGAGTTCTGGTACTTTCTCTCACCCCTGTGGCCAGTTCAGCCTTCTTCCTTCTTTCCCTCCCCACCCAGGAGAATGGCAGAGTTGCAGACACGCTGCTTGTTTTGAGGGCCAGCTTCTCTCTGAAACCTACCAGCTGATGTCAGGCTAAGCCCTATGCCCCTTCCTGTCTGGATTCTTAAATTACAGCAAGAGGAAACAAAGGCCCCATGGTTTATTTTCAGAGTCATTTGTTATCTTGTCCTCTGTGTGTCCTGTTTTAAAATAGTGCTGTGCAGGGTTGCACTGTCAATGTGTGGGAGATTAATGGAGCACAAGGGGAGGGCAGCAACTATCTGTTAGCAATGTCTTAAAAATTCTGTCATCCTAGCAGTCAAAGACCCAGAATCTAGACCCCAAAGGCTTCTAGAAAGCTCTTAGTTCAGTTCAGGGAAAGCTGAGACTCAGGTTAATTTGCTTGTGTAAGGTGTGCACAACTAGCTGGCACAGCTGAGAATAGAGCCTTGTTTCTCAGCTTCCAGCCTTTCCTCTGCCTATGCTATGATTATGGAGATGGTGTCTGTTAGGAAAGAACTGTGTTTCCTCAAGCACTTTTATTCCATATGCTCTGATGCTGCTTAGTTACTATAGTATTATTGATTCGTGGTCACCCCGTCTTGGAAAAATGGTCTGGGAAAAAAAGTAATGGAGTTGTGATGGAGGACTTTAAGTGAAATTTCAATATTAAAGCGTTAAATCTCCTTATTTCCCTTCCCGGTATTGGTCTAATGACATACCATCCAATGCTGTATTAAATTAGTAACCAGGAGTGATTTTTCAGGGGTGTTCTTTTACTTTTAAAAGTTTTCTTCTTCCCAGTCATATTGCAATGGTTGTTTTTTCTTTTTAGATTCTGGTGAATGGAACAGTTTTTGCAAGAATGTCTCCTGGGCAGAAATCAAGCCTTATTGAAGAATTTCAGAAATTAAAGTAGGTGTCATGGCATGAAAGACGAGTATGCTCATTAACTATTGCTACCTATGGGTCAATAATTCAGGTGTGGGTCAGAATGGCTATTATTAAAAAGTCACAAATAACAAATGTTGGCAAGATTGCAGAGAAAAGGGAACACTTATACACTATCGGTGGGAGTGTAAATTAGTTCAACCATTGTAGAAAGCAGTATGGCAATTCCTCAAAGAGCTAAAACAGAACTACCATTTGAACCAGCAATCCCAATGCTGGGTATATACCCAGAGGAATATAAATCATTCTACCATAGAGACACATGCACATGACTGTTCATTGCAGCACTATTCACAATAGCAAAAACATGGGAATCAATATAAATGCCCACCAATGACAGATTGGATAAAGAAAATGCGGTACGTATACACCATGGAATACAGCGCAGCCATAAAAACAAATCAGAGTATGACTTTTGCAGGAACGCAGATGGAAATGGAGGCTATTATCCTTAGCAAACTCACGCAGGAACAGAAAATGAAATACTATGTGTTTTCACTTATAAGTGGAAGCTAAATGATGAGAACGCATGGACACAAAGTAGAAAAACACAGATACTGGGGTCTACTTGAGAGTAGAGGGTGGGAAGAGGGAGAGGAGCAGAAAAAATAACTACTGGGTACTGACTAGGATTAATTCCTGAGTGATGAAATAATCTGTAAAACACACCTCCGTGACGTGAGTTCCCTCGTATAACAAACCTGCACATGTTCCCCAAACCTAAAATAAAAGTTAAAAAAAGAGGATTAAAAAAGAAATTCAGGTGTGCCTTAGCTGAGTCTTCTGGCTCAGGATATCTCTAGGAGATGTAACCAGGTCTTGGCCATGACTACAGTCAATCAGTGCTTGAGGGGAAAAAAAATCTCTCACCAGCCTCACTCACATGTTGTTGAAGGCTCCGTGCCTCATGAGCGATTGGACCGAACCTCAGTTTTTTACTAGCTAGCGGACAGAAGCCAACCTCAGTTCCTTGTGACAGGGACCATTTCAAAAGGAAGCTCATGGTGTGATAGTTGACTTCTAAAAGATTAAGCAAGCAAGAAGAACCAGAGACAGAGAGGGCACACAAGACAGATGTTGCTGTTTTTTATATACCAGTCGCAGAGGTGACATCGTACCACCTTTGCTGCATTCCCTTCCTTAGGAGCAAGTCACTAGATCCAGCCCACTTCCGGGGAGTGGATTACACAGGGCATGGATGCCAGGAGCTGGGGACCACTGAGGGTCATTAGAAGTTGCCTATTCCAGACAGCATTTGTTCTGTGGTTCATAAGGCATGTATCTTAGAGAAACCCTCCCCTGCTTGGATGTAGCAGAAATACTGAGGCAGGTTGTATAGCTTAGAATCAGAAAAATGGGGAAATAGGTGAGTTATACCCTGGAGTTATTTTAAGTTGGTCCATTAGAAGATATGTGAATAATTTCTGGTCCTCTTAGCAAGAGGTGAAGTAGTATTTTCTCTTTATCTGGCTCCAGTAGGGAAAGTCAAGAGGAAGTCCTTTATTACCCCCTTCAAAAATACAGATGACCAAGTTACATTAGAGTGAAATGTGTATGTACATTTGGTACTTCTTGAGACTAGATCTACCTGTTGCTTGCTGGGAATGTAACAGTTCGGGGCTGCAGAGTCTGGGAAGTGAAAAGGAACATAGGGTAGTGAATCTTTAGATGATGGCTGGTGAGTAGTTGGTGAAATCAGGAGACAGCGTTTTACTGTTAGATTTTGTTACCCATAGGGAAGTCTCAAAAACTGCCTATTAACTTCCAGAATGCCTGAGGCTGGGTAAGTAAAATGACTATTTCATTCACATGATTATTACATGATATTGCTGAAGAAAGTAATTTTACCTTTTTCAAATGCCTGAGAAATTTTGCCAACTAAAATGCCTAATTTTGAAAAGCCATATTCCCCTTTAAAAATCAATTCAGGAAGACACATACTGTCTCAGAATGAGCAGTCTTCTCAACATCCCAATCTTCCTTCTCATGCCTTTGTCATTGGCAATGTGCATAAGGCTGTCTGCATTCTCTTTCTGAATTCAGGGAACACTAAAAGATGTAAGATTCCTGATGTGATATAGAGGCCAGATGTGTGCTTTAAGCCTGAAAAAAGGAGCCATTTTTCAACAATTGTGGGTAGTCATGACATGAACATATACAGCATGATTATTTTCATCTACACAATGCAATATTGGATTGAACCATAGGGGTATGCCTACATTTGACTTTTTTTTTTTTTTTGAGATAGAGTCCCACTTTTTTGCCCAGGCTAGAGTGCAATGGTGCAATATCGGCTCACTGCAGTCTCCACTTCCTGAGTTCAAACAATCCTCCTGCCTCAGCCTCCCAAGTAGCTGGGATTACAGGTGCCACCATGCCCAGCTAATTTTTTCGATCTTTAGTAGAGATGGGGTTTCACTGTGTTGGCCAGGCTGGTCTCAAACTCCTGACCTCGAGATCCACCGGCCTCAGCCTCCCAAAGTGCTGGGATTACAGGTGTGAGCCACCGCGCCCAGACACATTTAACTATTTTTGACCTATAAAAGTGGTTATTTCTTACGCATTAACTAATAATGAGGAAATTCTAAGAAAACTTTATTTTTTCTCCTTATTGATTTTATAATTCTGTTTTTAGAAAAATGCAGCTAAGCCTGTAAGAATATTGTCATTTATCAATACTTACAGTGTATTACTTATAGTAGAAGGCAGGCAGTGTCTTACATCAGAAACTCCTTTTCTTTGGCAGCCATATTAATTTTCATTCTTCTATTCATATTATGCTTGCACACCAAACTGATATAGATGGAAAACAGATCTCATTTTCACCTGAAATGCATCAAAAATATGAGCATATGTCTCTAGTTATATCTATTAAACTATTTTTGAAATTTCTCATCCTGGTATCTGAACTGTAAATACCCAGCAATAGTCAGTGACTAAAATGCAGCTGGATTGGATTATGATCTCTGCATTAGGTTGTGTGGGAAGCGCTCTGCTCATGACTACACACTCTTAAGCTTGGGCTTGGTGTGTATCATCAAGCAGGACTTCTTTTAAAGTGTGTGATCACTGTTTTGCCGATGTCCTTGGTTATATCACTACCATTTCAGTGTGATTGGTTGAAGCAACTTAAATAATGCAATGGCCTTTTCCCTGTGGGAATATGTCTCTCCAAACCATTTTTCTTCAGCCTGGTTCCAGGTGTGTCCAGGGGACACACACATACACACAAATCACATGTGACTTAGTTATGATGGGAAATATTCAAGTGAGCTGTTCATTTTTCTTACCTACTAATCCTTCTTCTCCTTCTTCTCCTGTCTTCTGCAGTTATTATGTGGGCATGTGTGGAGATGGAGCTAACGATTGTGGGGTGAGTACAAATGGCTTTTGCTCAGGCAAGCCGCTCACTAATATCCCTCTGGAGGACCTCAGGCTCTCCTGGGGTTTGTCTCTCATTCTATTAAACTATTTTTGAAATTTCTCATCCTGGTATCTGAACTGTAAATACCCAGCAATAGTCAGTGACTAAAATGCAGCTGGATTGGATTATGATCTCTGCATTAGGTTGTGTGGGAAGCGCTCTGCTCATGACTACACACTCTTAAGCTTGGGCTTGGTTCCTTCCACCAGCAACCATTTGATTATTTGGCTGTTTACATCCACCTCTGCCTGAGTGTGGGTTGGAAGTGGAGGGGAGTAAAGGGAGATGAGACACTTCCAATGCTTTCTGGAAACTCCTGGAATAATAAACACAAAGGAAAGCTACTTAGATTCCTATATTTCAGGCTCCAAAGATGGAAATTTACAAGTCTAGCTGCTTTCAATCTTTCCTGTTATCAGTAATGAAATGATTTCTCAGGGACGTGATTTCTTTTCCCCCCTCAAGGTCACGCAACTGATAAAGACTCAGTGAAAAAAAGTTTGAAACTGATGATTAAAGTTTTGAATTATATGTAAATTATATTTATTCCTACCAAACTTTCATTCTGTGGTTAGTTTTTAAAAGTTTCCTTCATCCAGAACTCTTTCACTCAGTAAAATCCTAGACCAAACTATTTAGTTTTTTTATGCTATAGAAAAAGCTAAATAAAATGATTCTCAGCAAATTATTTTTAATATGCAGTAGAAGGGCAGTGAATGGTTTATATTCTGAGTTTTAAAGACATGAAGGAAACAAATAGTCTACCTTCAAGATTATGTGCATAAGGAAATATTTCAGTAGCTGATTTATGGGACAAGAAGTGAGGAAGATTTCTTTGTATTTCCAAAGCTTATTAGAGATTTAAGATCTTGGTATTTGTTTTATTTCTCTCTTAAATATTATTTCCAAATTTCTGTGAAAACTATGTTTATAGTTAGAGATTTATTAAGATGTTTTTTGCTTTATGTTTCATGAGAAAAAGCTAATTTTTAGTCTGTTCTTTCAAATCTAGAATGTGTATCCTTTCACATTAATTATGTGGAGTTTAGAATAAAACAAAAAAATCAAATGCTAAAAGGGACATAGTCTCTGCCTCCTAAAGAGTTCATTGTCTGATGAAGAAAGAATCATGAATAAAACTAACCCTAACATAAAGCAGATGGTCCTAAAGTATATAATAGAGATACGAAATAGAGATAAAAGAGGAAGAAGAAAATGTCCTAATATTTATTAAACATGAATCTAGTATGTACTGCTCATGGTGCCAGGTACCCTGTAGTTCTATGGAACTACATATATATAAAAGTTCATTTTATGCCCACACAATTCTTGTAGGATCAGACTAGGACAAGGTGGGGATTCTATCTTTCACCTTTGTTCATGAAGATTCTCACCAGGTACAAGAACTGAAATGGTGAAGGTCCACAACCAACGTCCATCCAAATTCTGTCATCTTTTTAATTGACTTTTTGAATGAGGGCTTCCATCTCCTCTTCACATCTATACTCCCCGCAGGCAGGGCCCTTGTACGCACACGCTCACATGCACACACGCATGCATGTACACACACCACTTTTCTACCTCTGGGTCATTGTTTAGTTAGTGACTTTGTGGATCAGGGGAGAGAGGGCACTCCAGGTGGAGGGACAGCATAAACAGAGACCCAACGATGAAAGAGTACAGTGTTATACCTTCATGAGGTGAAGAACGGTCTCTTGGTGTTTTGGGAGGTAAAGCCTAGCCTGAAAAGTCATGGGTGAGACATGGGCTTATCATTCCAGGCTTTGAAAGTGGCTCATGCAGGCATTTCATTGTCAGAGCAGGAAGCATCTGTGGCATCCCCTTTTACCTCTAAAACAGCCAACATCAAGTGTGTGCCTCATCTCATCAGGTAAGTCATTTTTTCCTCTTCCACCCCTACAATCAGTGGGCCCATTGTCTGGCTCTGGAGACAGACAGAATTCAACTACAACCTAAAGTGATAAATGCTGCAACAGAGGTATGGTGAAGCGCTACTGGAGAACTAATGAAGGGGGCCATTGGTGTTACTCAAGTGCTGGTAAAAGCCACAGAAAAGTGACTTTTGCTGAGCCTTAAAGGATAGGTGGGTATCATGTAAACAGTTGAAAGCTTGACTTGATGTTTTAAAACTAATTGTATTTCTTACCTTTTCTCTCCTCTATTTGGTATGTTGGATGCTTCCTGTGACATCCATCCAAATTCTCAGGAATTTTGGATGGATGAGGAAGCAGAAAGGAAATACTTCATTAGATAGCTTCCCTGAATGCTATCACATGTCTCCATGGATGAGGAAGCAGAAAGGAAATACTTCATTAGATAGCTTCCCTGAATGCTATCACATGTCTCCATGGATGAGGAAGCAGAAAGGAAATACTTCATTAGATAGCTTCCCTGAATGCTATCACATGTCTCCAAAATGCAAATTGGCAAATATCCAATATCCAGTGTATTTTACATAAAAGATGTTACAGGTGATTGACAGTGTCAGGGAAGGGGAAGTGATATGGTTTGGCTTTGTGACCCCGCCCAAATCTCATCCGGAGTTGTGCTTCCCAACCTGGTGCCTGGTGGGAGGTGACTGGATCACGGGGGCAGTTTCCCCAGTGCTGTTCTCGTGACAGTGAGGGAGTCCTCATGAGATGTGATGATTTTTAAAGTGGCAGTTTCCCTCTGTGCTTTCTCTCTCTTGTTCTCTTGTGAAGAAGGTGCCCACTTCTCCTTCACCTTCCGCCATCATTGTACGTTTCCCGAGGCTCTCCCGGCCATGTGGAATTGTGAGCCAATTATAAATTGCCCTGTCTCAGGTAGTAATCTTTATGGCAGTGTAAAAATGGACTCACACAGGAAAGCGTAAGAGACATTCATTTTCACAGTATGCTTCCCTCACCTCCACTCCACACTCATTTCTGATCTCATGTCTACTAATAGATTAAATGTAGTTAAGAACAAAACACCCAGTTTTATGTTTTATTCATAAATCTGATTTCTCTATTACCTATAGCACTTAGGGTTAATTTCTGGGCATTTTCCTGGGCAGTGATCTGAAAGCCATTGCTGGATTTTGAGATTCATACAAAAAAGACAACTATGAAGTTCCCCAGCATGGCCTTTGGTGCATCAGAATAAACAGGTCACTGGCAGGAATCACTGACCTAAAGGTAGCAGGTCTAAAATTCCATGCCCTTGACTGGCTGCATACCAGCAAGACAGCTTTACACAACACCCTAAACACTGGGTGTCTGTACCTGTGCCCTTTCGTACCCTCAAACATGATCACTTCCTGTGCCTCCAAAGCAGCTCCTCTTCCCAACCCCCACTTTCCCTGCTTCTAAGAACAATTTACTCCTTAGAGTCCGCCATTGAGCTTCACACCCTTAGAGTACATTTACCTCCTTCCTCTTCTTCACCCATAACCAAACAAGCATTATGTTTTACTGATTTATTTTGCAGAGTCTCTCTAATCACTTCGGTTACTATCTCTAGTGTCTTAACCTTGGTTTGTGTCATGGTGACTACACAATGATAGTACTCAGAACCCTCACCTTATTTTATGCTTTTCATCATCAATACAGCTCATGGAGCTCTTTAAAAATGTGCTTGGAAATGTAAAGAATGAGAGAGTCTTGCCCCTGGAGAATTTACATTCCAGCAAAAATTGTGTGTGTGTGTGTATATATATATATATATATATATAGTATGTGTATGTGTAATATACATACTTATATATAATTTACTGTCATCTTGATCTCTTGATCTTTATGGCCCACTCAGATTATTACCCTAGGGTCTTCCTGCAATATCAAAGCCAACATTACACATATGTATATGTGTAATATACATACATATACACACACACACACACACAAATATATACATTACTTATTGAGTGTCTCTCAAGCATCAGGCATGTTTTATACACACACACACAAAATTATATATATATATATATATAATGTCTGATGCATGGGAGGTGCTCAATAAATTTTCTTGAAATCAATTAATATCCAAACAATACAGCAAGTGTTCTGGCAGTTGAGTGTGAGAACTCAAGCCAGGAGGGAAGGTTTCGGTAGGGGAGTTGCAACTTGAAAAATGGGTAAGACTTATGCAAACAGAAAGGAGGTGGGAAGGAATTCCAGGTGGGGAAAATGCAGCAGCCATGTTTAGACATAGTGTTGTAACTGGAGAATGCAGGGGCCAGTTGGCACAACTGGGCTAGAAGACTTCTCGATGGGAATTGCAGTGGTTAAGCTAGAGAACCAGATGTGGAGGCCTTGCAGAGAGTTTGAGCTCCTGGATAGTAGTGCAAAGTGCCTACTTGATCCATTCAACATGCAGTGGCATTTGAACTTCAGATGCTTCTCCTCATGCATGTGGCCCAGTGCATTTATGAGTGCAGTATACTGTTACGGAAAACAAGTCAGGATGTAAAATTTCTCCAGTGGCAGATGGCTCAGTAAGACTCCAGGGTAGAAACTCCTTGCTTTTATATTTCATAGATTCCTAAAAATTAGATATGGTTTAGCTCTGTTAGGCTCGTTTTACTTTTTCTATCCTTGATGCATACTTATTCCTGAGAAAGCACTGCAGAGAGGCAATGAGATACAGTTTTAGATGCATAGGTTCAAATCCACAGATTTTCATCTTTGTCTTTTGAAACATGATTTACTTGTTGCTATAGTTCAAGTCCTTTAGGGTAAAGACTGTGTCTTAGTCATTTTTGTATCAAGCATTATGCCTAGCACCATGCTGGGTACATCAGAGCATTCAGTGAATGTTTGTAGAATGCACAGATAAATGCATGAGCTACTTACAATTCACAGTCATTAGGAATAGCAGTAATTTTGGAGGCTCATTTATCCTTTACTTAGAATGGTATCTTGTATTTTCCTTTGAATCTGGGTGTCTTAATTTTCCTGGAACTATGCATGATTGCAGGAAAAAAACAATGAAATCACAATGTTTATATCAGACTTGCGAAAACGATCCATACTTCACATGCTTGCCCCTTCTCAGCTTATCTTCTGCTCCATCCTTGGTGTTGAAAACAAATGACAGCACCTCACAGCTTGGTAGAAAATATCTTCCCAAAATATCCTGGCCTCTCTCCCACCCTTGCCTTCTCACTTTGAGACAAAGTGGTTAGTAGTTTGGCTTTTAGGTTCTTCTTTTCATGTCCCTGTTCCGTTGACCACATCTTTGAGCAGAGCAGGTGTCCACGTTACTGGGGACTAGAAATGAAGTGGATGTGGGTCACATCCCATGTGGATTGCTTCTGCCCTGACCAGAGGAGGCTTGAAGGAGAGCTGGTTTGCTGAGGTCCCACTCTGGCATCATGTGCTGCTACCTCACCTTGTTTTCTTTTAACCTTTCATAATCCACCATTCAGAAAACCTGGTACTGCATTAACAGCTAAGACTGAATTTTTTTAAAGGAGAAATATCTACTTTTTAAGCTGCATTTTTTTACTGTTGTCTTGACCTCTTGATCTTTATGGCCCACTCAGATTATTACCCTGGGGTCTTCCTGTAATATCAAAGCCAACGTTATCCATTTCATCTCAAATATTAGAGTCACATTCACACTTCCTAAAATGTCAAAGCACCTATCCTTTAGCTTTGTGTCTGCCAGGACCTCTAAAGCACACACAGTGCCATTCCCAGGAAGCATGTATTGTTAAGATGTAATGACTCACAAGCAAGTCAATGCTTGACATTTTGCACCTTATCATAATGTTGTATTGTGTTTATAATATACGTAGTAATCTTCTCACTTCACTGAAATCTTGTTGAAAACGAGGAGTGTGCCTGATTCATTTTATATCCTCTATGACTGTTAGCATAATGCTGGTACTTCATAAGCCCTAAATAAAAAGTAAATGAACCAATGAGTAAGGTAATGATTGAAGGAGAGAATGAATGAATGAGTGGTTAAATAAATGAGAGGATGAATTCATGATTAAGTGAATGTATGTCAACAGGCTACTAAAAATATAACTCCTTTTAAATATAAAAGAAATTGGGAGACATCTATCATATATAACTAATTTTTATTTTTATTTAAACAGGGAAGGCCGAGCTGCTCTGGTTTCCTCCTTTGGAGTATTTAAATACTTGACCATGTACGGCATAATCCAGTTTATCAGTGCATTACTGCTCTATTGGGTATGAACCAAATCATTTTGTCTCAGTTCTAATTGCATTTATGTCCCTAATTTATTATTCAGGGTATAGCTCCTACACAAGATTTAATGTTTTATAAATAAATGACACTTCTCAAAATAGGTGTCTGCAAACTCAGGAACCTGGTATAACTGTGCATCAAATGTGGAACTAGAAATAAGTAGATATAGATGAGTTTTCTAGCATTTTGTTTTTCTCTTGATAATCTGAGACTCTTGACCTCTCCAAACCCCTGTTTCTTCTTTTGGAGTATGAAGAGAGCTTCAGAGCAGCCTAAATATAATTCAGCAGGAAATGGATGAGTCTCCAATTGTGGAATATTTTCAACAAAAGGCTAAGAAGAGATAAAAAAGGAAGAGAAGTTGTTGAATTTGCTTTTGAAGGACTAAAATGCTAAAGACCTTTCACCCTTATTCCTGAAGGCACTTAGAATTTATACAGTCAGGGATATCATTAGTAAAGAATCAGAAATTCTTTGAAACTAAAAAAGACTCAAAATTAAATGATGATAATAGCCATTTAAAAATTAATTAGCTGTACGGAAGAACTATGTATAGGCTAAAAATAATCTTCATTAGTCCAATCATAGCTTGTACTACAGTAAAATGATCCAACAGGCTCAAGGAACACTTCAGGAGGGATTATTCTGTTGCTTTCCTGGGAGGTTTGAGAAGTGAATAAGAGGACCACAAGATTCTACCATCCAGTGGACTATTGCTTGCAAGGATCACACACACAGGGCTCAAAGGCAGCCTGGTGGGAAGAAACAAGAACTGGACTGGGAGTCAGAAAACCTGGATTCAAGTTCTTCCTCCATCCAAAAAACAAATTAGGTCTTGCCTTTGGCCAAAACCTGCTTCTGGGTAGCTGATTTTTCAGAGCCCTCCATAGTTCCATGAAAGCTTCTCCTAGAAGAAAAACTAAAGATGTGGTTGGAAATTTCTTCTGCTCCATCTCATTCTGAATATATAATTTTACCACTCTCAGGTGAAAAGAAGAGGAAAGGATATGAGAAAGAAAAGTAAAGAAGACACAGGAAAAATTGGAGGTTGACAGGGACACTGAGGAACCAATGGCAGCCTTTCAAACATGTGAAAGCAGAAATTCATTCCCAAAGCTTCCATGGATGGAGGTAGAAACCATAGTCCACTCTGCAGCCATTCATTCTAGTGGTCTAGACCTAAATAAGAGTGTCGCAGAAGAACCTTAACCTGGTACCTTCTGGGACTTGGATTCACTCTCTGAGAAGCCAGCAATACTTTCCATGTGCATAAATCTGGTCTATAATGTGCTCAGAATCAGTTTATACTTTACTGCTTAGTCAACAGATATGAAACAGATAAACAGACCTGGCTGCAAGAGATATTGCAAGGCAACTTCCTAGAGAGTAATGATTTGACTTTCATATCTAAATACTTCATTCAACTCTATAATGTGAACTTGAAAGAAGTTCTGTCTACACAAACCTTAAAAAGGCGGATGTACCAGATTGAGTTCTGCAATGGGCTTACTTGGGGTAGGAGCCTTTGTTCAGTTTGTAAAAGTGAGTGGACTCCAAGAGACCTATACTGTAAACTCATACCAAGGGTGAAGATGGAGAGCAACGTCTATTGAATGAATTGCGCCTTCACTTCAAATTTTAAGTAGAACATTTCTAAGGGAACATTCAGGCTTTAATATCTTATGTTGAGAATTCAACTGCCTAGGCTGAGACTGCAGCTGTCAGGTAATTTTTGGTTTTTTTTTTGAGAGGGAGTCTCACTCTGTATCCCAGGGTGGAGTGCAGTGGCCGGATCTCAGCTCACTGCAAGCTCCACCTCCCGGGTTTATGCCATTCTCCTGCCTCAGCCTCCCGCGTAGCTGGGACTACAGGCGCCCGCCACCTCGCCCGGCTAGTTTTCTGTATTTTTTAGTAGAGACGGGGTTTCACCGTGTTAGCCAGGATGGTCTCGATCTCCTGACCTCGTGATCCGCCCGTCTCGGCCGCCCAAAGTGAGCTGTCAGGTAATTAGTGCACCCAATAGGAGGGTGGTTCTCAAATAATTGACTTCTGTTGCTAATATGAAGTAGGTTAAATGCAGGGAAAACAGTCGCCTGGCCTCATTCTGTACAATGAGATGCTAATAATTTTAGGTAAGTCATTTTCTTCCTGAAGAGGGGAAAAAAGTAACAGCTGCCTCCTAACGACTTTAAAAGAGTGTAGGGAATAATGAAAGGCTATGATGGCACACGCCTTATTTATATTTGCTTTTGTTTCTTTTTCAGCAACTACAACTCTTTGGAAATTACCAGTACCTCGTGCAAGATGTAGCCATTACTTTGATGGTCTGTTTAACAAGTAAGCTCTTTAGCAAAGAAAACTGTATTGTTTTTATTTATCTATGAAATTCTAGAAATAGTCACACAAAAAGGAACTTTTGGGAAAGAGGCATCCTTATTTCTAAAACCTCATTATTTACGAATTTTTTAAAAGTGATATTGGGAGTAAGTTGAGGGTTGAAATCCCGAGACTTGGCATTAAAATATTCTGATAACAAATAGGTGTTAGTCACAAAAAATTGCCAATGTAGTCCAAGTTCTTTGTAGTTTTATGTCTTGTACATAGAAAAATGAATACAAAATCTAGAAAGGGAATTTTTTAAAACCCAAAGGTCACTTTCCATTATTCAGCTATGCTTCACATTGACGTGAAACCAGATTTTTGCTAGGTCTTTGATGTGTGAAAACAAATGCTAACATTTTATTTTAGTAGAATTCTCCAAAAGCAAGGTGTGGCTTCCAACAGCAGCTATTGCTCATTTCCTTCCTTTGAGATGACACTGATAAAGTATTTCCTGTCAAGGAACTCGGCTTGATGCTAACTCTTAAGAAGTGAGAAAGGTGACTGCCTCACCAGAGAGCAAGGAAAAAGAATGGCATTGTCATCTCCTTTTCCTTGCTCAACAATAGGCATGTTATGAAAAATAACAGATAAAACATCAGGCAATGCAGGATATTAATAACCTTGAGAATTTCATGTAGCATCTTAATACATAAAACTGATATGTTTTATGTATCAACCCAGTGGCCAGATTTATCAGTATCAGAGATATAAGCACTAAAATATCAATTTTGATTCTTAGGGTTGAAATGTCTATTCATAGTTCATTAAAATATTTTTCTAGATGTTATTAATATTCATATGACTGAATAATTTTGCATCACTGAAATTGCTTCTACAGTGTTGAGTATTTTAAGCAATTTGCATGATTTATTTGTGAATGATGCTAAAAAGAGAAAAAAACACCAAGAGGTTTCAAGAACCAAGCTTTCAGGCAGCAGCATGGAGGTGAAGGCCATGGCTATTGTGGCCTGTTTCCGTGACCTCTGGCTAACTGTCCTCATAGAATTGTGAGGATCAGATACAATGATGCTGGTAGAGTGTGCATCACAGCACAGGACACACTGAGCACTCATTACAATGTGAATCATATCTCCTCCTTTTCCTCTTTTGAGAAGACTGACTAGCTTTCTGAGCACTTGAAGAGCATTAGAATGTGTACACATAGACCAGTGTCATTAGAAATCCAAAAGCATGGATGGTCTTCCTAGTTCTAGTCTTGCCTCAGACTTGCGATATGACACTGAGCAAGTTAGTTGGAGCTTTTGCACACTTAATTCCATGATATTAGTTCTGTGGTGGTGGGGCCACTTAACTCTTTCCCACAGCAATAGCCTGTTGAGACTCATGCCAGTGGGTAGCCCTGGGAGACTCAGTCTGGCATCTCAGAGTGGGCTCTATGGGAGTGCTGGGATGACTCACAGTGGGACCATGATTACCACGAGGAGAAAAAAAACCTCAGAAGGGTGATGATAGAACAGAAGCGTAACATTCTATCAGAATGACCGCGCTTTAATTATTACTCAACAAGCTGTAGCTAGTAAATGAGTTAAGCTCAGGGAGACTGGTGAAGAAGAGAGTAGAGGCAGAAACCAGCTATGTTAGTTTGTTTTTTACCCTCTACCTGCAAACATCCCATTGTTTTCCCGTCTCTGCAAGCTTACTCATCCCACAGGCTGATCATTTCCTGGTCAAGTCTAGGTATTAAGATATCTTATTCTTAGACATGAAAAGTCTAAGTATTATAATTATTATTTCACATTTTCATCGAATTCAAAGCTTTTCTTCCTTTACATCAAGCCTGAACTATGGGCTTGGGGCAAGCAGTAGACAAGAAGGCCATGGTCTCTTCTTTACTTCCTTTGAGTCGCCTACTCTTCACCCCTGTTTCTGGGGAAGAAGAGCAACAAGAGCAAAGGACTTATTTTTATGTTCTTTTTTTTTCTGCTGCAAATTTTAAGTTCCAGGGTACATGTGCAGGATGTGCAGGTTTGTTACATAGGTAAACATGTGCCATGGTGGTTTGCTGCACAGATCAACCCATCACCTAGATATTAAGCCCAGCATCCATTAGCTATTCTTCCTGATGCTCTCCTTCCTCCTTGCCCTTCCCAACAGGCCCCAGTGTGTTTTGTTCCCCACCATGTGTCTGTGTGTTCCCACTGTTCAGCTCCACTTATAAGTGAGAATATGCAGTGCTTGGTTTTCTGTTCTTGCATTAGTTTGCTGAGGAACAAATGGAAAAACACTCCATGCTCATGGATAGAAAGAATCAATATCGTGAAAATGGCCATACTGCCCAAAGTAATTTATAGATTCAATACTATTCCCTTAAAACTACCATTAATATTCTTCACAGAATTAGAAGAAACTATTTTAAAATTCATATGGAACAAAAAAAAAGAGCACAAATAGCCAAGACAATCCTAAGCAAAAAGAACAAAGCTGGAGGCATCGTGCTACCTGACTTCAAACTATACTACAAAGCAACAGTAACCAAAACAGCATGGTACTGACACAAAAACAGACACAGAGACCAATGGAACAGAATAGAGAACTCAGAAATAAGACTGCACATGTACAACCATCTGATCAAACCTGACAAAAACAAACAATGGGGAAAGGATTCCCCATTTAATAAGTGGTGCTGGGAGAACTAGCTAGCTATATGCAGAAAATTGAAACTGGACCCCTTCCTTACACCTTACACCTTACACAGAAATTAACTCAAGTTGGATTAAAGACTTAAATGTAAAACCCAAGACTATAAAAACCCTAGAAAAAAATCTAGGCAAAGGACTTTTTACTTAAGTAGGAGTATGTAGTGCTCTCCTGTCAAATGCCCTCAAATATGGCAGGCACCTACATTTAGGCAATAGGCACGGGGTTCATTGGTGAAATCATCAGAGCTTCCCTGTGGATAGGTGTGGACTAGACCACGCCCTGACATAGTGGTGCTCTCTCCTTCTGACTTCTCAGGAGTCCTTTCTGCAGCTGCCTCCTAGTGGTACATACATGAAGCCCTTTTCTACTGCTGGGCCCTCCAATCCCAGCAGGCTACCACATGGATAAACTCCTTCCAGGATAGCTAGCTGTAGCCTGGCTAATTTCCATGGCTTCTACTTCACCTACCAGACAGTAAGTAAGTAGCTTGCTCTCACTGCTGCCTGCCCTTTCCCTCTGCTATTACCATGAAGGGGAGTGAGCAAGGCCAATATCCTCTCTTAAAATCACTTCCAGTCTCTCTAACAGTGGCTCTTATGACTTCCCCTCATGGGGTTGTGGTGATGCTGAGAAGAAAGCCACAGTTACATTGCTCCTAACAATTGCCTTTAAAGAATTGAGTGATAATTTCCATGAGTTTTCCTCTTATACAGACAGCATGCAGCAAATTAGGCAGGGACAGGCATGCTTATAGTTAAATAACCAATATGGATCTCTCTTGCTAGGTACTATGAAGATACGGCGACAATCTCTCTTCACAATAAATAGGCACTTGCAATTCACTGTCCTCAAATATAAGGCTCAGCACAATTCTCTAGACAAGAGAAGCACCATTCAACATTCCCTTATACAAGTGTTCATCTCTCACTGTGTATTAGCCACATAGGTTCCTGGGGCATGAGAAGACTGATTGTTCAAGTTCAGAGTTTAGTGGAGGATTCACATACATGAACAAATAAGAAGCAAGTTAAAAGTAGTGAGTAGCAGAAAACAGCAGATGCTTTGGGAGTTCAGAGAAAGAAGAGATGTTTTCTGATAATCTGGGGTTAAGGAGGAGATAGCAGTAGAGAAAGGAGAAAGATACTAGGCACTGATGCATGAAAGAAGTAGCATTCACATCAAAATAGGAAGGATGGATAAATTCCAAGTATCTTTTGCTAAAAGAAGAGCATTTCAAGTAGAAGGAAGCAGTATGAGCAAGAGAAAGCTGATAAATATGGGGTATGAGTTTTTAATGTGACCACACTGCAGCGTATGTGACATCTTTTGTTGAAAAATTGAAAAAGTGAATTGGGTCAAATCACAGAGAATCTTGACTGCTGGTCTGAGAACTGTGGACATTTATCTGCAGCCCTTAGGAGTCATCAACAATTGATGATCAATGTAAAATTACAGATGTCCCCGATTTATGATGGTTTGACTTATGGTTTTGGACTTTACAATGGTGCCAAAGTGATGCACATTCAGAAGAATGCTACTCTCTTAGGATACTGGGCAGTGGCAGCAAGCTGCTGCTCCCAGCCAGCCCAGCAATCACGAGGTTAAACAACAGATACTCTACATTGTACTGTGTTGCCAGATGATTTTGCTCAATTGTAGCCTAATTAAGTGTTGTGAGCATGTTTGAGCTAGGCTAGGCTAAACTATGGTATTCAGTAGGTTGGGTGTACAGTATAGATGTATTTTCAACTTAAAAATGTTTTCAATTTACAATGGGCTTATCAGAAAGTAGCCCCATTGTAAATCAAAGAGCATCTGTATTCTCTTTAAGGCTTCTTACATTTCCAAGTTTCCAGATTAAGGCTTTTGGCCTTAACTCTGAATTGGTTCTGGGAAGAGACAATATCATCACATATTTAATTTATTTACTTACTTATCTATCCACACCCTGCCTTGTTCCCACAAGGTTTTAAGGCGATGTATGGAGACAAAATATAATGCATTACACAGAAAATCTAGAAGAAAAATAAGATGAAGTGAGGAGGGATGATGATCAGGCAATGCATGTCTGGAAGTCCAATTTGACTCTATTTTGTGTAGCGGCATTTTTAAGGGAGCTTGTTTTGCCACATCTCTGTCCTTGTCAACAAGAACTCAAACTAGATCAAGAAGATAGAAGGAGGGTTTGTTTAAGAACATAATTCTCAAAAAATCTAAGGACAGGAACTCGGAAGCACCTGGGTCTGAGGAGGACTAGAACACTAAAGGGTAAAAATGGAGGTCACTTTCTTTATTTCCAGGTGGTCACCTTGTGTCTCTTCTTCTTTCCATTCTTACTGTTTCCATCTCTCTTCCATTTATTCACCTTACAGCTGACCTCATAAAATGGCACTAGGACTGGGGCTTTGCAGCCTTGATGTTTGTCTTCTTATAGCAAATGAGCCTAGCCTCTCATTGTCCCATTTGCAAATATTTTGGAGAGAAAATTTATCGACCTGACTTGAATTAGATGCCCACCTCTAGGCCCCTCATTTTTCTGAATGAAGGTGGGATCATGAAATTCAGATCCATTTAGGCCAGCCATTCCAGGCCCTTGGAGAAGGCAGTATCCAGAGAAGGAGGTACGGAGGGACTCACCCATTATATAAGTGCATCTCTACACCCCATCTGTGTTTCAATGACTCCTAACCTTTTCTGGGTCTTGGTCCACTTAAATAATCTGATGGAAAATACAAATCATTTCATCTTAGAAATCTCCCAATACACACTTAAATTTTTCATGTAGTTTAGGTGGGTTCATGAACCTCCTGAAATTTGTCTTATAAGATTTTCAGTGTTTGGAATAAAAAGTAAGCCAACTACTTAGGAGAAACACAACTACGAGATATCCAAATGATGCCAAATATTTAAAAACTATAAGAACAGAATTTGAAACTGTGAAGCCTTCCCATGCAATAGATCCGGTGCTGGGTTTAGTAAGAAACAGAATGTGGAATGAGACAGGATTTCTTCCTTCAGGGAGCTCACAGTCTGCTGAGTGCAGATGTAAACAACTAGATTTAACACAAGACACCCTGCACTATAGCAGCAATGTGAGTAATGTGTTGTGGGAACTCAGAAGGGAGAATGATTAATTTTGAATCTGATAACATATATCATCATCATTTTAAGGAATACACTCTGATAGCATATATCATCATCATTTTAAGGAAACCCAGATAATGCAGAAAAGTTTTTTGGGGGGATCCTCATAAACAGTACTACCATCCAAGCTTATATTGCAGGGCTCCTCATTTTGTTCTTTTAATTTTTGAGATGCATCATACTGCAATATGCTGTAGAGGAGAGAACATAGGGCTCCGCAATCATAAATATTCGGGTTTCCAGTGCCATGCTGTCACTCACTAACTGTGGGTTTTTAAGCAAAGGAAACTAATTTTTTGAGCCTCAGTTTCTTCACCTGTAAAATTTACCTATTTTGCTTTTAAGGAAATAAAAGTCATGTTTATAAACACTTAGTACAGCCTCTGAAACCTAATAGATGTCCCACAATGGTAGCCATAAAATTATTTTTATTTATAATCAGGTATACAGATTCTCTGTCAGAAGTAGTGAGAGTCTCTAACATGGAGAAAGTCAGAATATTCTGTGTAAGAACCCTGTAGGCATTAGGTATTGCCTCAATAACGCTGTGTAACAACCCACTGCCAAAACTCAGCATTTATACCATCAGGCAGTTACTCTTCCCATTCGTGGGTCTGTAAGTTGATTGCCATTTAGCTGATCTAGGTGAGCACAGCTGAGCCAGTCCACTCTAATATGTAGATCAGTTGATCTTGGTTAACGCTTTTGGACTTGATTCAGGTCTATTCCACATTTTTCATTCTGAGGCCAGATTGAATGGACGGATTTGGTATTTTCTCATTGTGAGTCACAGAAAGCAGAGTCATAGAGCAAGCCCAGCTGTGCAAGCATGATTGAAGTCTATGTTAACATCTCTTTGGCCAGAGAAAGGCACACAGGGAAGCCCAAAATTAAGGGGCGACAAAGTACACCCCATGACTATGAAGCCAGCAATTCAGTCTACCACAGTTACTGTGTAAAAGAAAGGCAAGAAACTACAAGGAGATGAGAGAGAAGACCAAAGAGGTAGAAGCCAGATGCACAGAGATGCAATTTTACCTCTCTCCACTACCTGCAGCCTCTTTATGAATTTATAGCTACATTCTGCTTTGGATACTGGAATACAGAGAGAACTCCAAGCAGTAAAGCTTCTGCCTTCTGTGACCTGGAAGCACAATTTCCTTGCACTTCTCCTCAGCACTGATCACAGACCACCCTGTGGGCCCCTTCTTCGTGGACCCAAGCAATGGCTTCTGATACCAACCACCCAGAATTAGGGCAAACTTTAGAGATTAAGGGTGCAGCCTCCACAAGAATGCCCTCACTTCAGATACCAGCCTCAAGTGTGGGGCTCTCTAGACCACCTGAACTTCTGATTAGTTGGCTACAAACTTAGGAGTTCCCATTAGTCCCTCAGGTTCAACAATTTGCTACAGTTTACAGAACTCAGGAAAGTGTTATACTTATGATTACAGTTTTATTATATCAAAAAGACATAAATCAGAACCAATCAAAGGAAGAGACACCTAGGGCTAGGTCTATTAGGAATCTCAAACAAGAGAAACACTTCCACTGTCCTTTCCCCATGAAGTCAGGATGCCTCACCCTCTTGGCACATTGATGGGTGACAATATGCAGAGTACTACCAACCAGGGGAGCTCACCTGAGCTTCGGTGTCTGGAGTTTTTATTAAGGTTTCATTATGTAGACATGATTGATTGAATCATTGGCTGTTAAGTCAAACTCAGTCTCTAACCCCACTCCCCTATTTGGAGATCTGGTTGATATCTTGTGGATCAAAGCCCCACCCTCTAATCACATAGATGGTCTTTTGGGCATTGGCAGGACCCTTCCTGAGTCATCTTAACACAAACGCTCCTCATTCCCACCATGAGTCATCTTGTTAGCATAAACTCCCAAGGCCCACCATGCATAAGAAAAATACTCCTATCACTCAGGGCATTTCAAAGATTTAAAGGATACATACCAGGAAAAGCCAGCCAGCTTCTTTATTACACAATCTGTCTGTGTCATTCACTGGACTTCAAACTCTTTGAAGGCAGATGGAATGTACTTCTCATCTCAGCATACCCCACAGACTCTAGCCCAGCACCCTGCCAGGAAAACATTGATTGATCTGGTATAGGTAAAGACTTAGTCATAGAGCTTTAGAATAAAAGAGTTTAAAGGGCCTTTGGGTACCATGGTACCATTTAGGCCTTCCAACACACTCATTTTTTTTTTTTTTTTTTTTTTTTGAGGCAGAGTCTTGCTCTGTCACCGGGGCTGG
>NW_012118932.1:4775720-4783438 GCF_000951035.1 Colobus angolensis palliatus
GCTCACTGCAAGCTCCGCCTCCTGGGTTCACGCCATTCTCCTACCTCAGCCTCCCAAGCAGCTGGGACCACAGGCGCCTGCCACCATGCCTGGCTAATTTATTGTATTTTTTTAGTAGAGATGGGGTTTCACTATGTTAGCCAGGATGGTCTCTATCTCCTGATCGTGTAATCTGCCCGCCTCAGCCTCCCACAGAAGCAGTATTTTTAATGAGTTCTTTTTCTTTATGTAATACACAGCAGCAGTCCCCCAGTCACCTGTGTATCCAGAGAGACAACACATCTCTGGCATCTATCGCAGTGCCTGGCACACTGACATGCTCAGAGAAAGTTGGCTGAATGAATAATAGAGTGAGTGTTTTTTTTGAATTATCCAGCATATGAAGATGAATCTAGCTATCTTCCTCCTTATTCTCCTCATTCTAACTCTCCACTTTCCTGTCATCACTGAAAGATAGTATTAGTACTGCTTGTCCCATAAGGAAGGCCATTCCCTCTTTTACACACAATTTCTGGTTAGTCTGGTTATGGAGCAAATATTTGCACCATGTGATATGGTAAATATAATAATTACATAACTTTCTAACCCACTATTTTTTATTTCTGAAGGTGAAGACAGAATGGATGTGCTACCAGGCAATGTGCTTACCTAGGTGTAAATCTTCTGCTCATGTCTGCTTAATCTGAATCCCAATGCCAGACTCAAGATAATATGCATCTCAATCTCAACCTTTTATTCTCAATGATAAGATTGTAATAGGAAAAAATGCATTTGTCTTTCAGTGAGTTCAACTCATGCCTACCCAAAGCTGGCTCCATATAGACCAGCAGGACAGCTCCTTTCTCCCCCTTTACTGCTGTCAATATTTTTGAATTCCTGTTTCTCCTGCATTGTGCAGATCAGTGCATTTCTCTATGTGAAGCAGCAGCCTTGGTATTGTGAGGTCTACCAATATAGGTAAGTTCATTTTCTTAGTGCTCCTTTTGAAAGGTGATTTAATAAATAATCCATGACATTGAATAACTTGACTTGAACATATACCCTAAAACTTTTAATTAATAAAACTGTGTCGCTGCAAAACTCAAATGATGGGACAGAATACAGTTAATCCATGGACTACCGGGGTGGAGTGGGTGGGAAGAGGTCTGTCACATTGGTTGTTAATGCATAGCTCTAACAACTGGTTGGCTGAATGAATATATTAATTCCCTGGTACTTTGTATATTTTACAGACCAGGGGTTGGCAAACATTTCTTGTAGAGGGCCAGATAGTAAGTAGGCTTTGTGCACTACATGGCCTCTGTTGCAGCTAGTCAACTCCACTGTTGCAGCACAAAAGCAGCCATAGACAATACGTAAACAAGTGGGTGCGGCTGTATTCTAATAGAACGTTACCTACAAAATCAGGTGATGAATCAGATTTGGCCTGTGGGCTGTAGTTTGCAGGCCCCTGATACAGACATATGAGAGAGATTTGTTTACATTATTTTGTTTTTTTTCCCAAATGAACATTAAAGTGTGAGTTGATGGTATCCTTGTTCTGATTGAATTGGAACACGAGATTCAGGACAAGTCTCTTTACTTCCCTGGGTTTAATGTTTTTGAGGTAGGCTAGAGTGCCAATGGCTCAAGCTTTATTTTGCTGACAAAGCCTTTCTGCTGGTAAAAGAAAAGGCAGGAAAAGAGCTGCTCTCTTTGAAATAGGACATGTGCAAACTGCCCCTCACTCCACAGAGCACCAGAAATCAGTAAAACACAGATAGAAAACCAGCAAATGATGAGGCTGTCATTCAGATTTTAAAAAATTCAGCAATTCAAGTATAACTAGGGATATAGAATCTCATTCCGTTTCAAAACTAGATTTTTTCCAAAACTGGAGTACATATACTCAGAGAACTCAAGCTTTGACTGAACCTAGAAGACAATATGTCGTAGCCAAAGAAGGATGGATAGGAAATCAGGAATTCTAAGAATTCCTGACTCTATCACTAATTAGATGTGCCATACTGGCCCTCAATTTTATTACCTTAATGTAAATATATTGGGCTAGATACTCTTTGGTATTAAACTCTATAATTCAGGCCATCTAGTCTGTCTGTTCCTCTTTTTGTAAAAATGCTTTGTGATTATGGAACATCTACTACAGGCCTACCTCAGAGATACTGTGGGTTTGGTTCCAGACTACCACAATAAAGTGGATATTGCAATAAAGCCAGTCACGTGAAGTTCTGGTTTTCCAGTCCATATAAAAGTTATGTTTACACTATACTGTAGTCTATCGGGTGTGCAATAGCATTATGTCTAAAAAAGTACGTGCTCTAATTTCAAAATAATTTATTGCTAAAAAATGCTAATGATCATCTGAGCCTTCAGCAAGTCATAATCTTTTTGCTGGTGGAGAGCCTTACCTCAAGCTGAGTGGCTGCTGACTGATCAAGGTAGTGGTTGTTGAAGGCTAGGGTAGCTGTGACAATTTCTTAAAATAAGACAACAATAAAGTTTGCCTCATTGGTTGACTCTTCCTTTCATGAGATATTTCTCTGTAGCAAGTGAGGCTGTTTAATAGCATTTTATCCCATTTCAGTACTTTCAAAATTGAAGTCAATTCTCGCAAACCCTGCTGATGCTTTGTCCAGTAAGCTTATATAATATTCTAAATCCTTTGTTTTCATTTCAACAATGTTTACAACATCTCCACCAGGAGCAGATTCCATCTCAAGAAACCACTTTCTTTGCTCAACCATATGAAGCAACTCTTCATCCATTCAAATTTTATCATGAGATTGCAGCAATTCAGTCACATCTCAGGCTCCACTTCTAATTCTAGTTCTCTTGCTATTTCCACCATACCTACAGTTACAACCTCCACCGAAGTCTTGAACCCCAAAAAGTCATTCATGAGGGTTGAATCAACTTCTGTTAATATTGGTTAATGTTGATGTTTTTACCTTCTCCCATGAATCATGAATGTTATGAATGGCATCTAGAATGTTGAATTCTTTCCAGAAGGTTTTCAATTTTCTTTGCCCAGATCCAATAAATGAATCACTCTCTATGGCAGCTATAGTCTTACAAAGTGTATTTCTTAAAAAATAAGACTTGAAATTTGAAATTACTCTTTAATCCATGGACTACAGAATAGATGTGTATTAGCAGGCATGAAAACGTTAATTTCCTTATACATCTCCATCAGTGCTCTTGGAGGGTGACCGGGTGCATTGTCAATAAACAGTAACATTTTGAAAGGAATCTTTTTTTTCTAAGCAGTAGGTCTGAACAGTGGGCTTGAAATATTCAGTAAACCATGCTATAGACAGATGTGCTGTCATCCATGCTTTGTTGTTCCATTTCTAGAGCACAGGCAAAGTAGAGTTAGCATAATTCTTAAGGGCCCTAGGATTTTCAGAATAGCAAATAAGCATTGGCATCAACTTAAAGTCACCAGCTGCATTAGCCCCTAATAAGAGAGACAGCCTCTCCCTTGGAGCCTTGAATCCAGTTATTGACTTATCTCTAGTTATTAAAGTCCTAGAAGACATCTTCTTCCAGTAGAAGAGGCTGTTTCATTTCCACTGAGAGCTGTTTAGTTGCCTTCATTAATTGTCTTAGTTAAATCTTCTGGATCACTTGCTGCAGCTGCTACAAGATTTGCTGTTTCACCTTGTACTTTTACATATAGAGACACCTTCTTCCTCTCAGTCTTAGGAACCAACCTCTTGCTAGTTTCAAACTTTTCATCTGCAGCTTCCTCACCTCTTTCAGCCTTCAAAGAATTGAAGGGAGTTAGGGCCTTGCTCTGGATTAGACTTTGGCTTAAAGTAATGTTGTGGCTGGTTTGATCCACTATCCAGACCACTGAAATTTTCTTCATATCAGCAATAAGGCCATTTTACTTCCTTATCATTCATGTGTTCACTGGAATAACACTTTTAATTTTCTTCAAGAACTCTTACTTTGCATTCACAACTTGGCTGTTTGGTGCTAAAGGCCTAGCTTTTGGCCTGTCTTGGATTTTGACATGCCTTCCTCACTAAGCTTACCCATTTCTAGTTTTTTATTTAAAGAGAGAGACATGTGACTCTTCCTTCCACTTGAACACTTAGAGGCCACTGTGGGATTATTAATTGAACAGATTTCAATGTTATTGTCTCTCAAGGAATAGGGAGGCCCCAGGAGAGGAAGAGAGATGCGGAAACAGTCAGTGAAGCAGTCAGACACACACAATATTTATTGATTAAATTTGCATTCTTATAAAGGCACAGTTCATGGCATCTCAAAACAATTACGATAGAAACAGCAAAGATCACTGATCACAGATCACAATAATAGAGATAGTAATTATTTCAAAAAGTTTAAAATATTGCAAGAATTTACCAAAATGTGACACAGAGACAAAGCGAGCACATACTGTTAAAAAATGGTGCCAATAGACTTGCTAGATGCAAGGTTGCCATAAACATTCAATTTGTAAAAAACGCAGTATCTGGGAAGCACAATAAAGTGAAATACAATAAAGCAAAATGTGCCTGTATGTGCAAAGCACACTTCTAGACTACAGGGAGCCCAGGATAAAAAGTATTAAGTCTTGCATTTGAGTTCACAGTTAGAAAATGAATCCTTATTTATAAACAGTTGTAATAGTGGTTTAAAAGTTTCAAGCTGAGCAAGAAAGCTGGTGGAAACTAATTTATTGGTTTAATTATTTTAAAAAAGAACATTGGAAATCAATCAGGACTGGGAAAGCTCATATCTTGGGCAAATATTTTTTTTTTGAGTAAATATTATGTGACCTCACTGTGCTAGGTGCCAAAAATCTATTGTAAATTTGATTAAAACCAAAAAATAAAACCACAAAAAATCCTATATTCTAGGAATTCACATCCCAAAGACGTAAAATAAAATTATGTAAATAAAGAATTGCAAAACAATGAGCTTGCAAAAGTAGTTGTTTTGCAATTCTTTATTTACATGTGCTATTGCCTTTAACTGAGATAACATTTTTTAAAATGCCTTTACTCTTGTGGGCACTACTTCCACTTGCCAGCAAAAGTCAAGGCATTTCGGATGCAGAGATGTTTCAAGGATGGATGTTATATCTCAGTTAAAGGCAATAGCACATCCAACCCAACAGGTATGCAAATTGATATGTGGGGAACAGGGAATAATCCTGTATGTTTGGAGTGTATAGAGCATAGGAGGAGTGGCAAAAGGTAAGACGGAAAAGGTAGAGTGAGACCAGGATGCAGAGATCTCATAGGACAGTTGGAGAAGTTTGAGCTTAATTTATCAGCAAAATAGAGCCATAGACCCCTTATAAGCAGCAGATTGTCATGTTCAGATTTCCAGGAAGATCTTTTAGCTATGCGAGGGAAGTAAATCGGAGTGGGAGACTCGAACTCAAAACCCAAGTTAGGAGTCTTGCTTAGTCCACAAAAGAGAAAACAACACACACACAGCTTAATTGACATGGTGTATTTACTCTTTGAATTGATAGGAATTCATAAAATATTGTCATTCAGGCCCTTTCAAGGTAGATCACTTGTTCCAAATGGAGTGCCGGACAAAGAACAATCTTGACTTCCTTTTATTTCTGCTTTGTCATTGCAAGGGGTGAACAGAATATGTCTTGGTAGTTACTGGCTGACATAGTTTGAAAGCTAAAATCCCATGGTAGTGATTAAACTATTTTTTTTTCACCTAATAGATAAAAATGGAATAAAATGTTTCATAAACACTGGTGATTCTTTTGTAGTGAGTGTTTTCTGGCCAACCAAAGTAATTTTTCAACAACTATGAGTCTGGAAAGAAACTGGACTGGAAATGCAACTCTGATTCCTGGTTCAATTTTAAGTTTTGAAACTACCACACTGTGGCCCATCACCACCCTCAACTATATCACAGTAGCATTCATCTTTTCTAAGGGAAAGCCATTTCGAAAACCCATCTATACAAACTGTAAGTATATAAAGTTTAATTTTTCTTTCTGAATATTTTCCCATTCCCTTTCTCACCCTAGAGTTGTACCTCACCGGTGAAATGATGGGCTGAGGGAGAAACAATTGCATGACTCTGAAATTGTTGTTGAATGCAGTGGTCATGGGTGGTAGAGCCCACGTGCAGAAATCTGCTTGTTTGCAGATAAGCACGGACATTATTTAACTCTCGCGAGTCTTGTCCTATTGTGAGTCGTCAAGAATCATTTTAAACACACACATGCATGTGAAGATATTTTATAAAAGGCTTTCTAACCAGTTCAAATGTAAATTGACCTGTTTAGCCTTAAAACATTGGGCAAGTTACTTTAACTATTCTATGACCTTATTTCCTCATTGGCAGAATGGGAGGGAGTATCCTTAATTTGTTAAGTCCTGAGGGAAGGACTAAACAAAGCATTTTATGGAGTGGGCCTAGCACAATTTATGTAAAGGATCTGACGCTTATAATTGGGGCTCAAAAAATCTTATTTACTTTCCCAGTATATTAATTTCAGTAGAGTTTTAAAAAAAACTCTTCGAAGCTACAATTAAGATCCTCCCAGCTAAGGCTGGGAGTGGTGATTCACTCCTGTAATCCCAGCACTTTGGGAGGCTGAGGTGGGAGGATTGCTTGAGTTCAGGAGTTTGAGACTAGCCTGGGCAACACAGTGAGACCTTGTCTCTAAAAAAAAAAAAACTTTTACAAATCAGCTGGGCATGGTGGCTCTTGCCTATAGTCCCAGCTACCTGGGAAGGCTGAGGTGAGAGGATTGCTTGAGCCTGGGAGTTCGAGGCTGCAGTGAGCCGGGATCACACCACTACACTCCAGCCTGGGTGACAGAGCAAGACCCTGTCTCAAAAAAAAAATAGTACATCCAACATGAAGTACTAGTTAAAAAACAAAATTTGTGCTGGTCTGATAAGATTTTAGAAAATAGTGTCCCATTTGGTTTTAGTCTGCATTTTTTTTCGTGATCTTTTTTCCACTGTCTTTATGCACAGGAAGTTTTTTCTAATTATGAAATAGTATAATTATCATGATTAGTTTTGAAGTGCTTTTAAAATCTAATGTTAATTTTGGTGTATAGTTTGAGGTAGGGATTAAAACAAGTTTCTGCAACTAGTCAACTGGTTTTTCTAGCAGCTTTTATTGACTATTGAGTTTTTAATATTAATTATTTTTCCACTCAATATACTGCCTTTATCATAACTATCTTCATATATATTTGTACATCATTTATATTATGAATTACGTTTACATGTATATGTCTATATAGTTTCCAGACTATCATTTCTGTTTTTAAACATCAGTCTATTCTTGATTTACCACTATACTTTAAGATGTATAGTTTTATAATGTTTTACTTAATAAGTGGCAAGATCAATGTACCCTCATTATTCCTCATTTTAAAAAATGTATTTCTTTCTTTCCTGTTCATTCTTTAAGATTAAACTCTAGAATGAATTGCCAGGCTTTTAAAATTTCCCTTTGGGCTTCTGATACTTTTGGAAGAATTTACATTGGTATATAACTTAATCTTCCCATTTAGGAACATGTCATGTCTCCCCATTTATTCTTGCTTTTTATTTTTTTATTTTTATTTTTATTATTTTTATTTTTTTAAATTTTATTATACTTTAAGTTCTAGGGTACATGTGAATAACATGCAGGTTTGTTACATATGTATACTTGTGCCATGTTGGTGTGCTGCACCCATCAACTCGTCAGCACCCATCAACTCG
>NW_012118932.1:4787274-4789218 GCF_000951035.1 Colobus angolensis palliatus
TTGAACTCCTGACCTCCTGATCCACCCGCCTTGGCCTCCCAAAGTGCTGGGATTACAGCACCTGGCCTAGTGAACCATTGCACCTGGCCTAGTACCTCAAATTTAATAGTAGCTGCAAAGTCCTTTTATATGAATTGAGTGAATTAGAGGTAGATTAGTGACCTCACAGTGACTTAAAACTTGTGGGTAAATTAAAACCCCTATACCAAACATAACTGATAATTTTAAATGTAAAATGTTTTACAATTTAGCATACAGGTATGCTAACCAATGTAATGTGATAACAAACACATACTCTCAGGTTGTAAGTCAAAAGTCTTTGGAACTACTATTAAAATATACAAGCAACTTTATTTTGATATAACAGAAAACTCTTTGCCCTTTTTAACAGCCTTTGACAGAAACTCAACTTTATGATGAGAAGATACAGAAAAAGTAGAGACTTAACTTTTCTGGAAACAAGTGTGAACATTTACTAACCTTATCTGAAAATAAAGTGTAATGGCTTACACAGGATTTGCTTTCCTAAAGCACCTGCATTAACAGAACCCTATTCTTTCATGATTCCCTAGCAGCATCAACTAACCAACAAGAGCCAACATTCAACTCTTTATTACATCTTTTCAATCAAAGCTGAATTTTAAAAGATGACCTTATAATTTTGTTTCTACATTGCTCACTTGTGCACAGGCGAGGCCTAGTTTTTAGACCATTAGACAGTGATGTGCACACCAGTCAGCCCCAGTCGCTAGTGAGATCCTGGCCTTCATCAGAACAGACCTTTCAGGCACCCTCTTCTTTCCAGCTTCTGGATTCCTGGGACTCCAAATCCATGAAGTAAATGAAAAATCCACACAGCCATTTCCTGAAATCGTATCACCAAGCCATTTAGATTGCTTTATCATGAGAGATGCAATTCCTACTTTTCTTCTGTCTGCCTCATACCCTTCTCAGGCACTTCTGAGAAGTGCTACGTTTATTTATATACATAAAGTGAGGCATGAATAAATATTGAGGGTGTGTGTAGGTGCTCAAGGATGAAAACAGAACTCTGTTCACTTCAAAAATAGAGCCTGCTATCAAGGGGCAGTTGCCTCAGATTTCGGGTTGGTATAGGCCTATAGAGAGTTGGGGGTGGGTGAGGGGAGTAGAGCAACACTGAATAAATGAGGTAGAGTGTAAGAGAAAACTTAGTTTGTTCATTTATTTATAACTTTACAGGATCATCAGAATCATTTGTATCATGGCAATGCTGATTCAATGCTATTGTTTGGGCCTGAAGGTGATAATTCTATAAAAGATATTTCTAAGGTACCACCTCTAAAGTGCTCTACTAAAAGCTCTGACAGAGGAGTGGGTGAGGTTGGGAATAAGAACAGAGATGCTGGCACAATGCATCTGGGAAGTTTAGCTCCCAAAATTAAAACAATTTGGGCAGGATGGAATGAAGGAATGCAGCAGATGTACATGCTAATTCTCATTTACTTTTTCAAGTCAGAGTCCCAGAGAACCAGAGAAAAAGCCATTTTCAAATGGTCACAGTCCAGTTGATACATGAATTAAGATCATGCAAAGCAGAGTATGATACATACTATATGAAATAAGCTTTTGTAAGGGAGTATTACTCTCTGAAGAGGAAGTGGTATTTTAACTGGGTTAAGCAAAATTGGAGGCTGGGCGCTGTGGCCCACACCTGTAATCATAGCACTTGGGGAGGCTGAGGCGGGTGGATCACAGGTCGGAGTTCGAGCCCAGCTTGGCCAATATGGTGAAACCCCATCTCTATGAAAGAAAAAAGAAAAAATTAGCCACCCGTGGTGGCGGGCACCTGTAGTCTCAGCTACTCGGGAGGCTGAGGCAGGAGAATTGCTTGAATCAGGGAGGCAGAGGTTGCAGTGAGCTAATATCGTGCCACTGCACTCCAGCCTGGGCGACAGAGACTCC
>NW_012118932.1:4789342-4795932 GCF_000951035.1 Colobus angolensis palliatus
ACACAGAAGCTGGAGAGTGTTGGGCCTCCGTGGAAGCTGGAGGTTTTATGGTTTACCTTTCCAGTTGCCCATAAGGAATAGTAGGCAGAGACCATGTTAAAGGCTGATTGGGCCCACACTGTGGAAGGCCTTGAATGTCAATAGAGGATCCCTGAACTTTATTCTCTAGGCAACGAGGAAGAATGAGATGGTGACAAGAAGACTGTTTATCCCATGGAAGCACAACTCACTGGACACACAGTGATAGTGAACCAGGGCAGTAGCTTCATGGACGTTCCTGTAATACATTTGATTAACAGTCTTCTACATCCAGACTTTCAACGAAAGATTCTAAGATATTACCTTCATCTTATAAGCATTAGAACATATTTCAAAACATATGAGAATATATCAAAACATCTGAAGATATATCTGGTATTTGCCCAACAGAGATAATTGATTCTGCAATGTGTGCCAGATTATAAGAAACATTCTTTTTAACATCTAAAAATGATGTTTGGTATTTCCTCAGATATATTTTCATTTCTGCTGCTAGCTGCCTTGGGCCTCACCATTTTCATTCTGTTTTCTGACTTTCAAGTTATATACCGTGGAATGGAGGTAAGTGGCATTCATTTGCACATCTGGCATGACTCATGTACATGGACCGTGTATTCACTGTAATTCACAAGTCAATTTACCGTATTCTCTTTAACCACCGAATACTGTGAGGCTATTTCTATGTACTAGAAGGGCAAATAAGATATCTGGATTTTACCTACACTGGCCTCCAATGGTTTTCATTTTATCAATATTATTGGGTACATTTATCCTGTACCTACCTGAAATATTATGTTTGGATACTTTATTATGCTATGTTATACCAATACAATAAAATTAATGCAATAATACAATAATTTTCCAAGTACAATTTTCAAAAAAATAAACCATATCATGGAAATCCTTTATAATGTAGTTATAAAGGGAAAGAAAACATAGACTTGTAAGACAGTCATGTTTTGTCAGACATTGACTATATGAAGCTTTATATCAGTGGATATAATTTGATCCAGGATGCCCTGGGTTAAAATTTAATTCATCAAGAGGTTATTGAACTAATTCTTGGACCCAGTATTGTGAGAGAAATAAAAGAAAGAGAAGGGTTGGCTCCTGACCTCCGAGTCATAGATTTGTTGTGAAGATGAGACATACTGAAATGCTACCTGAGGCTATCCATACTTGGAGAGAGTGTGAAAATAGAACTGGGAAGAACGTAGGAGGAGGCCTCACTATGGACTGTGGCTGTCATGGGAGGCATTTCATGCATGACATGCAACTTGACCTGGGTCCAAAAAGATAGGCTACATTTTGCTAGGTAGGAGGCAGGGATATTCCCAACAAGAACAGCCTAAGAAGCAAAGAGGACTGAAAGAGCTTTTGTCTTAGAAATGCAAATGAATGTAGGGTGGCAGAGACAGAAATCAAAAGCAAGGCTTACCAAAGCACTAGAAGACTGGCTAAAACTGAGGCCATGTACTGTGGAGTATGAACGAGAATGAATAATAAAGGCAGGCATGGATGGACGGAGGCAGCTAGAGAAGTTTAGACTTTATACCAAGAGCGACATGGAGTGAATGAAGCTATCTGAACAGGCTTCTCAGCAGGGCACTGAAGACAGATTAATTAGATGATGGCAGGAAGACTACATGTGAGAGGAGAGAGAAGCAATTAGGAAACGAAAACCCAGTCATTCATTTATTTATCAAACACGAAGCTCCAGAGTTTGGTACTAGAGTTACAAAGACGAATAAGGTGTGGTCACTGCTCTCAAGTAGTTTAGAAGCGACGAGAGAAGACCATTGCATGAATTAATAATTCCAGGGTCAGGCATGGTGGCTCATGCCTGTAATCCCAGCACTCTAGGAGGCCAAGGCGGGTGGATCACTTGAGGTCAGGAGTTCGAGACCAGCCTGGCCAACATGTTAAAATCCCATCTCTACTAAAAATAGAAAAATTAGCTGGGCGTCGTGGCAGGTGCCTGTAATCCCAGCTACTCGGGAGGCTGAGGCAGGAGAATGGCTTAAACCAGCGAGGTGGAGGTTGCAGTGAGCTGAAATTGTGCCACTGCACTCCAGCCTGGGAGACAGAGCGAGACTCCATCTCAAAAGTAAATAATTCAGAATCAAGTGCCTTCCAGGTCAAGGAGAAGATAGAGAAGAGTTAGTTCTCCTGGATCAGAGTGGTGGCAGCCGTAAGAAAAAGAGCCAGGTTCTCTGCTAGAATCTGACCCAACTTTTCCAGACAACCCTTTAATCCAAACCACCCTTTACAGTTTGCTGTATTTCACAACTTGATAAAGATTGTCTCTACCTGGGGAAATAAATGACAAAGTATTACTTTGAAATAACCAGTATCAGTATAGGGGTGAGAATTAGGAATGAGCATTTAGATAGATAGTATGGAGGGTCAGTGGGTTTTGTTCTCAAGGGAGTTCAGTCCCACACGCAGTCAGTCATAAATATTCTACTCTTGGGTGGGGTCTAGAAAAAAGGCTGTGTAACTAGCCTTTCGCTATGGATGCAGCCGTGGGAAGTTACGGCTCTCACACTTCAAATAATTGTATTTAATGATCATGTGTACCCTTAAATTTTAAAAACTGGGGGGTTTGGAGGGTCCATTCAACTTTCATTAAGCCATCAGATATAGGGCCAGGAACAATCTGCATCTAGTTTCAATCAAAATATACTTACATTTCTCTGTCCTTCTTAAAGAATGAATTTCAGGTGGAATTTGCTTTGGGAAAATTAGAAGTATCAACATTATTTGATGAATGATTTAATCTTAGCTTTCTCTCTGTTTGAAAAGATAAAAATGAAGAGAGACATATAGCCTCCAAAATGTCCTGTCTTATATTTGTGATTCAGGGCACATTTCTCAGTAGACACCGTCAGGCTGTCAACGCTACACAGGCCAAGAAGTAGTCCATTCTCCTTTGAATTCTGGCTCTGCCATTTATTTGGCAGCTTTGGGTCCTTCAGTTGTATTGTAAAGTAATGCCCACCTCTAAGCTCAGAGAGTTATTACAAATATATAAATTAAATAATATGGTCTTTTTTCAAAGTGTAAAGTATGAAAAATGCAATAATGGTATTTGTTTTTCAACAGTTGATCCCAACCATAACATCGTGGAGGGTTTTAATTTTGGTGGTAACCCTCACCCAATTCTGTGTGACTTTCTTTGTAGAGGTAAAGTAATCTCTGTATTTTTTCTAGGAAGATAAACAAATTAAGGATCTCATTTTCAACAGGTGCTTATTTTCTAGAGCAACCACTTTGATCCCCCAGAATGATAGTTATTAAGGGTTTATTAAAATGGTACATATTCTTTTGGAGGAAAATTTTGGGGGGAAATGATTTACAATTATTTGAAGTCTGCATAGAAATGCTCTTGATATCTTTGCATAGAAAGCAAAACATGAATTAATTCTAATTTTGCTTCCATGAATGCACTGTATTGCACTTTTCTAATATTTTCAACAATCTAGTAAAGACTAGACCAGGTGACCTTCCAACCCTAAAACTCAATGAGACTTTTTAGAGCGAAGAACTGCCTTCCGGAGGGTTTCCTAAGAAAGAGGAGAAGCCGTTGCTTATTCTAGTCAATTCCTTTTCTTGAAGGTCTTCCCCTTACAGTGTTTCTTTTCTACTCAGTGTCACTAAATGACTTTACCCACTTAGTAAGAGGTTCAAGTACTATCTTTGTAAAAGGAGAGTTCCTTTTTGTAAAAGGAGTTTTGTTTTATTTTAACTCATGTGCTTTAAGACATTTTGGAAAAGGGATCAACCAAATTTTAAAATATATATACATCTCATATATAGTGTGTTTAAATTTTCTCATACTCTTTAACTCAGGGATTCCATTTTTGAGACTCTATGTTTTAATAACCCAAAAGAAGAGAAAAATACTACATGTATGAAGGCACTTATAATATTATCTACAGTGGCAAAATACTACATTCAACTTAAGTGTTGTTGAGATGCTGTTTGTTTACATAGCTATACAGCAATTTGAGGAAATGCTAAACAGTCACTAAAAATCATTATTAATCATATTGTACCTATGTTCTTATAATAAAATAACATTTTTAAAAGGCTAAAGCTACATAAAAATTGTTTACCACAGAAAGTTTAGCATAAATAAAAGTGGGATGCAAAATTTGACCAATTTCATTACTATAAATGGATAAAAATTGTGTGGTCATGTGAACAAAAGAAAACTCTCAAAAAATGAAAACCAATAACCATTTGATTTCTAGAGTTCAACACTTTATTCAACAAACTCTTATTTGACACCTTCTACATGGCAGGTGGCAGGTAGCAGGGCTAATGGTGATTTTTCTTTTCTTCATTTTGAGCACGTTACTGCTGTTATCACTTCAGTCTGAGGGTAAAATCATTCTAAGAAAATCCCTAGCCAGGACTTAACCAGGAAATGTGTGGAAAGGAAGCTTTTGGCAGATTTATGTGAACACAAGCACCCTCTTGCTTCTTAAGGGAAGAATTCCAGGACTTGGGAAAGGAGACGTAGATGCAGCAGCAGTGAGCACACCTCAGAGGAAGGCCTGGGAAAAGGGGGCGGGCTGTGGTGGCCAGCGGCCTGGCTGCAGGGGGACCTGTGCAATAACTTGATTGTCTTTCCCATCTGATTTTTCAGGATACCATCCTTCAAAATCATGAGCTCTGGCTGTTGATCAAAAGACAATTTGGATTCTACTCTAAAAGTCAATATAGGACTTGGCAAAAGAAGCTGGCAGAAGACTCAAACTGGCCTCCCACAAACAGGACAGATTATTCAGGTGATGGTAAAAAGGGATTCTACATCAACAGAGGCTATGAAAGCCATGAACAGATTCCAGAAAGAAAACTCAAATTAGGAAGCCAACCCACAGAACAGCATTTTTGGACCAGGCTGTAATCAGAATTGTTGTCGTACATGCTGAACAGCATTGCTTTTCTCCCCAAAATTAACACATTGTGGAGAAGTGATGATACTCTCCCCTTGTCTTTCCTCTCTCCATTCAAGCACTCAAAGCATATTTTCAATGCATTAAACCTAGCAGCAAAAGACCTTAGATAGGCTTATTCTGACTGTATGCTTTACCAATGAGAGAAAAAGAATACATTTCCTGTTATCCTTTTCAATAAACTGTATTCATTTTGCATAGTATTATTTTGTTTAAAATGAATAGCTTTCATGGTACTGTAGTCAAATTAGTAGTATGAACATCAATTGAAAAAAAAATTGAGGCAACATTTGGTCTTTGAAAGTTTTACTAATACGTTAGTTGTCACAAGTTTACTTAAATCTTTGTAAAGAATATTTACATATATATCTTTTCCCAAGGTCACAGTTCCTCTTTCTGTTTCACTTTTATGCTTTTCATAGAGAAACAAGGACCAATCAACCCTTTCGGAAATTCAACCCTAACTATAAGCAGCCAGAATTATGTGGACATGGTAGAATGAAAATGTTTGTTAATTCCATATAATCTTGGCATGGGCACCATTAATGTCTAAGCAAATTCCACCACAGTTTGGCATCACTCAATGTATAGTGTTTTGGGGCCAGGGAACGGGAAGGTTTAGAGTAGATCACAAAGGTAATGAAATAAACTGTAAAAAGATACTTAAAGAAGCATGGCAACACTATTTACTTCTTGTTACTGACACATGACAACCTCGTTTTTTTTTTCTTTAATTCTTTCTTTCTTTTTTTTTTTTGAGATGTTGACCTGCTCTGTCACCCAGGCTGGAGTGCAGTGGCACAATTTTGGCTCACTGCAACCTCTGCCTCCCGGATTCAAGTGATCCCCCTGCCTCAGCCTCCCGAGCAGCTGGGATACAGGCACCCGCCATCACGCCCAGGTAATTTTTGTATTTTTAGTAAAGATGGCGTTTCACCATGTTGTCCAAGCTGGTCTCAAACTCCTGACCTCAAGTGATCTACCCGCCTCAGCCTCCCAAAGTGCTGGGATTACAGGTGTGAGCCACTGTGCCCGGCCTCAAGCTCTAACCTTAAAAGTTGTCCAGAACTCAACATTACTCATCTTAAAAACAATGCTAGAAAAGGGACTCATAATATTTGTAACTGCAGCATGAAAATTCTCAGGCTACTAAACAACCTTAAGTTCTATCTCATCTTTTAATTATCTAAATCATCCTATTAGATGCACGTTAAATACCACATGAAAGGGTGCATCCTTTACAAATATGTTCTGTACACTATTACCTTTTATATATCACCCTCACCAGAAGCTTGAGAGGAAATTTATTTCTAGTGCACATTTTAAATTACCTACTAGGCTTTCCTTATAATGATAAATCTAATTTTGCTAATTTAACAGATCATAGGCAATTAGTTAACCAGTTCCATTACATGAGTGCCAATTATGTGCCTAATACCATGATGTACAGATTCAACATATGACAGCCTTGACTTTATAGTTCTGACATCTTAGAATGTTTTCAACATGAAACTTACTACAGTAAATCATATTATACATGTTACACAAACCACCAGCATAAATGCAAATTCCTATAAAAACAATCCT
>NW_012118932.1:4802617-4809085 GCF_000951035.1 Colobus angolensis palliatus
TTCGGCCATCTTGCTCTGCCTTTGTTTGCTTTTTAACCGTTTCTTGTGTTCACAGCTCTCTGGAGAGTAATAATTTCTACAATGTGTATAATTTAGCAGTGACCAGTAACAAGACAAAAGTTTTAAAAAGAAGAGATTTTTAGTTTATGATTATAAACTATGTATCAAATTTTAAAAATGGTAGTTCAAGCTCCTTGAGCTGCCATCTGCATTTAGTAATCTGACTTTTAGAATGAAAAGATTCAACTGATACACTGTATAACATTTAGATAGCATAAAAAGATATTTTTAATAGATTCAATAATGGTATAGGCTTTCCCCCCTCCTCTCCCCAGGTTTTCTCCTGCAACCTATAAGGTTTCTGGTGGACGATGATCTTTATTTCATAATTTTTATTCTTGAAATGTGATAAAGTTGAACTCCATCCCTGACTGTTAAAAATATGATCAGAAAAAGGTTTAATAGCCTTGGGAAAATCATTTCATAAAAGCACAGTGAGCATGATATCAAATAATCACCTATAGGAAAAACAAGCTGGACAGTCTTATGCTGGCCATCATCAAGAGTACCCAGCCTGTTTTTTGTTTTTTTGTTTTTAAACTATTACTTGGGAACAGGGCATAAAAGGAACAGAGATTTGAATGTAGAGTAAAAATTGAAGAGAAATTTTAGACATTGGTTCCCGGTAGGAGACACTCACGCCTCCCCAGAAGACCAGTGGAAGAAGAGAGTGAGGGTTACTGGAGACAGAGGTGGTGCCATAAGAAAGGGAAGGAATTACTGAAAAAGAAGGGACGAGATATAGGGTCTCTGTGGCCCAGACTGCAGCACATAACTCCTTCTGTTACCATTATTATTAACCCTGCAATTAGCTTGTTGAGTATTTCTGGCCCTGGGGTAAAATCTAAGTAAGTTTAATAGGTACAAGACTTTCACTGAGTCTTCTGTTTAGTTACATTATGTACCCTATTCCTAGTTTTCTCATTGTACCATCCCCCTAATATTAACTTGAACATTTCCTTTATTTAATGCCAAGCTTTTGATGATAGCATAAGATGGATGTCATTGGCTGGTGGTGTGATTTATGGGATCATGTTACAATGTCTGATGTAATCCCAGGTTATAGAGAGCTGCACTCCCCCTTTCCCCACCTGCTGCCACCAAGATATTTCACTGGGACAGCATAGAAAGCAGTGTCTTTAACTGAACACATAATAAAATGAGAGAATAAAATTATGACACTCCTTGGCTTGTAGAAAAAGTCTTAAGAATATGAGATATTGTTTTCCAAATATGGCATTTTAAACGTTTAATGATCTCTTCTCAAGGTTAAAAGGTCAAATCCCTGAAATACTTCAAAATCCAAAGGGAATAATGTGTAACACTATAGAAATAACAGCCCACTCTTACTTCTCATGTCCTCCTGACAAGCAAGCAGATTCCACAGAAATCACTGGAACTGAAACCCTGGAGCAAACAGCCTCTCCTCTTCCCAGCCACCCTAATCTACACAGGTGCAGGAAGATGAGGGCATTCCCCACAAGCTTGTAAATTAGTCCCTCAAACTACCTAACCAAAATGCTGAATATCCCAATTTCTTTTCCAACAAGAAACATGAATTTGGATGTCAACTCCAACAATTTGGGGTTCTTCAAATTTCTTTGAAAACCATATATAGTTTTTCATCTCTCTAGCAAAATGGCTACCCTCGGGGAAAAGGAAAACAATATTTATAATATTTATAGTAGAAATAAAATGTGATGAGATTTTGTTAAGATCTGCTGGCTCACTCAAAAGGCTACTGCTTCTCGTTCAAGCTGCCACAGCAAATCTATGCTAGCAGGGGAAAAAAAATTTCATTGGCTCAATGATAAGATAGTATCAGTAAGCAATTTATTAAAGAGCCTGCCATCCATCACAGGAATCTGCAACAGTAATGATGCACTGAAAATAAGTATTCACCCCAGGTTTTCTTTTTCCTCCTCCCAAATTCCTTCAATATCAATACCTCGTTGGTAAACTGTTAATAGTATTTTGTTCTTTGTCCTTTTGGAAACAAGCCCAGGAATGAGAAGGCACCAACAGCAGCTGTCACAAACCCAATGGTACTGATCGCTCGGTTGGCCTATAAGGAAACAAGAAGCAAACAAAAAACACATCATATTCTAAAGACATCTCAGTGTCCTAAGTGAAGCTTTAGCCTGTTTCCTAAACTAAACACCTGTTTTAATGTACAATGGATACATTTAAAGTTCAATGCAAAATTAAAATTCTGCATAAAGATGAAATGAATTTATAATTTTTATAATTATGTCAAACATGTAGATACATACATATGGGTATATATTCCTCATATTTTTAAAGCACTCTGACAGTTTATAAACTCATTATCAACACAGTTCCTATTAGTCATAACAGTACACGGGTGAAAGAGGTTAATATACCACTCCTGTTCTGCAAAACTTGGGATATCATAAGTAATTTGCCTGAGATCATTCCATGAAGATGTTTAAAGATAGACTGAGTCTTCTAGAACACACACTCTTCTCCTGTGCAGCTCCTGCCCCTTAAATAAACACTTTGGGTTGGCTGGGTCTACACCAAGGTAAGTATCGTGTAAGAGTGTGTGTGTGTTTCTCTAAAGAGTGTCTATTAGCAAAATAATTCAGGGATGTCATCTGAGCTGAATACCCATAAGGTCTTATTTGGTAGACACAATTTCTCTTCTGATAAACAAACTTCAAAAAAGGCAATACTGATGTTAACTATCATGTCAAAAATTAATTTCTCATGTAGACAAACCACTCTCACGATCAATTGTCCATAAAGGAAGTCAGACATTTATAGCTTTAAGGGTATTAATCATCATGATGATGAGGGAACTAATGACTATTCATGGTTTTCTTGGCACTCAACTAATATTGCCTTCCATTCAAATGGGTTTGAGTGCAATTTGATGACCCAGAGGTCACATTCAGATACTTCAGAAGTATCAGGTACTCTGAAAACATTTGTTCTCTCTGGGATTTAAGAATCAGATCTTTCAAATAAAGCAAATGGCTCTGGGGAACCAGTCTAAGAGCTGGAAAGCCTAACCCAGGTCATATTTGAGCATGTCCTCTGTCTGACCACAGCCTTCCGCCACGGGGCCTGCCACTCACATGTTACTACAACACAATGCTACCTCCCTAACTACAGCTTCCCTTTTAGGAACAGGCACAAGGGCCACGGCCAGGAAAGAGGCACACAACAGGAATCTTAGCTCCAGGTGTTTGCAGCATGTGTTCACTCTACTACACCATCCTGTCGTGGGCGGAGACTAGGCCCGTAACTGTGACACACACTCTCTGCTCCAACCCCCAGATGCCAGGGAGAATGGTAAGGGCAAACAACTTGGCACTAGCCAAGTAAAACAATACTTGTTTTACAAACAAGTAAAACAAATCCTGTTTTACTTTATAATTTTGAGTTTGATTTATTTATTTTATATTTTAATTAATCCTTACCTAAACTATTTCCTAGGAGAGAATCAGAATTCACTGTAGCACAGAGCTACCCACATACCATATGGGGGGGGCGGGGGGAGAAGAGGCAGGAGGATGCAGGATGTAAGATAAAATCCCAAAGAAGGGGAAGAGTCACTAAATAAGACAGGGATCAAGCCCAACCCCAGTACAATTCCAGGCAGATAGTGAGATCCCAAGAAGGTGCAATCAGTGCCTTTAAATAGAGGTGTCAAATGGTAGCAGGGTACGGCCCTTGGAAAATGGCAGGGTTCTACAGATACTGTGCCCCAGCTAGGTGCAGCCCTAACTGACTAGGTACCTTTCAGCCACTACAAACACAGGATGTTAACAAAAGCCCACAAATTTAAGAGGGCTGGTTGGGGGATGGGCAACCTGATCCCAAACCATAATCCCTAGAGATGACACAGGCCAGATACCACGAGCACAAAGCCACTTTAACCAGTGCCACTTTAAGACAGCTTCCCCAATTCCAAATGTTAATTTATTTCAAGTCTCATTCTAGACAATGAATCTCATGTAATTGGGACAATCCATTGGAGTTAGGAGTAATGGGATGTGATGGGCAAGATTACATCATCTCAGGACGTTCTTGGTGAACCAGCGTGAATGAGAACTTTTACTTCATGGCTTACTTTGGACTATAAGGTCACCAAATCCAACTCTGCATTCTTGATCCTTTAGAGGGCTTTCTGTCCATGCGCCATAATAATGGCCTCATTCTGGGGTTCTGTACCTGGCCTAATGAAACATTAGCTGAATCTGGAGTGGCTGTGTCTAGACAGCAGTGAAGCGGGGACACAGATGTGTGGCAGGTTTATCAAAACGTGCCTTCCTGAGGCATCCTAAGGCTGTGGTCGTATGTACTGAAGCACCATCAGAATGTGTTCATGTGCTGCCTTGTCCAGGCCTACTGAAGGGTGTGGGCCATCTTCGAAAAAGATAGAGACATTTTCATAATTTGGTCTATGAGAGTAAAAAATGTTGGAAATTTTGAAAAATACACAAAAGATAAGACACAAACTGAGAGAAAACAACTGTAGAAGACAAATCTGATAAAGGAGTGTTATCTAAAATATATAAAGAACTCTTGAAATTCAACAATAGGAAAATGGACAGCTGAATTAAACAGGCAAGATCATCAAGAGATATATCATCAAAGAAGCATATAAAAAGATGCTCAACATTACATGTAACTAGGCAACTGCAAACTGAAACAAGATGCCTATTAAAATGGTTAACATTCAAAATACTGATAAAATGCTGGCAAGGATGTGGAACAACAAGAACACTCATTGCTGAGACTGCGAAATGCGAAATGATACACTCATTCAGGAAGATAGTTTGGCAGTGTCTTACAAAACTAAGAATATTCTAACCACATGATCTAGCAATCATGCTCCTTGGTACTTACCAAAAGGAGCTGAATACTTACGTCCACATAAAAACCTGCACATGGAGGTTTATAGTGGCTTTATTCATAATTGCCAAAACTCGGAAGCAACCAAGATGTCCTTCAGTGGCTGAATGGATAAATAAGCTGTGGTAAATCAAGGAAATGGAATACCATTCAGTGCTAAAAAGAAATGAGGAATCAAGCCACAAAAGTACATGAAGAAACCTTAAATACATATTACTACACGAAAGAAGCCAATCTGAAAAAAGTCACATGCTACATGATTTCAGCAACATGATATTCTGCAAATGGGAAAACTATGGAGATGGTAAAAAAAAAAAAAAAAAAAAAAAACAATGGTTGTCAGGGATTTGCAGGGAAGGAAGGATGAATAGGTGGAGCACGGGAGTTTTAGGGCAGGAAAATTATTATTTATAACACTATAATGGTGGATTGTGTCATTTTAAATTTGTCCAAACCATAGAATTCATAACACAACCAGTGAACCCTAATGTAAACTATGGACTTTGGTTGATAATGATGTATTAATGTTGGTTAATCAATTTTTCACAATGGTATGGTAATGATGATAGAGATGGCTATACTGGGTGAGGAAGGAGGAGAGAGTTCTACACTTTCAGTTCAATTTTGCTATGAAGCTAAAAACTGCCATAGAAAATTGAATCTATTATTTTTTGTTTCAAATACAGAAAAGCACAAAGAAGAAAAAAACATGAAATCATAATCCTACCCTTCTTACCTTTTTTATGCATTGCTAGTTTTTAAACTTGGGAAATACATAGCCATTCCCCAAGAAAACATTTCTAAGCTCAAGGGCCCTAAGCTCAAAGGGATTCAAAAAACTAATCTAATATTAGCTATTATTAGTAGTCATACTATTAGTTATTGATAATAATATATAATCCAGTTGCTGCTAGATCAAGATTTTATTGACTATGTTAACAAAGATATATAAAATTCCTGGATACTGTTATGAAAAGTAATATCCACCATGTGCATGTTATTTATTAGGATGGATAATACATAATACAGTATGCTGAGAGACCTCAAATATCTCCATAATCTTTCAAACGACCTGTGTTGATTAGAATACTGATAAACAGTGGGTCCAAGGATACTCCACTAATAATGGTGATGATGGGGTTCTCACTCAGGTCTGTGAACACCAAAGCTTAGGTAGGCTTTTAAGGCTGTCACTGCATCATCTTCATCAGAACCTGCCAGAAACAGGTTCTTACTATTTGTTGAAGAAAAATTAAGTTTTCATGGGTCTTGGGTCTAGATATGAAAGGTGAAATGATGATGGATTACAAGTTACAGTCAAGTAAGAAGATGGCTCTAATCTCTTTTTTTTGAACATTTAAAAAGTATTGCTTATTTGTAACCCCTTTACTGAAGACTGGCTGACATGCAAAAAGCTGTAGATATTTCATGTGTTCAACTTGATGTATTTGGAGATAAGTATACCCCCATGAAATCATCATTACAATCGATGCCATAAAGTTATGCATCACCTTCACCATGAAA
>NW_012118932.1:4809237-4812669 GCF_000951035.1 Colobus angolensis palliatus
ACCATGAAATCATCATCAAGATCAATGCCATGAACTTATCCATCACCTCCACCATGAAACCATCATCACAATCAATGCCATGAACTTATCCATCACCTCCAAAAGCTTCCACCCACTCCCTTTGTTGGTTTGTGCTAAGAATACTTAATATAAGATCTAACCTCTTAGCAAATTTTAAAGTAGGCCACATAGTATCATTAATCATAGGCCCTATGTTGTACAGTATATCACCAGAACTTATTTGTCTTGCATAACTGAAATTTTTTCTACCCTTTGACTAACATCTCCTCATTTCCAGAAATAAAATAAGTAAACAAATAAAAAATTGCTTGGTTAGTGCAGTGAACAACTTTGTCATTAACAAACAAAGAAGAGGAATGGAACCTATTTCTATCTATACTCCACTAATTTTCAATGCAAAAGTGAGCAGGAATTTGTGTGTACCCTCTATGTTCTAGCTCAAAAGCAATTTATTGTTACATGTGAGCAGAACATTCATTATGTTAATACATTTCCTAATGAGAATGAATTTCCAATTATTTCCTAATGAAAACAAATATATCCTTTCATTATGTTCTATCTCCCATTTTCCCACACCTTTTTATTTAAAAAAACACTTTTTAGATCTAATTAGCACACCACGTATTTACCCACTGAAATAATGTAGTTCAATGATTTTAGTATATTCATAGACTTGTACAACAATCACAATTTTGAAACATTTCATCATTCCAAAAGGTACCTCTTACCCTTTAGCAGTCTCCCCTCACTTGCCTCGACGCCCTCAGCCCCAGGCACCACCAATTTATTTTGTCTCTATAGATCTCACTATTCTAGGCATCTCATATCAATGAAATAATATAATATGTAGTCTTTTGTGATTGGCTAAGTAGGCAACTTGGCATATGCTTTCAAGGTTCATACTGTAGCATGTATCAGTACTTCATTTCTTTTTATTGTTGAAAAATATTCCATCGTATGGCTATACCCCATTTTGTCTATCCATTGCCCATTAGATGGATATTTGAGTTATTTCTAATTATAACCTCATTTCTTACTCAGGATAGAAATGTATAACTGATCCACCATTTCAAAATACTGGAAGTCTTCGATAAATTTGAATTATTAAAATATTATGGTATTATCTTTCAAATGTTTAGTCACCTTTTAAAAAGTTTCATAAGTAACAACTCACTGAAGTTTAATCTATTAAATTATTTTTCATATTTTAATATTTTAAATGAACATTTTATATGTATTTTGGATGAAGAGGACTTTCTTTTGATAATAGTTTTATATATCCATTCTGTTGTATCACCTTAATATTCATTTTTAGTTTACTGGACTGGTGGGACAACACATAGGGAAAAACAAACATGCTGTTAGCTAGAAATCTGTCACACTACTAAACAATGGCAGTAATTGACAAAATTGTAAAGTACTTTAAAAATAAAGTCAATTAGCCTATCAAAAGTCATCCCAAAGCTCAGTGAATCAAACAATCTACTTAAAGGGACAAAATTTCATTGAAATTAGCAATTGCAAGGAAAGAGACAACATTCACAAGCCCACTAAGACATGTCATTAGTTAGCCTCTGTCCACCAATGAAAAAAAATTTAAGAACAACCATCTGTGATATTGGTAAACTCCCACTCAAAAAACTCAACATCCTTTCCAGCGTATTATTTTCAGTATATGATTTGAGACTGCTGTATGGTGAAGTAACAGGAAAAAAAGAAAGACTAAAGGCAGTAAGACGGACAGAATGCTATGGTCTTGATTCTACTTCAAGTCCCTTCTAGCTCAAAATTCATAATATCCATGTTTTAGTCTCAGTTTGATTATTAACCTGTTGCAGGACCTTGCAAGTCCATTCTCTGTTCTTCGGTATTCTCATACTTTCTGGTTCTTTTCATTTGGTTTGAGGCCTGGGAACCTTATCATAGCCAACAGTTATTCTTTTTTCAATGTAAGAATATCTCCTAAAGAAAACTCACCTGCTGTGAAACTCCTTCTCCATAGCGAAGCAATGTCACAAAATGTTCACAGTTGTTAACAAGTAAGTTATAGGCCACTTCCTGTCCAATTACAAACTCTGACCGCTTTATAATTTCTTCCACGGGGAGAGGGGGGTACGTTTCATCGTATTTATTGTTTATCCTGTATGTGTCATTTCCCACAACATCCTTCAAGAGCTGCATTTTCACCAGGGCCTTACTGCTGAATACAGACTTGGCGCTTGTGAAGGACACAGGAATGCCATCTATAAAGGAGAATTCTGGTTAGTACGGTATAGCGACCCAGTCCAGTGAACTCTAATGCCATCTAAAGACTTTGGAAATGCTGGCATGTCTAAACCTAGCCCTGTTCCTAACTTATTATTAAAGCAAAGCCATTTAATCTCATCAGCCTTAAGCAGTTATTCTGTAACTTAGCAATAACACTTACTATTGTATGAGTGAGAATATAAGAAAAACTTTTTGAAAATGTATGATGTTCCCATAGAACAAATTAGGTGAGAACACTCTACTTGGGAAATAAATTCTCTGTAAACTGGTGTTATTAGAGATGCTGGTATGTGTGTCTAACATAGATACAGATAAGATTATTGTCCACTTTTTCTATAAAGCAGTTTTTTGCTCAGCATCTGAATCCTTTCAAATTAATCTTGTAGAGTGCATTGTTATTAGCAGGCACATCCTAGTGTCTAAGCTCCCTAAGCATCTGAAACTTGTTTTTCAACTAAGCATCAATTTGGGGTCCAATTCCTATTCCGAAACCTGCATGGTACCTCAGTCCTGTGAGAGGATGGCTGAAGTCAGGCTGGGGTCCTGCTTTTTTCCTGCCAGTTCCTTTGGCCAAAAGAAAAAAAAAAAACAGCCCCCTAACTCCTGAGCCTGAAGCTAACTTGGTAGGCACTGTCTACCAGACACGGCCCCAGGCAGTGACCTACCCACTTATGACAATGCCCCATGCCCCACCACTCCACCTTGGCTGCCTCTGCTCATAAGCATTTGCTAGTCCACCAGGAGCTAACTGTATCTTTGGCCTGACAGTGTCAGTACTTTAGGTTGGAGAGATGATTCCTCAGGGTAGAGGTCTAAAGCCAGGCTCTGGTCCTTGTCAAACTGCCCATAACTGCTTTGTTTGGCCATGTTCAGGTCAGTCATGAGAGAAAGAGTCTCCTCATAACTAGCCTTTAGAAACTTTCTCCTTTAGTAATGAATAAAAGCAAAACTTTTTTTCCACTAGCCTTCTGTCTGTCCTCCTTCTCACAGAATGTGAGATGTTCCAGTGAACATCTTACACATTGAAAGTTCTCACACATTACAAGTCCTCAGAGCACATATATCCCAGTTAGAATTACTAAACATATTTTTAATAACTACATGCAAAAATTAGAAAATTAAAATTTGGAGAGGTGAACTGGC
>NW_012118932.1:4814121-4831842 GCF_000951035.1 Colobus angolensis palliatus
TCCCACCAACAATGTGTAAACATTCCCTTTTCTCTGCAGCATCACCAGCATCTGTTATTTTTTGACTTTTTAATAATCACCCTTCTGACTGACGTGAGATGGTATCTCACTGCGGTTTTGATTTGCATTTCTGTGATGATTAGTGATGATGAGCATTGTTTCACAGGTCTGTTGGTTGCCTAAATGTCTTTTCAGAAGTGTCTGTTCCTGTCTTTGGCCATTTTTTAATTAGATTATTTTTTACATGTTGATTAAATTCCTTGTAAATTCTGGATACTAGACTTTTGTCAGATGCACAATTTATGAATATTTTCTCCCATTTTGTAGACCATTTATTCTGTTGACAATTTCTTTTGCTGGGCAGAAGCTCTTTTGTTTACTTAGGTCCCACTTGTCAATGTTTGTTTTTGTTGCAATTCATTTTGGAGACTTAGACATAAATTATTTGCCAAAGCTGATGTCAAGAAGTGTGTTTGCTAGGTTTTCTTCTGGGACTTCTATAGTTTGAGTTCTTTTTTTAAAAATTATTATTATACTTTAAGTTCTAGGGTACATGTGCACAACGTGCAGGTTTGTTACGTATGTATACATGTGCCATGTTGGAGTTTTTCATTTAAACTTTTACTCCATCTTGAGTAAATTTTTGCACATAGTAAAAGGTAGGGGTCCAGTTTTTTTCTTCCGCATATGGCTAGCCAGTTATTCCAGCACCATTTATTGAATAGGAAGACCTTTCCCCATTGCTTATTTTTGTTGAATTCGTCAAAGATCATCAGATGGTTTTAGGTGCTTGGCTTTATTCCTGGGTTCTCTATTCTGTTCCCTTGGTCTGTGTGTCTGTTTTTGTACCAGTACCATGATGTTTTGGTTACTATAGCCTTCTAGTAGAGTTTGAAGTTGGGTAATGTGCCTCCAGCTTTTTTTAGTTTTTGCTATTTGGGCTCTTTTTTGGTTCCATATAAATTTTAGAATATTTTTTCGAATTCTGTGAAGAATGGCATTGGTAGTTTGATAGAAATAGCATTGAATCCGTAGACTGCTTTGGGCAATATGAACATTTTAAAATTATTTCTTCCACTCCGTGAGCATGGAATGCTTTTCCATTTATTTGTCTCATCTCTGATTTCTTTTAGCAGTGTTTTGTAGTTCTCCTTGTAGAGATCTTTCACCTTCTTGGTTAGATGTATTCCTAGGTATTTTATTTATTTGTGGCTACTGTAAATGGAATTGTGTTTTTAATTTGGCTCTCAGCTAGAATGTTATTGGTGTATTAAAATGCTACTGATTTTTGTACACTGATTCTGTATCCTGAAACTTTACTGAAGTTGTTTATCAGTTCCAGGAGGCTTCTGGTGGAGTCTTTAGGGCTTTCTAGGTACAGAATCAAATATTCAACAAAAAGAGGTAATTTGACTTATTTTTTTCCTATTTGGATGCCTTTTCTTTCTTTCTTTTGCCTCACTGCTCTGGCTAGCACTTTCAATACCATGTTGAACAGGAATAGTCAGAGTGAACACCCTTGTTTTGTTTCAGTTCTAAAGGGGAATGGCCCATTCAGTATGTTTGATGTTTGCTGTGGGTGTCTCATAAATGATTCATTATTTTGAGGTATGTTCCTTCAATGCCAATTCTGTTCAGGGTTTTTATCATGAAGGGATGTTGCATTTAATCAAAGGCTTTTCTGCATCTATTGAGATGATCATATGGTTTTTGGTTTTCACTCATTTTATGTGGTGAATCATATTTATTGATTTGTGTATGCTGAACCAATCTTCTGTCTCAGGAATAAAGCCTACTTGATTATGAATTAACTGTTTGATGTGCTGCCACATTTGGTTTGCTAGTCTTTTGTCGAGGATTTTTGCATCTATGTTCATCAGGAATATTGGCCTGAAGTTTTCTTTTTTTGTGTATCTCTCCCGATTTTGGTTTCAGGATGATGCTAGTTTCATAGAATGAGTCAGGAAGGAGTCCTTCCTCCTTGAGTTTTTGGAGTAGTTTCAGTAGGATTGGTACCAGTTCTTTGTATACCTCCTGGAATTTGGCTGTGAATCCATCTGCTCCAGGGCTTTTTTTGGTTGGTTTGTTATTGTTACTTATTCAATTTTGGAACTTTTTTCCTGGCTCAATGTTGAAAAGTTGTGTGTTTCAGAATTTGTCCATTTCCTCTAAATTTTCTAACTTACATATATAGAGATGTTCATAATAGTCTCTAAGGACCGTTTGTATTTCTGAAGGACTGGTTATAATGTCATCTTTGTCATTTCTGATTGCACTTCTTTGGATCTTTTTTCCTTTGTTAATCTAGATAGCAGTCTACCAATCTCATTTATCCTTTCAAAAAACAAATTCTTTGTTTCATTAATTTTGTATGGATTTTTGCATCTCTATTTCTTTCAGTTTTTCTCCAATTTTAGATTTATTTTGTCCTGCTAGCTTGGGGTTGGTCTGTTTTTTGTTTGTTTGTTTTGTTTGTTTGTTTGTTTTTCCCTAGTTCCACTATGTGCAATATTAGGCTGTTAATCCGAGTTCCTTCTAACTTCTTAATGACTGTGTTTAGCACTATAAACTTTCCTCTTAACACTGATTTAGGTGCATCCCAAAGATTTTGGTAAGCTGTGTCTCTATATTCATTAATTTCAAAGAACTTTTTGATTTCTGCCCTCATTTCATTTTCCACCTGTATTCTTCATGGTTCTCTAGAGGGGCAGGACTAATAGGATAGATGTATATATGAAAGGAAGTTTATTAAGGAGTATTGACTCACACGACCACAGGTGAAGTCCCACAATAGGCTGTCTACAAGGGGTGGAGCAAGAAAGTCAGTCCAAGTCCAAAAACCTCAAAAGTAGATAAGCCGATAGTGAAGCCTTTAGTCTGTGGCCAAAGGCCCGAGAGCCCCTGGCAAACCACTGGTGTAGGTCCAAGAGTCCAAAAGCTGAAGAACCTGGAGTCAGACGTTCAAGGGCAGGAAGCATCAAGCATGGGAAAAAGATGGAGGCTAGAAGACTTAGCCAGTGTAATTCTTCCACGTTCTTCGCCTGCTTTTATCCTAGCCTCACTGGCAGCTGATTAGACGATGCCCACCCAGACTGAGGGTGGGTCTGCCTCTCCCAGTTCACTGACTCAAATGTTCATCTCCTTTGGCAACACCCTCACAGACACACCCAGGAACAATACTTTGCATCCTTCAATCCAATCATGTTGACACTAGATATTAAGCATCATACATTGATATTGAGGACCAAGCTGTTTAATTTCCATGTTTTTGTGTAGTTTTGAGAAATCTTCTTTGTATTCATTTCTGTTTTTATTGCACTGTGGTTCAAGAGTGTGCTTGGTGTGATTTCAGTTCTTTTGAATTTATTGAGACTTGCTTTATGACTGAGCATGTGGTTAATCTTTTTCAAATAAATATCATATTAAGACCATCTTCCCCGTAATAAAACATGTCCAGATATAAGACTTTTAACAGCTGTTACAGATGCTGTTATTTATATCTATCCAGCACCAAATCCCACCATTGCATATTTATTCCTGGAAACAACTCTGTCTGAGCCAATCACAGTATTCCATTCTCTTGGGCACAGTGATAGTCTAGCAATGAACATGGGGCTCACAGCGGAGCGACTGGAGTCTGTCTCCATGATTCTTTAACTGTAACAGGTGGTTACAGTTAGCTCTTTCGTGTTGGGTCAAAAGAACCTAAAAGTCAGAACCTAAAGCTGCTTATGGTCATCAGTTTAGTTTTTTAAAGAGACATAGTCTGGGAAAATGAAGAGAACATATAGAAAAAAAATGCAGATGTGTGATGGAGAGTCTAAATAGTGGTTAAACCCCTAGATGTAGGCATCTCTGAGGCCAGCACCACCTCTGCTCTTTCTGCAGTTTCCCTCCGTGAAGCAATGAAGATTCCTCAGTAAAGAATGTTAGATAACAAATATTATGTGGCTAAATCTTAATTCATTTAATCATTCCCCTATCGAACATATGCCATTGTCTACTTTAACCATTATAAATGACACAGAAGTGAATATCCTTACACAGAAATGCTTGTCTACATCTCTAAATACTTCCCCAGAATAGATTCCTAGAAGTACAATTACAGGGTTAGAGAATACGAACCTGTCTAAGGTCCTAGTCCTTATCAATTTATATTACCATCAACAATACCTTTATGTTCATTTCACTATATTCTTATCAACACTGCTTGTTATCACTTTTTAACCTTTGCTAATGAGATAGGCATGAAATAGTTTATTGGTTTATTTTACAATTCCTAGGCCAGAAAGTTGAATTTTTTTCAAAAAGTGTATTAGCTTTTGCTTCTCTTCTTTTACAAACTGTTCCTAATTCTTTATCCATTTGTTTGTTGAGGTTTTACTGTCTGCTGTCCCCTTCACCTCGGATACTATTTCTACAGATAGCATCTGACCAGTTTCTTTACCTCTTTTATGTTTTTCCTCACATGTCACTTTCTTAAGAAATTTTCCTGACCACTTCATTTAAAATCACAGCATCTCCACCCACCACCTTCTGCCCTCAACACTTCCCATCCTACCTTCTTATTTCTTCTGTATCACTTATCACCATTTTAACATTTGTGTAACTTGCTCATGGTCTGTCCCTGCTTACTAAAATGTAAACTCCGCCCTGCAAGGAGATGTCTGTATACCCCCAGCACTTAGAATAGCATTCAGAACATACTAGGTGATCTATAAATAGGTGTTGAATGAATTGAAATAACCTATTTGTGTGATATGTAAAGACACTGAACCTTGCCATGTTTGTGGCAAATATTTTTACCAGCTGGTTATTTACTTTTTAATTGTAAGTTTTTAAATCCAGAGGCTTTAAAATTGAATGTGAACTGGCCTTTGTGATTTCTTCAATACTGCTTTGGTTTCAGAATATCCTTCTCTAAACCTAGATTAGTTGGATTTATCTGCTTTCTATATTTTATTTCTATTTTGTTTTGTTTATTATTTCACCCATGATTCCTTCCTGTGACAAGAACACTAAAAATCTGCTCCCAGGAGCCACTGGAAATAAACCTCACCTACAGGCGCTATGTTGATAACATAACCGTCACCCAAGTACAGGGCCCAGTGCTGATAGCCAGGACGGAACACTTCGATCAAGTCCCCTGGGCAGGGGTTGCCAGGGTAGTTCAAACTGAAGCAATCATTAAACGCCATCTGCAATGATAAACACAAAGAAGAACTAGCTAATACAACTTGCCAAAAGAAAATCGGTTTAAGACATCCATAAAAGCAGAATGATACAGAATTTATTGAGACTGCATTCCATATTAAAGACTTAGAATCACGACCCTGTCCTTTTCTTTGAATGATACTAACACTGAATTATCTGCGCACAAGGGGACAAGTAGAGAAATAATTTGTCTTGTTTTACTTAATTTTCTATAGTAATGCTTCTCATCCCAATCAATTTCAGAGCCCCTTTACAACAACAAGCATTCTGTAATTTTCTCTTTAAATCTAGAAATCCATGGATAATATAACTTACACAGATTTTAAAAACATCAAGGATTAAATATTAAAATATGGTCTATTTAGGATAAAAAGGGGAAATCGGAAAGTAAATTTATAATATCTGTTTACTAAGTAAATGTTCAGTCTATGACTATACTTAAGGATATAAAAAAGGGTTTATATGCTTACACTTATTTAGCATGAAAAAGTCAGAATTCAGGAGCAATAAAATCAGATCAGAAGTCTTTCAACCTTTTATACAGCAGTATAGTAAAATCAAGAAGCACAGGTATGGGTGAATGCTAACATTCAACATTCTGAGGGTACTAAAACTCTGCAAAAACAGCATGTATTACAAAACTCTGCAAAAATACCATGTATTACAAAACCTATCTGTCACTTCATTTAAGCAGAGTTGGATTCCAGGCTCAGATGGATGTCCAGTCAGATGTTCAAATTAATGTAGGACATGGAATATTTCTTTCTTGTTTAAAACTATACTGTGTAGTATAGCATGTATAGGTACTCTGGCTTGCACCCACTAAATATCAGTAAATGCCCTTTGCGTCATTGTAACAATCATAAATGCCACTACAGATTTTCATGACTCTCCTTCCTGCCCCGCTTATTGTCAGATTCCTCACTTACTGATTCCAGAAGCCATGCTAGGTGGTCAACAGTAGACGCAGGACAACTTGGAAAGCTGGGGAGTTCATCACATTGGTGAACATGTTTCAAATTCTAAGTTTGGCAATTTTTTTTTAAGTCAATACTTTTTAGAAAGAACACATAAGTATCTCACAGCTGATTCTTATGAAAGGTTCTATTTTCTATGTATGGAATAGAAGTAGAATGACTCAGCAAGAGGAGATTATGTACATCTATCAACAAACAAAGGAGGATTTAAATGCTATATCTATGTTGAATCTCTAATTGACAACAGCGTGTTCCTCATCATTTCACTCTAATGCAGATATATATGCTAATTTACAAAACAAATCCAAGTGCCAGAAATAGAAACTTCCAAATCACCTAAATTATAATTATAATAGCAGAGACTAAGGACTTGGGAATACAGGCTATCATTTTTCTGGCACTCTAAAAGTCTTTTTTATAACAATTAATATTAGAAGGGTGTTTTCCCAAGTATTTGTATGCCATACAAATTTGTATGCCATACAAAACTGTTGAAAAGTTCAGTCATCACGCTGTCACAGAGACGTGGCCAAATGTAAGCTGTGCATCTGTTGAAAAATAACTATTAAAACAACTTTATGAAAACCATTAAGTCTAACCACCCTCTCAAATATGTTTGCATCTTATTAATACGGCAGTTCGTAATTTGGCCACATGGATATTACAAGGAAAAATAAATAATACACTGTGATATAAACAAACACATTTCCCGTGAATAGGAATCAGCAAACACACAAAGCTGCCTGCTCTGATTCCAAGATGCAGCCAGAGTATATATAATAATAACCACCATTTGAATGGGGAGCACTTTCTAGGGCAATATTTTTCCAAATGCACTATCTCAACCCTATCTAACTGCAAAAAAGAAAAAATACACAACTATTGGAGTGTGTTATGTTATAATCTCACTTTACAGATAAAGTAGCAAATACCAACTTTTGGAAAATACCCACTGAAACCCTAATATATAAAACACAGAAGGAAAATAACTTGACTAGGTATTAATGATGTGAGCTCTTCTCTTAGTCTTCTACTTGACATTTGTTAGTTCTGTAAGTTTGGGCAGGTCACTGGAACTGAGTCTGTTTCCTCATATTGAAAACAGGTATGAGCATATAAGCCTGATTTTGTTTATCTCAAAAAGCTGTTTGCAAGTAACCCTTAGGGAGCTGGTAAAAAGCTTTTGCAAGTAACCCTTTGGGAGCTGGTAAAAAACTGTTGCAAATGCTCTGTGAATTGGCAAGAGCTAAACAGGTGGATGATGAGAGACGTTGAGATTGGTACACAGTTAATGTAGGATTTTAGTTCCTTATGCTCTCTTCCAGGCATGATAATTCTGTGAAATAAACGATTCAACTGTAAAATTCTAATATATTTAACAAATTTTCAATTTCTGACATATAAATTGATTCATAAACTGTTAAGTTAATCGATTTCATAAAGTCTATCATATTTATAAAGAGAAATAAGATTTCATAAGAGTAATCCCTCAAGAAACTAATAGAGGAATCTGAAGGCTAATATGCAAGGTAAAAAGTGAGTTATGATACTGAACACTTAGAATCATAGCAATGGACTACAGAAAGGTACTTCAGATATTATCTAATCTAATGGTCTCCAAACTTGTTTATAGCAGTGGGTACCATGTCAAAACACGTATCAAATAGAAGCATAAAAATATAAAGCCTAAAAAGCAGCACTGCCCTGAATGAAATCAGGGACAGCATGAGAGCCCTACTCACCACTCTCCCACATTGCTGCTCCTGTTGAGGACTCCTGAGACCCCAGAACTTCCAGGAATGCAGCTTAAATGATACCCATCTAGTACTAGTCCAATCTCCTCATTTTTAGACAAAGAAAACAAAACCAGGCAGGTAGTTTAACTGGTCAAGGTCATACACTATTATATAAAAGATTTTTGGCAATTGATGCTGAAACAATTAGACATCCATAGGCAAACAAACAAACAAACCTTGACCTAAGTTTCATACCTCACACAAAAATTATTTCAAAATGGATAACAGACTTAAACGTAAAACTATAAAATACAGAGAAAAACATAGGAGAAAAATTTTTAGGGTCTAGGGTAGACAAAGAGTTCCCAGACTTGATACCAAAAGTATGATCCTTACCAGGAAAAATTGGTAAATTGATTGTCCTTAGGATTAAAAACTTTTGTACTATAAAAGATCCTGTTAAGATGAAGAGACAGACTACAGAGTGGGTGAAAATATTTGCAAACCACATATCTGTGAAAGAACTAATATCTAGAACATATAAAGGACTCCCCAAACTCAACAATAAAAAAGCAAACAATACAATTAAAATGTAGGTTATATGGTTTGGATATTTATTTCTGCCAAATCTCATGCTGGAATGTAATCCCCAGTGTTGGAGGTGGGGTCTGGTGGGAGGCATCTGGATCATGGGAGTGGATCCCTCATGAATGGCTACTGCCAACCCCTTGGTGATGAGTTCACAAGAGATCTGGTTGTTTAAAAAGAGTGTGGTACCTCCCACCGCCCCTTGCTCCCATTCTCACCATGAATACACCAGGTCCCCCATTGCCTTCCACCATGATTGTAAGCTTCCCGAGGCCCTCACCAGCCGCAGATACCAGCACCATGCATCCTGTACACCCTGTGGAGCTGTAAGTCAATTAACTCTCATTTCCTTATAAATTACCCAGTCTCAAATATTCCTTTATAGTAATGCAAACAGACTAATTTCATGAAAGAAAATACATAGATGTCAAGAAAGCCATTAGTCATTAGGAAAATGCAAATTAAAACTACAATAAGGGGACCTCAGCAAAATGGTGTTAATAGGAGGCTCCCTGACTATCCTTTCTCCCACAAACACACTAAGGAAACACCTACACACAGATCAATTCTCTCCAAAAGAAAGGCAGAATCCAGCTGAAAGACGCCTACACACTAGACAAAGAAGAAAATATCCACATCAAAATTGGTAGGAAAAGTGGAGACACACTCATGCACAAACCCCACCCTACGCACAGAGTCTTATAATCAGGAAAGGAATCCCAACTCCTAGCATGGTCCCAAGGAGTAAGGGGCTTGTGCCATACACCTAATGTTCAACTTTTACCATCCCTTTCAGAAGGTTTGGCTCTTAAATCACTGTGTCTGAGAAATAGTAGGAAAAAGGCATTGGAGGATTTCCCTCAAGCACAAAAAACAAAGGGAGGTTTCAAAGCTTGAAAGCTCTGTCAGCTGCTGTAGTGCCCAGGATCAGCCCAGCTTCCAATCTCTCCCTGCAAAGGATTTGGCTACATTCTTTTACAGGAGTTCAATGTGGTACTGGTCTCTAATACGCCAGTATACAGCAAATAAAGAATACACCTCTTCAAGCCTAAACAAGGACAATATTCCCACCATCTTCATTAGTTTGTTCTAGTGACAATTCCAGCCCTACAATTTCTGAAGGGAAAGAGGTTGGAGGTCTCTGCCAGCAAGAACATGCTTTCTTGCCTGGTTTGTTCCTGAGATAAATTTCTGCAATCTCTCGTGAAAGTGAAGCTGGGGGATCTCTCCATGCCTGAGAAGGAAAAAGGGCATTCCTGTATCTTTTCCCCTGGCTTGCTTCTGTGATAACTCCAGACTAGAAGCCTCTCCCTGCAAGAAAGGTCTGAGACTTCTTGCTTGAACAGGAGATAGGCACTTGTTGCACTTCTTTCCCCTGCTTGCTCCAGCAACAATCCAGCCCAGCGATCTCTCTGTTGAAAGAAACTGGAGACCTCTGCCAGCAAGAACGGGAGGGATGGAACTCCCACATCTTTTCCCCTGACTTGCTCTGGAAATAAACTTCTTTAATCTCCAATTGGAAAGAGGTGGGGGAGGGGAGCAGGGGGGCTGCTGCTTCATGTCTGAAAGGGAAAGTGGGCACTCCTTGCACCTTCTTCTACGGCTTGTTTTAGTAATAACACTAGACCAGAAGTTTCTCCCTGCCAGGAGGGTGTGAGAGGTCTGCTTGTTCCAATGGGAGAGTGGTTACTTCCCCTACACCTTTTTCTCTGACTTGTGCCAGCAAGAAATCCAGACCTGTAGACTTTCTCTGGAAGTAGTTTCTGTACACATGGAGTGCTCTAACTTTTATAGCCTTCACCCAAGAGACAGGCTTCTAGTCTGAGAGCTGGCACGAGTTCTTCACTTTTGAGTCTCCTAGACAACAAAGAACAAAAAGGTGGCTTTTTAACTTGAAAATGTTCAGCAGCAATCTCTCCTCCAATGTGAGCAGTCTATCAAGAATAAAGGCATCCGCCTCAGACATTCTCCTTGGTACAGGGCGGAATGAATGGGAGATTTAATTCTGCTCTAAGCTTCTCTACAAAGAAAAAAGAAACTGGAACACACAACTAACACCGCAGTCTTTCCAGCTGCATTTCAAGGGACTGGCTTTTATCCCACCTCTCTCAAGGCAATAACTTGAAACTCTTTAATTTGGGTTGGGAGGGGACACTAAGAATAAAAAATAGCAGATTTTACAAGCAAAAACAAGTTAGTGGATTCTAAAAATCTTTGATGAGGCTGATTGGAAAGGAACATCTACACAAGACCAGTCTAGCAAGACTGAGAAAGGTGGTTCTTTTATCTAATGTGCAGAAAACAACATAGGGAATGGAGGAAAATAAAGAAACATAGAAACATGTTACAAATAAAAGAATAAGATAAATTAAATCTCCAGAAAGTGACTCTAATGAAATGTAAATACGTGATTTATCTGACAGGGAATTCAAAAGGGCAGTCATAACAATGCTTACTAAGGTAGGGAAAACAATACATGCAAAAACTGAGAACTTCAACAATGAGACAGAAAATATTAAAAAGTACCAAACAAACCATCAAACTGAATAATACAACTGAACTGAAAAATCCAATAAGGAGGTTCAACGGTAGAATAAATCAAGCAGAAGTAAGAATTAGGAAACTTGAATATAGGTCATTGGTAAATCCTAATTTGAGGACTGAAAAGAAAAAAGAATGAAAAAGAGTGAAACAGTCTAATAGCCTTAGTGGACAGCATTAAACAGGATACATGAATTATTGTTGTACAAGAAAGGGAAGAGAGAAAAGGACAGAAAATATATTCAAAGAAATATAGAAAGTCCTCATTTAATGTCATTGATAGGTCCTTGGAAACTGTGACTTAAAGCAAAACAACATATAATGAAAGGAATTTTTTCTCATCAACATAATGAAATGACATCGAATAAAATGATGTTATTCAAAAACCTGCTATAAATCATTTTGCTTAAAGTTGCAGTTTCCAAGAGCCTATGAACATTAAATGAGAATCTACTGCAATTGCAAAAACCTTCGTAAGTGTGGGGAAGGAAACAGAAATCCGGAAGCTTGACAAACACCTAGTAGGATGAACCCAAAGCAAACCACATCAAGATACATAATAATCAAATTGTGGAAAGTTAAAGACAAAGAGAAGATAGGAAAGCTTTAAGGGAAAAGCAACTTGTTACATAAAAGTGGACCCCCATCAGATCTTTCAACAGAAACCCTGCAGGGTAGAAAGGAATAAGATATAGTCAAAGGGCTAAAAGACAAAAAAAAAAAAAAAAAAAAAAAAAAAAACTCTGCCAACCAAGAACACTATACTCAGCAATCCTGTCCTTCAAAAAGGAAGAGAGGAAGGGGAACTTTAAAAAACACTTCCTCAGACAAACAAAAGCTGAAGGAATTTATCATAACTAGACTTGCCTTACAAGAAATACTAAAAGGGGTACTTCACATTGAGGGAAAACATCACTAAGTAGCAACATGGAAATATATAAAAATAAAAACTTACTGGTAAAAGTTAGTATATAGTCAAATACTGAACACTCATACTGTAATGGTAGCATGAAAATAAATTACATCTCTAATATAAAGGTTAAAAGAAGAAAACCTATTCAAAACACATATAGCAACCATACTTTGCTAACGGACATGACAAAAACTGTTTTAAAAAGTGTCAACAAAAATAAATTGTTGGAGGGGATAGTAAAAGTTTAGAGTTTGTACAAGTGATCAAAGTTAAGTAATTATAAGCTTAAAATAGCATGTTATTAGTATAAGACGTTTTATGTAAGTCTCCTAGTAACCACAAAGGAAAAATTCTTAGTAGATACACAAAAGATAAAAATGAATTCAAAGCATACCACTACAAAAAATCATTAAATTGCAAAGGAAGCAAGCAAGAGCGGAAAACAGAAAACAAAAGATCTACAAATTAACCAGAAAACAACAAAACAGCAACAGTAAGTTCTTACCTACCAATAATTACTTTGAATGTAAGTGTATTAAATTCTCCAGTCAAAACATATTGAATGGTTCAATGGATTAAAAAAAAGACCCAACTATATGCTGCCTACAATAGATTAACTTCACCTCTCTCAACCTTTAACAACACACATAGCTGACAATGAAGAGATGAAAAAAGATACTCCACACAGAAGGAAACCAACACAAAGTGGGAGTAGCTATACTTCTATCAGACAAAATAGACTGCAAGTGAAAACTGCAGAAAGATATGAAAAGTTATTATCTAAACATGAAGGGGTCAATTCATAAAGAAAAATAACAATTATAAATATATATACACCCAATATCAAATCACTTAAATATATAAAGTATTAATAGATCTGATGAGAGACATGGACTGTAATACAATAACGTCCCATTTTCAACATTGGATAGATCTAGGCCAAAAATCAACAAGGAAATATTGAACTTGAACTATACTTTAAGCCAAATGGACCTGACAAATATTTACAGAAAATTTCATGTAACAACAATTGAATATACATTTTTCTCAATTGACATGGAGTGTTCTCCAGGAGAGATCATATTGTTAGATCACAAAGCAAATCTCAACAAATTTAAGAAGACTGAAATCCTATCAAGTATTTCTTCTGACCACAATGGCACAAACCTATAAATCAATAACAGGAGGAATCTTGGAAAACTCACAAATATGTGGAAATTAAATAACATGCCCCTGAACAACCAATGAGTCAAACAAAAAATTAAAAGGAAAATTTAAAAATATCTTGAGACAAAGAAAGAGGGAAAAACCCCAACAAAATCCAAAATGAAAGAGGAGACAACTGATATTGATGCAGGATTTTTTACTCCTTAGCTCAGCTAGGTCTGGGCTCTTGTCTCATGACCAGAATAATTAGGTATGCAGACACTTGAAGAGTGACTGGATTAGAATTTATTAAGCAAAAGGAAAGTTCTCAGCAGAGAGAGGGGTCCTGAAAGCAGGTTGGTCATTGCCCCCTCACAGCTGAATACAAGGGCTTTATATATAACCTGATGAGGCTGAGTTCCCTATCTGTATAAGGCGTGAATTTCTGGTGGCTCCACATATTCCTCTAGTGTGCATGCAGGCCCTTAGTCTTCTGTGGGCATGTTTAGGCAAGTCCCCTGTGCAAGTTCCCTCATCTGCACAAAACATCAGGTGTAAGCACTTGTGGGGTGGATCAGAGGTTCTCTGGGGATCCTTTACTTACTGTCTGCCTAAAGCAAGCTGACTAACTCCTTTCAATATCCCAGAAATACAAGGGATCATAAAAGACTACAATGAACAGCTATACACCAACAAATTGGACAATATAGAAGAAATGGATGAATTCCTAGAAACATGCAACCCAAGACTGAATCAGGAAGAAACAAAGTATCTGAGTAGACCAATAATAAATAAGGAGATTGAATTGTAGTAACCAATCTCCCACCAAAGGAAAGCCCAGGACCTGATGGCTTCACAGGTGAATCCCTTTAAACATTCAAGAAGAAATACCAATCCTTCTTAAGCTTTTCCAAAAAATTATAAAGGAGGGACTACCTCAGAGCTTATTTTATGAGGCCAGTATTACCCTGACACCAAAGCCAGACAAGAACACCGCAAGAAAACTACAGGCCAATATCCCTTATGAACAAAAACGCAAAGATCTTTAACAAAATACTAGCAAACTGCATTCAACAGTAAATTTGAAAGATCACTCACCATAATCAAGTGGGACTTACCCCTGGGATGCAAGGATGGTTGAACATATATAAATCAACAAATATGGGCCAGGCACTGTGGCTCACGCTTGTGATCCCAGCACTCTGGGAGGCTGAGGCAGATGGATATCTTGAGCCCAGGAGTTCCAGATCAGCCTAGGCAACATGGCTAAACCCCATCTCTATAAAAATACCAAAAGCTAACATGGTGGCATGTGCCTGTGGTCCTAACTACTTGAGAGGCTGACGTGAGAGGATAGCTTGAGCTCGGTGAGGGTGGAGGTTGCAGTGAGCCAAGATCACACCACTGCACCCCAGTCTGGGTGACAGAGTGAGACTCTGTCTCAAAAATAAACAAATAAATACATAAATAAATATACCATATTAACAAAATGAAGGACAAAAACCACACAAGTATCTCAATAGATGCAGAAAAAACACCTGACAAAATTCAACACCCATTCATACTACAAAACTCTCAAAAAACAGGCATAGGAAGAATGTACCTTAACACAACAAAGGCCATGTATGACAAGCCCACAGACACCATCATGCTCAATGGTAAAAAGTTCGAAAGCTTTTCCTGTAAGATTAGAAAGACAACAATGATTCCCACTCTCACAGCTATTCAACATAGTCTGGAAGTCCTAGCTAGAGCAATTAGGCAAGAGGAAGAAATAAAAGGCATTCTTACAGGAATGGAAGAAGTGTATTTCTCTGTTTGTTGATGACATTAGGATTCTCCTTGCACATGAATTTAGAGAAAACATTTGCAAACTGCACATTTGATAAGGGGCTAATATGAAAAATATATAAGGAATTCATATAACTCAATAGCAAGAAAAAGTCAATTAAAAACTGGGCAAAGTATCTGAACAGACATTTTACAAATGAAGAGACACAAATAGCCAAAATATAGATGCTCAAAAAAAATGCTCAACATCTCTAACCATCAGGGAAACGCAAATTAAAGCCACAATCTGGTATCACCTCATGCTTGTTAGAATGGCTATTACCAAAATGATGAAAGATAACAAGTGTTGGTGAGGACGCAGAGAAAAGGAAACCCTTGTACATCGCTGGTGGGAATGTAAATTAGTTTAGCCATTTTGAAACAACAGTATGGAAGTTTCCTAAAAAACTAAAAGTAGAATTACCATATGATCCAGAAATCCTCCTTCTGGGTATATATCCAAATGAACTGAAGAGATAGCTATGTTGAAGAGATAATACGTTGAAGAGATAGCTGCACCCCCATGTTTATTTTAGCATTGTTCATAATAGTCAAGATACACAGGCAACCTAAGTGTCTATTAATGGATAAACGGATTAAAAATGTGGTACATACACACAATGAAACAACTATACAGTCTTTTAAAAAAAGGAAATTCTGTCATTAGTAACAACATGGATGGAACTGAGGAACATTGTCCTAAGTGAAAGTCAGAAACATAAGAGAAATACAGTATGATCTCACTTACATGTGAAATCTAAAAACGCTGACCTCATAGAAACAGAGTAGAGAGGTCATTACCAGAGGCTAGAGGGAAGAGAGAAAAATGAGGAAAGAGAAGAAGTGGATCAAAGGGTAAAAAGTGTCAGTTAGACTGAAGAAGTAAGTTTTAGTGATTTATTGCACTGCATGTTTACCACGCATAATAATGTATTGCACACCTCAAGACTGTTAAAACAGATTTTTAACATTCTTACCACCACAAAAAATAATAAATTGGTGAGATGATGTATATCTGCTATGGTTTGAATGTTTGTCTCCTCCAAAATGCATGTTGAAACTGAACGCCTAATGTGGTAGTATTGAGAAGTGGGGCGAGCCTTGAAGAGGTGATTGGATCAGGAGAGCTCTGTCCTCATGAATGGATTCATCTATTCATGGATTATGGGATTAAGGCATTCATGGATTAAAGGGTTATCATGGGAGGGGAACTAGTGGCTTTATTACAGGAAGAGAGACCTAAGCTAGCAAGGTAGCACACTCAGCCCCCTTGTCATGTGATACTCTATACCACCTCGGGACTCTGCAGAGTCTCCACCAACAAGAAGGCTCTCACAAGAAGTGGTCCTTTGACCTTGGATTTTTCAGCCTCCATGACTATAAGAAATACATTAATTTTCTTTATAAATTGCTTAGCTTTGGGCATTCTGTTATAAATCTGTTATAACAGAAAATGAACTAATACATTATTTCTATAATGTATGGATAGATTAAAAGATCACATTGTACCCCATAAATATGCATCACTGTCAATTAAAAAAAAACAAAATAAGATATCATTACACATCTATCAGAATAGCTAAAAGAAAAAACAGTGACAACATCAAATGTTGACAATGATGCAGAGTCATCATTGTCATTAACCGGATCGTTCATTCACTGCTGGTGGGAATGTAAAATGGTGTAGCTACTCTGGAAGCAGTCTGGCAACTTCTTTAAAAGTTTAGCTTGTAACTACTATATAATCCATCAATTGTACTTCTAGGCATTTATCCCTGAGAATAAAGACAATGAAGACTTATATCTACCCAAAAACCTGCACACAAAAGCTTATAGCAGCTTTATTCATCATACTCCATTAAACACCCTTCAAAGGGTGGTTAAAAAAAAACCGCACATAGGCCTACCATGGAACACTACTTAGGAATAAAGGAAAAAACTATTGACATATGCGACAACCGAATGTACCTCTAGAGAATTATACTCAGTGGAAAAAATAAAAACACACAATGCTAAAAGGTCATTTACTATATGATTCCATTTTTACAACGTTCTTGAAATGACACAACTATTTAAAAATATAGTGAACATACAGTGGTTGCTGAGTTAAGGAAGTGGAGGAGGCAGTGGGAGGGACGTGGATGTGGCTATAAAAGGCCAACATGTGGGATTCTAGTGGCGACAGGTTGTTCTGTTAGACTGTCAACAACTGTGAGCTGATTATTGTGGTGATCATTTTGCAGATGAGGAAACTGAAACTCAGATGAGTTAAGTGCCAGACCTAAAGTTGCACAGGTAGTAAGCGACACAACTGGAATTCAATTTCAGGTGTCCCTTTTTATTCAAGAGTTCATGCTCTTTTTTATACTATTGATTAACATGATTAACCAAAGGAATTTCTACTAGGCAACATTTCATTTTTTTCCCCTTCTCAAATACTATTAGATGGAGCAGCTGCAAAAGCACACAAATACATATTTCATATAACACCACAGGAAGTTTTTAAGCATTCACATGCAAAACCAGAAGGTAATGTGAAGTGGAACCTTGCTCCAGAATCCCTGCACCTTTCCTGTTGGGGAGATTCCAGGCGAGGTTAGAATATCTCCAAGGTGCCCAGGCTCAGATTTTAGGCAAATATCTATAACCTGTCTGATTGGGTAAGTTGATTTACATGGACCACATCTACCAATTTCATTCAGGCAAATTGTGTAATGTAATGCTTCATAAGTATGAGAAAACACAGAACCAATTAAAGACACGTTTATAAAATACT
>NW_012118932.1:4833007-4834895 GCF_000951035.1 Colobus angolensis palliatus
TGTAACAAACCTGCACGTTATGCACATGTACCCTAGAACTTAAAGTGTAATAATAAAAAAAATTAAAAATAAAAAGAAATAAATAAAAAGAAATCTCCCATTTCAACTGGCCAACTGGCAAAACAGGCTGCTGTCTTTATAGCTCTATGTTGGTCCCTGGGGATGCATCAAAAGAAATAAATGTTCCCTGCCGATAGGGACAGGCTAATGAACATCTGCTCATGCCTAAGAGGCCACCTAAGTTACAGGAACACGAAGAGCACTTTTTTAACAAGTACTCCCAAGAACGTTACTGGAAGTCTGAACCACAATAGCAGATGATCACAGGCTACCCCTAGTCCAAGGCTTCTAATTCGGTTTGGGCCTTTTCCCAATCCAGCTGTACTTTCCATCCATAACCCTACTCTGAGATGTTTCCACGAAGCCCTGCATTCCCAGATTGGCTATTTCACAGACTCTCAGGACTGCAAAGATCCTTGGTCCTACATTCTCACGCTACAAATGAGGGTTCCACTCCTTGGCCCAATTAACTATCCGCTGCCACAGCACTGTCATGCTCTGCTTGGAATCTTCCAGGGCTTCCCACCACTGACTCCCCAGCTTAGTCTCCCGCCCTAGAATCCTGGCATCCTTATTAATCCCTACATTTTAGGCAAACCAAACTATCCATTTTTCTTCACACTCAGACTTTTGTTTTCTTTTTGTTAATACTGAACCTTCTACCCGGAATGCCCATTTCCAAGTGCCCCAAATGACTCAATCTTTAAAAATCCAGGTCGAACACCACCTCCTCCCGCTCCCTCCTCCACTCCCCAGGTCGGACTGTCTTCCTCCCATCTGCTTTCTTTAGTTTCCACAGGCATCGTATCTAATGGCCCATCCCCCTCCCACATCTGCCTCAGCTACTGGCGTCTGGGGAACTGTCTCTTGTGGGCCATACGCTATGGAGGGATGCTTCTTGTTTTTCTCTATACCATGCGTCCAACCTTTTGGCTTCCCTGAGCCACACGGGAAGAACTGTCTTGGGCCACACATAAAATACACTAACACTAACCGTAGCTGATGAGAAAAAAAAAAAAAAGGCGCAAAAAAAAATCTCACACTGTTTTAAGAACATTTACAAATCTGTGTTGGGCCGTACTCAAAGCTGTCCCGGGCCGCACACGGCTGGTGGGCCACGGGTTGGACAAGCTTGCTCTGTACCTTCAGTCTCCGGTTAGAGCGCCTCGCACAAAGAACTGCGGAACAAATGTTCATTGAATGAAGGAATGAGGAACCCAAGCCCAGAGAAAACATGAGTGACTTTTTCCAGCACGAGTCATATGAATAGTCCCGAATGCCTAAGGAATCTCACCATCCAAGTTTCCAACATCTAATACAATAATAATTACTTGTATTTATTCGTATTCACTTCAGTGAGGACAGTGGGTTTAAAAAGCCCTAAACAGATTGGGTTTCTAGTCCCAGCTCTGCCACTTCATAGCTGTGTAACCTAGGGAAGCGAGTCTCTCGCCCCGTGGACTCAGTTCCCCAGTCTGTGAAGTACAGGAGGTTGGGTAAGATCGGTTACTCTCTAATCACGTCAACTTTCCCCACTTGCCAGTTGGTTAGAACACGGTTGGTTGCCGGGGCGCCTCGAGGTCCTCCCCACTCCGCCCAGCACACCTCACTCTTAAGCCGGGGCCTTCTCGCACCGGGAGGCAGCTGCGTGTGTCCTGGGGTCTCCCGTGGCCTCGCAGCTGCCGACCTTGCCGCTGACGGCCGCGGACGACTCCATCTGTACCCGGGAGAGACCCGGATGGCGGGCGCCGGCCACCACTCAGGGCCGTCCTCCAGGGCCAACGACAGCACCAGCGCCGCCACGCTGAAACGGTCCCGGCGGCCCCTC
>NW_012118932.1:4835195-4840717 GCF_000951035.1 Colobus angolensis palliatus
CACGCAACGCACACGCTCCAGCGCCGACGGTTAAAGCGCCGCGCCAGCGCCGCGTAACCAATTATGCCGCCCCCGGCCCCGCACCCTGGTCTTGGATGTTCCCGCAGCCAACTTTCACGGCACCGGGAGCTGTGCTAGGCGCTGCGGTTATAAAGATAATCGGTTTTGTTGAGCCGAGGAATGTTCGGATACACCCATCATGAATACACCCACTCTTCTAGCTCAACACAAATTCCCTTAAGGCCCAGGGGATCCTGGTACCTCCACCCCAAGAAAGCCTCTGGGTCTTTGAGTCAGCAAAGTGGCGGAGGACGGACTGGCCCTAAAACAACCTCGCTGCAGACACACACCACATACCATACACACACACACACACACACACACGCCAGATAGCCAACAGAGATTCCAGGATATGGCTGTGAGTTTAAAAATAAAGCTGGGGCAGGGAGAGTATCCTGTTTCTCGCTGCTAAAAAAAAGAGAGGCCAGGAATACTAACCAGCTAAGTAAGGAAGCATTGAAGACTAAGTGAACTTTATGGAGCACAGAACAGGACGTTGCTTCAACCTAGTCATAACTTAGATTTTTATTCTGATGTAAATGGAATCGCAGCTAAAAGGATTTTTTCCCACTTATTTGAAGGCTAAAATATCTCGCTAATTTTATGTATTTTGTCATAATGGGATAGCAGCTACCTAAATATGCAACTTTTTTCATAAAGCTACTGGGTTGTGTTATGAAGGTTACGGGGGAATCTGAGTGATCTGAAACTTTGGGTCTGGATTGGCACCTTTGGAAACAGTACACAGAAGGACATTGAAAACGTGTAATTATTGACAGAGTGGAAACTAGAACACTTGAGAGGTTATAGCTTTTTTGTGCATTAGTATTTTTCTTACATGTTCCTTAATATATATTCAGAGTTATAAGCTGAATCAGATATGCCTTTAAATACCCTTTTAATGTCTCAAAGAGAAGGCCATAAACATGCATTTGCTTTATGTTTCTCAACTATTTCAATTGAGTCATCACTGTAGGAAGTAGTTCATGATTTTATACAGGAGAGTTATTGTGAGCATTTGTAAAGCTATCCTGCTTATGAGCTAAATTTATTATGTTTGCTGGGTTAATCTGTTTTCTCTAATCAAACACTTAATCATCCAGTCTCCTCTCTGCGTTATGGATTCATGAATGTGAAGTGAGGAGAGTTGCTCAGTCAAGGTAAAATGATAAATTATCTTTTCATTTTCAGGGTATTTGTGATTAAATGCTTCATAATAGAATTAAAATGAAATAAATCTTGTAATTTTACTTCTAGATTCCTGCGAGGTATAGATAATACGCGTTTGGTTAAGAACAAATTCAATTCAATGCCTCAGTGGAATTTATAGGAGAACTGTAGAAAGCGTTGTAGTTCAGGAGAGTCCTGAGTTCTCTCTTCATTTCTATGGATTGGAGAGGGAGTTGATCAATCGGTGGTACTCTATGGATGAGCAACAGAGAATTAAAATTTACATTTAGAAAGAATGAGGACTTTGCCTTGGGCAGTAATAGGCAAAGGTTGTCTGAATCTAGAGTTGTCATCTGGGACCTCAGGGGCTGTGATTGGAGCAGATGTTAAATTGCAATTGAATAAACAGTTCCTATTATTTTGGCCATTATAAATGAAGCCCTGTGTGGATGGCATTCTCTATTGCTGCCTAAAGAGTTGAAACACATTGAAATAAGCATAATGGAGATGACTTAGTCCTGTTTGTGGTTAAGTGAATAAAGTTCACATTCCAGAAAAAGCCCTATAAGGTGACAAAAATCACAATTTGCCTTTTAACACGTGGAAACTAGAACCAGTTGGCATTGTGTGATATTAGAGGCCTCAAACAGCCCTGTATGTTTTGCGCATATTTTACAATTAGCAAAGCACTGTGATTCTGCTGTCTCATTTGATCCTCACAGCAAACTTGTGACTGCTCAGGTCCTGGCAGTTGGTGTGAGGACTGAGATGTGGAGCGCTGTACTCCAGGTCTCCTGGGATAGAACTGAAGTCAGGCCTCTTAGGCAAGAGCTCTTCCTCTACCCAGACTCCCTCTTTTATCAGACAGCCAAAGAAAAGCCTTTTTAAATAGGTTTTCAAAACCACAAAAATGAAAGAGCTGCACAAATAACTGAAATATTTGCCAAGATAATGCAGAGATGGTTGGCTACGTTTTTTGTGAGCTAGTATGTAAGAGTTAAGACAATCATTCCAATAGTTCCAGCCTCAGCCCCCAAAATCTATGCTGTTAAAGTAAAAGCTTTTTTCTTGACTGAAATGTCCAGGCCACCTGTCTGCTCAGACTGGATTTTTTTCTGTACAAGTTACTTAACCCTCTAATTCAATCTGCTTTGTATATTTTTGGTCAATATCATTGGAACTGAAAATCTGTTTGCTTACAGATTTTTCACATAGTGCACATCCAAGCTAGGTAATGGCTCTGCAACTGCTGCTTCCTGATGATTATATTCATTTGAAATGACTAAGCTTGGTAAATTAGGCTCAGCCAAGTCTGTGGAGCACTCAAGGGACGAATGAAGAAAAGAATAATGTAATGGAGGCTACACCAGAGACACAGAAATCTATCAGCATGTGGCCAGGAAGGAGGAACATGGCTATGTCTTCTATATAAGAAGTTGCCTGCATTCTTCTCAGAAAAAAGACAATGGAAACGCTGTGAGTCATGAGTCTTGGGTTCTAAGCCTGGTTCTACCATTTGCCAGCTGTATGACAAGAGGCATGTTTGTTAAACCTCTGAGCCTCAGCTTATACATATACGAAACAGGAAAAATAATAACATAACCTGCCATATTCATAGATTTGTGAAAAGGTCTTTTAAATATACAAAAAGCTTAGTATGTATAAGAAAGATTAAATTTAAGCTATGGGTATAACACAAAAATACACTTGAAAGTTATTTTTAAATTTCACCATATTTAGGAAGAAGTGGCTAAATATAAACATATTCCTACTTCTGCATTTCCTATTTCTCTCTTTGCATTTTAAATTCAGAGCAAGTTATCTTATTTATTAATTGTAACATTTAAATAATATACACATCTGTCATTTAAAAGTGGTACTGACAATGTACTTAAACCTTTATTGTCTTTTATTAGTCTAATAAATAAAAGTGCATAACCAAAAACAGGCTACAAATATCAACGATTTCGGGGATTTTGCCCTACAGGAAAATCATACAGTGCATTTGGGAAAAGGTAATTCTGACTTGTCCTCTACAAAATGCTAAAATTTCTGCACAAAATCTTAAAGCACAGGTATTTACAGGATTCTTGGTGACAAGAAAAGTGATAGTAAATGTGCTTTAGCACTAAAATTCATGTAACCATGGAAACCTGTGAAGTTCTGTAAGCGCACACACACAGCCTACAGTATTTATTGAAGAGCTAAGGCAGCGATCCGTGGGTTACTATGCTGTGAAAAGCCGACAGATTGCTGGGAGCTGCTCCGCACAGCCATGGATGAGGTGCTTTTTCCCCTGCGACATGTAGTTACAGAGAAATTCAGAAATCTCAGACATGACTGAGAAAAAAAAAAAAATGTTTATTTATTTATATGTACTTGTACCTTTCAGAATACAGTGTCCTTAAATCAGATTTGTAATCAGAAAAGCCTTGAAAAGTCATCCGCGTTTCCCTTTCCCACACATTTGTAGCCACAGTCAAAAACTCTCTGGTAGATTTTCCATGTGTGCAAAGAAAGATATTTCTTGAATGTTAGGAGAGAATACCCCCAGTTTTTTCCAAACTGATTATTCCTGGCTATTTCAATATGTTTCTTATCAGTGTTTCCTAATGTATAATGATTTTGAAAGCAAAGAGTATAATGATATTTGGGGGAAAGAATCGCCCGCAAATATCTGAAGTGTTTATTTAACCACAGACTGATACTCTAATAAAATAAAGAAGTAATGCTATTTCATAAAGGCGTATTCATACAGCATTCTTTTATTAAAACATGCATCTCATCTCATTTAATCCTTACATCAGTCTCAATGAGTATTACTATGTCCATGTTCTCTTCCATTGCCAAGTCCTAGATTCTTTCCCAAATCTTACTCTAAATTTTAATAACTTGGAAATGGTCTGCGTTTGGGTTGAAACACAGGTAAAATTACTGAGTTCTTAAAAGTACTTCATGTTTTATCCCCACAGTTTTCCTTTGAGTTTTTTTTTTGTGTTTGGTCTTCTAAAGATGGACGGTTCAGTGTGATAGCCATTAGCCACATGTGATTACTGAACAGTTAAAATGTGGCTAGGGGCTCACGTGAAACAATATTTGAATATATTGGTTTAAATAGCAAATGCTAATTTCACCTGCTTAAAAAATTGTTTTAATATGCTTACTAAAATATTTTAAAATACATGTGTGGCTAGCATTATATTTTTAATAGATAGCACTGCTATTATCCAGAGTTCAAAAGGGGTCTCTTTTTAAAAATCATTTAGTATATGCCAGACTTCCTCAGTCTTGCAAATAGCTTGCCATACTTTTCACCAGAAACAATGAGATTAGTTCACACTGATTGTTTTCACCTAAAAGAAGTTCTTTAAATTATCTTCTTTTTATGGACCAGGTTTCTCTTCTTTTCTCCCATGCAATTAATTCTCTGGCAAAATCCAAGTAAGCAAATCAACCTTGTTTTTTTGTTGTTGTTTGTTTTTTTTTTTTTTAGCTCTCAATATTTATTCTAATGTATTTTAAATGGAGTTTAATAATTAAGTAAATTATGTAGATAACCCCTTGTGCAAGAGTTTGTAATGATCCAAGACTCTGGTGATTTAGTTTGAACTCATAAGACTGGGAGAAAAAAAGAGAGCACTTTAAAGAAATAATAGTTTGCTTCCAGTTGTATTCGGAATACTTTCAGCTGCAAGTAAGAGAAGACCACATTAATAGTGGCTTAAATAGCTGACGTTTATTTTTCTCATATATTAAGAAGTCTGAAGATAGGCCCTTGCTGGATTGATACCTTGCATCAAATCCCTCCAAAAAACTTGTTGGTTTAACCTTTAAAATATATCTAGAATCCAACTTTTCTGCCTACCTCCATCACTTCCACTTGTGTCCAGAAACTCTTCTTTTCATAACGTTTTTCTAGCCTATTTGTCTGTTTTCTTCCTTGTTCTCATTTAACATTTTCTATATCCAGCAGCCAGAAAGGTTCTGTTAAAATTTTATAGCATGGGCTGGGCACTGTGGCTCACAGCTGTAATCCCAGCACTTTGGAAGGCCAAGGTGGGTAGATCACCTGAGGTCAGGAGTTCGATACTAGCCTGACCAACATGGTGAAACCCTGTCTCTACTAAATACAAAAAAATTAGCCAGGCGTGGTGGCATGCGTCTGTAATCCCAGCTACTTGGGAGCCTGAGGCAGGACAATTGCTTGAACCCAGGAGGCAGAGGTTGCAGTGAGCCGAGATTGTGCCATTCCACTCCAGCCTGGGCAACAGGAGCCTAACCCTGTCTCAAAA
>NW_012118932.1:4840767-4842864 GCF_000951035.1 Colobus angolensis palliatus
GTGAGCCAAGATGGCGCCACTGCACTCCAGCCTGGGTGACAAAGAAAGAGGCCACCGAAAAAAAAAAAAAAAAAAAATGTTTAACATGTTGCTCCCCTGCTCAAAATCTTCCGGTAATTTCTTATGTCTTTCAAAATAAAATCTAAAGTCATTACTATAGCTTCCAGGCCTCTAGAAGATCTGAACCTTGGTGAACTCTCTAATCTCATTCCCTTCATTTTCCCTGTTGTTCACTCAGTTCTTGCCACTCTAGTCTTCTTGCTACTTCTTGAATATGCTGAGCCGTGCCTTCCTTCGGGGCCTGTGCATATGCCGTGTCCTCTTCCTGGAGCACTCTGCCCCACTCTCCAATATCTGCATGATTTACTCTCTCATTTTCTTTATGTCTCTCAAATGTGATTTTATCAGTTAGATATTCCTTTATAAACCTATATAAAATATCACCCCATCACTCTTCAGCTGTCTTGCCCTGCTTCATTATTTTAACCATAGCTCTAAACTCTACCTGATATATATTTATTGCTTGCTCCCTATTAAAATGTAAGCTCCCTGAAAACAGGGGCATTATTTTTACATTTGAATTCCTAGCACTAGTGCAGTGCGTGGAATGTAATAAGCATCCAATAGCTAGTTGTTGAATGAATACTTCAGCACCTGGAGGATATCAAGTGCTCTGTCAGTGTCCCTTGATCTTCTTCTCGCTTCCAGGTGGCTGCTACAGCTCCCACCATCACGTCTCCATACAATCCCCTTCAGAAATAGCAAGCAGTGGTGTTGGGAGCTGAAAGTCTGAGGGTCAGGACCAACTCAGCATTCCACTAGAGGCTGTATGATCAAACAGCAAACTGTTTATCATGAATGCAGAATGTGGGCAAACTCACTTCTGCTCCTGCCGCCAGAAGGTATGCTGAGGGCAGTCACTCCCTGGTGCCATGCTCCTTGAGATTATCTACTGGAACATCTGGAGCCTACTGAACAAAAAGCCTTTTCCTCCAGTACTTTCCTCTTAACAGGGAGACAAATAGCTCCCTGAGAATCTTCTATCAGATTTCTCTTTACATTTTCTTGATTAGAACTAGGTCATACAGGTGGACAGGAGGAAGAAGCTCTTCTGTTGTATTGTACAGTAGGGCAACTATGGTTAACAATATTGTAGTTATATTTAAAATGTGTATTGTAAATATTTTTTAAAATGTGTATATTTTTAAATGGCTACAAAAGAGGATTTTGAATGTTCTCATCACAAAGAAATGATAAATTCCCTGATTTGATTATTACACAGCGTATAAATATATTGATACATTGCACTTTCTCTCATAAATACGTACAATTAGTATGTGTCAATTAAAAACAAAAAAATATATTTTTTAAAGAACTGGGTCAAGGGCTACCTTTATTTGCAAGAGAGGTTGGGAAAGTATTTGATTTTTCTAAACTTTAGCAAAGGAGACAGACAAGATAAAATAGTATGATTAATAAAAGCACCATCCCAATAAAATGCCATGATTAGGACACCTTGTGCATCTCACATGGCTGATTAGAGATTTAGCAAACCATGAGATTTAAAAGCACTCAATTGAGTGTTTTCACTCTGAATTGCCCCTATTTTTTCCCACCCTTTACATCCTGAATATGTAGCCATTTGTATGACTTATCATTCCAATTTAATTACTATTTTGTTAAAGGAAAAAATTTTCAAATAATTATGTGGGAAAATTATGTATACAATTTTATAATTAGGGAAGGTTGATAGAAGGGTAAATCGGATAGAAGGCAGATGAGGAAACATGGCCAAAGGCATGCATACTTCAGATTGGGACAGAAGGAGAAAAGCTGAGAGAAGGTTGGCTGACAGACCAGTGCAGGTGTGTGAATGGGAGTGGGGTTGGGAGTGACAGCAGGCCAGAGGGAGTACTGTCATACTTGATTTTATATCCCAATTTATGGTTTACAAAAGTGGCAAGACTTGGTTTTTATGTAACATTTGTAAATCAGACACTCCGAGTATTACCTAGCAATTTATTTTTCCTTTTGAATAATTTACAAAAGCTTGATTTTTGGCAGGTTGACGGTGTGGCCCAGGACAGTGTCCTCCAA
>NW_012118932.1:4842914-4877093 GCF_000951035.1 Colobus angolensis palliatus
TATCCCAATTTATGGTTTACAAAAGTGGCAAGACTTGGTTTTTATGTAACATTTGTAAATCAGACACTCGGAGTATTACCTAGCAATTTATTTTTCCTTTTGAATAATTTACAAAAGCTTGATTTTTGGCAGGTTGACGGTGTGGCCCAGGACAGTGTCCTCCAAGTTCTAAGGGAGTCTGGAAAAGAAACTAGGATTTCAATGCCCAAATAGGCTCCCTTCTTCATGTCTTCCATCAGCTATCCATAGCCTAATACATCAATCACAAGTGAAGGCATGTATTTCAGGCCTGACATGTGGGTCACTAGGCAAGAAAGCAACCTGTACAGGACTCCAGGGTAGAGAGAGAGTAAGTGAAAAGACCCTCTTTCCCTTGTAATTTCACATAGTTTGTGTCCCGTGATACCAATTTTCTGGCCCAAAAGAAAATAATGACTCAGAATCCAGAGTCCTAGAATTAGAGGGTGTGAAAGCTTGGACCTTAAGACATAGATGCTTGCCCTACCCGACTGTCAGGTAAGCTCTGCATTGTGTGATCACACAGATATTGTGTAATGCTACCATTTTCTCCTATAACTACTTAAAGTGAAAAGAGAGCTTTTCACGTTTTGTAATGACATGGTGACATATGAGACAGCCATCTTAAAATGAATTACATTTGAATACTTAGTCACTCAGATATCTTTTGCAAAAAAGCTTGAATGAGAAACAGGTGAGATAGGATTCATTAAAATCACCACTGGCCGTGAAATCATTTGTCAAATGCAGCATCTAGGATAGGGACACAGGCCTGTTACCTGTTCACATATAATGCATCGTAGTATTGAATTGGCAGGTTCTCCATTAGAAAATGGCTTCCAGTTCTTTCTGTTAAATTATCAAAAAAAGAAGAAGAGCTTGACCATGAAAAGTGAACACATTGCCCTTGAGATACTTTTATTTTCAACCAAATTATTATACTTGCCATGGACAAACTCTTGACTGGGATGCGCCCTAAGAGGTAAGCAGGACTGACTGCCTGGTTTTATATTCCAGCCTTGCCATGTGTAGAAGTGTGATGTTGGCAGATTACTCAACCTCTCTGTTCTCCTGTTTTCCCATCACCTCCTATGAAGACCTACCTCTTTAGGTTAATATGAGGATTAAGCAACTTAATAAATAATAAATACTTATAATAATGCCTGGAAAATGCTATGTAAGTGTTAGCTATTATTATTTCTACCCAAGTCGAAATGTGATCATTGGGTGGAAACTTGGAAGAATATAGTGGAAATAAATTTTTGACAAAGTAGATTTAAGGATATAGGGGGAACAAATATTTCATTTATAAGTAAAAAAGAATTGCAAACCTATTAATAAGAAATTGTAGCATGATATTTATTTCAAAAGATGTAAAAGACATTGCCTCATATGAAATGGATCACCACTGCCCATTTCTCTCTGGCTTGGACTTTTGAAAAAAGAGAGAGCGAGAGAAACCAAGTGACCTTTTTTCTCTGCCTGAACATTGATTCCTTTAGGACCGTAGAGCCAGTTGAACCAGTGCCTTCTAGGCTGGCTAGAACAGCCTCCGTCCTTTATTTTTTTTTTTAGCAGATAACTAATCTTTACTCTTCCTAGGGCTGTCCCAAGCTCAGCTTCTTAATGTTAAACTTTGAATAGTGATGGCGTTCCCTGTGGCTTACTGTTATAAGAAATGTCAAGAATCCTTGGGCTACTGATTCTCAGTATCTGTCTAATCCAGCTAACTAACACTTGGAAGCTTAGAGCCAGAGCCTGGAATTTCATCTATAAAGCACAGTGAGGTTATCTGAGGCAAACTGGCCTGTGATGGACCTGAAGGCAAAGACATGCCTGAACGTGCTGTGGCTACATGGCATGGCTGCAGCACGGCAGCCTCCCCACGTTTGCGTGAGGGACTTTGCAACGTGCCCCAGGACTCTTTGGATCACTTTTAATGACTGTGTCATGGAACTAATGTGGTGTCTCATGAATATACAGGTTGGCCATTTGAAGTAACTCCTGGGCTTGTTGGAAATAGTACTAATATCTCCGGAGTGCCTGAAAACTACTGGAAAAAATACATGAAAGAATAGAAGCAAGTTTAAGGGAAAGGAAATATAAAAAAAGAAAAAGAAAAAAGCCCCACTACGAGCAAAGTGTTCATTTTCTTGCTGAGTTACTTTTTCTGCCCACCCCACACCACCCTTCCCATTTCAACCTCCACCTGACCACCAGAAGTTTCTAACACTGATCTGATCCTGTCACTCCTCTGATTAAACCCTTCTCTAGCACCTGTAAGTTGAAGTGTAAATTTGTCAGACCTTCATTTTGACGTGGATATCAGGTACCCATTATACCTTGCAGGCTTCATCTCCTGTCTCCACCTCCCTGTCTGACCCAACCAGCCCCAGTCCCTATACCATATGTTCTAGCCACATTGAACTACTTAAAATTCCCTGAGCATGACAGGTGGCATCTTGTCTCCATGTCCGTTATGCCCTTACGCCTCCTGTTTCGGTGGTAAATGCTCCTAGATTTTAAGGCCTAGTTCAAACCACTCCAAAAATGAAGCAGCATTTCCCCCTTCTTTTTTCTCATTGTGTTTCTTTCAGAACTTTCTAAGATAATGTTTACTATTGATGCTTTTCTCTTTCCTCCAGTAGACTGTAAACTCCTCAGTATCAAGCCTGGATATTATTCACATTTCTGTTCATAATACCTAACTCGGAACTGCAGGTGTATACAGTTATAGAGGAATAAAAAAATGAACAAGCTCGCCTCTCTTTCATTTTCTATCCCCATTTATTACTGTTCTCACCAGGGAGTCATTTTGCTAATCACAAGTAGCAGTTCTTACTACTCTGATACTGCATCACTGCAAGACCTCAGATATAAATGAAAGTAAGGTGCATCTCAGTGACTCCTCGAGAGTAAATGAAGGATGATCTATGGAAGCTCCTAACACAAAATTATAACCTTATAAAAACAGCTGCCCTGCCTCACCTGCTATCGCCACTGCTGTTCCAGAAGCTGCTAGCAAATTCAGCTTTCTGATAACTCAGAAGCTATTCAGCAGCCTCCCTGCTGATTTGCTTTCTGGTGGAGCTGAATAGAAACCAGCTTGTAGTCAGAAGGCCTGAATTCTAGTCTTGGCTCTGTGGTTGAAATTCATATGACTTCCTATAGGAACTGGGTCTGTTTCCTTGTGTGCAAAATACAGAAAACAATCCTTTCTCCTGTTCTGCTGACCTTACTGGATTCTTATGAAATTCAGAGGATGTGAAGAACTTGAAATCACTTTATGAAATAGAAAATTCACCAGAGGGACAGAGAGTTATAATATAATATTGTTTATATCTTAACCCTGCCGGTCTGTTTTCCTCAGGAAAGTCAAATAAAGTACCTGAAATACAGGCCCTTATTTATTCAGCAATTATCAAGTTGACTCCAATGCCTGAGACCTGTTTTATACTGCAAGTGAAAGACCAACCTCTACCACCAGTAACCTGGAACCTTTCCTACACTGTCCCTATTCAAAGCACGTTGACCAGTTGTCACCACTGGTAGCATTTATTTGTGAGGCCACATGTCCAGACTCAGTTTAGCTACATGGGACCTGGGCATTGACTACAAGGCAAATAAAAGCCATGTCTACAAATATCTGTGCACCTATTAGAGAGGTGACTCACTAACCTGCATGGACAATCCTGGTTATATCCTTAGAGCAATGGTGTGGCTCTATGTTATTAGACATACAAAAGGACATATAATCTTATTCTGCTTAGAATAGAATGATAAATCTGTTTTGGTTGAAGTATTTAAAAGCCTTTTTTATAGATATAACAAGGAAAGCTGTTGTAGAGAGTAATAACAGCTAACTCCTACAGAATGGTCACTATATACTAGGGACAATCCTTAACACTTGTCCTGCATTCTCTTAACCCGCACCAATCCTTTGAGGAAGGTTCTCTTGACAGCTGTGTTTTACAGTTGAGAAAAATGAAGTCACAATGCTTGAGCGTGCAGAGACTGACTCCACAACCTGGATGCCTAATGCTCAGCCAGGTCCCGGCCTTTGCGAGGTCCACTAGCAGCTAAAATTTCTCTTCGGATTATTGAGAGAGAGACTTGGGTAAAAAGTGTCAGGTATACATTTTACTCTGCATGGTTTCTTTGTACACTCAACTTCAATAGATTGAGGTGGGAGGAAGCAGGGGTATGGATGATTATTTTTCACATTGTGTTTGTAGTGGGTAACTGCCCAAGCAAAAGGCTTTCTCTGCTTCTTTCTCCACTTTTACTGGCACTGGCAACGTGCACATCTGAAACCTGTGTTTACCAACCTCCTCTAATGCTATGTGTGATGGTGAGACTATGTTTTAAGCAATAAGATGAAAATGGAAGCATTACGGTAGAATAATGTTGTGGTATTGAAATAGGAGAGTTCCCCGATTTCCTCTCACAAGACGTGCACCAGGGGTGTGACTCACCTGTTTGTGTCATCCCACAGCTCAAACACCTAGGGGGAGCATGCAGACGGGCAGGTGCAGGGGCCAGGATAAGTGCTTTGGGCTCTCAGCCCTGCTGTAGTGTCTAGGGCTGGGTGCTGCGACCCCAGTGTTACAAAGCTCTTTCAGCTTTGCCATCTGCAGACGGCTTGAGTGTTAATCAGCTCAATGGACCCTCTGCCTTATCGTAAGAGCAAAGGGCCAGTGTGACAGCCTTCTGTGTCCTGAGCTCTTGCCCAGTGTCCCAGAAGAATCAGATCACACACGGGCTCAAAGGATGGCTGCAGGGTTTTATTGGGTGGTGGAGGTGGCTCTCAGTGAGATGGATGGGGAGCTGGCAGCGGGGATGGAGTGGGAAGGTGATCTTCCCCAGGAGTCAGGACACCCAGCAGCTGGACGCTTCTCCAACTGCCCCCAGCTGAGCTCCCCTCGGCATCGAGATGTTCCTCCTCTTCTCTCTTTCTCTGCCACGTTGTTCTGCCATCACTGGTCTGCTGGTCTGCTGATCTGCTGGTCTATTCTGAAGCTTGAGGTTTGGAGTTTATGTAGGGGCAGGATAGGGGGTGTGGCAGGCCAGAAGGCAACTGTTTGGGTATGAAAACAGAAATACCTGTTCTTATTTAGGGCTCCAGGTATCTAGGCTTGAGGCTGGGGCCCTTGCCAGGGAACTGCCCTCTTCTACCCAGTATGTCCCTGTCCTGTCTGTATCCGTGTTTACAGAAAAGGGAGTTGACGCAGCTGAGAGGAACATCCTTCTTTGCTCCTGCTTCTTCATTTCTGTTGCGTGACACACAAACGCGAAGGCAAAGCTCTGGTACTTGTACTGGACCATGAGGTGACCTTACGCAGACAGACAGAAAAAGCCTGAGTTCCTAATTACTTTTTTGGAGTATTCATGTCAGCACTGCTACCCACTTTGCCTTCTTTTATGCTAGAAGAATAAATCCTGAGAGTTTAAGTAAATGCTATTTTGGTTTTCTTCTTACATGCAACTACAACTAATCCTAACTGATATGAAGATTACCTGGTTTGGCCGCTGTTTCATAGACATTTCACTGAGGATTAGCATTTCAACTACCGGGAAGTTGCAAACTTAATCCTGTTCACTTTGCTTACTTTTCAATAAAACTGAGAAGAAAAATTTTAGTCAGAAAAAAAGGCTGAATTTATTGATTAAAATAAAATCTGGAGGTTTCTTTCTTTTTCTAGCCCAAGTTAAAATAACTAGTCAAAAACTAATTGGATTTGAATCCTAGAAAGAGAAGGAAAGACAGCCCTTTTCATCTTCTGTACTCACAGGTTAGTGTTGCAGAAAAAATCCAGGTTCTTGTCACACAACCTGGATAATGTAGGCTTGCGGGCACATTGTAGGATGAGTGGGACAGCGTTTACTGGGTGAAAAGAAAAAAGGGGAGCAGGAACCCTCAGCAAAGTGAGGTAGAGTCCCGCTAGCAGGTGTCTCGCCTCACAGATTGAGTCCCAGGTTGTCACACAGGAACAGGAGAGGCAGGCTCCTCCCCGCTGCAAACGGCACAAACTTCTGGAGGCTCCAGTCCGTCTTCCCAGTGCGCAGGCCTGTCAGAGATTCTCCAGCGACCCCTTTTTACTTGGCTGTCTCAGTAGGAGGTTCGTCCTTCCTTAGATAACAAGTATTTTCTATTCTATTGTTGTAAATTATGCAAATTGCCCACGTTGCGCCGAGTTATGTAAATCGATTACTGCTGGCCAATAGTCCAACTGGAATTTGCCTGGGTCTGGGATAACTTATGAAATTATAAAACTCAAATACATTTCTGAGGTATCTCTAACTGTTGTTTCAGAACACTGTGAAATATATCCATTAACAAGTGCTTTGAGGAGACTGATTTCTGGCATAGTAGTATGAGAAGCTCCAGGGACCTGTTTTCCAAAAAATCTTGCAAAAATTATTTTTTAAAAGTCAAAACAAACTTTTGAAGCCTCTCTGGAAACGGTCATAAGGGTAAATAGCAAATGATGAAACATCTATGAACATATAGTAAGAAAGATGAGAGTCTGCGGTAGCTGAACAAAGATTACTTTTTGCCCTTTCCCTCCAAGCTAAGCCAGGTGGAGATTTCTGCAACCAAGAGCACAGAGCCCCCTCTCCCTTTTGCTCCCAGCTAGAGAGCTTCTTCCAGGGAGAAGCAGGAATTTATCATTCTGCCATCAGCTGCTCATTGCTGAGCTTAAATCCCAAGTTGGTGTGATCGTGTGGAGGCTCCATTTCTCTACCCAATTTCCACTCATGGATCTGAGGCTCTACCTTGAGTGTGATATGCTTAAAATACTGCAGCCCCCTAAAAGCCCTCTGCTAGTGAGGTGCTAGTTTCACACTAAAAGTGGCAAACCTAGAGGCCCCCAGAGTATTGAACCTCTTCCCCTTCCACTTAGCTCTCAGCTTCTAGAGTGGAGTGTCACTCAGAAAAGAGCTTGCCATTGTCCCCACCTCCACGTCCAGAGCCCTGGCTCAGAGGTTTTGCCTGGGAGAAGAAGCCGGCCATACAACAGATCATGCCTAATCTCTTCCCTAAAACTGACTTTAGGTGCAATGATATGTGGAGAAGTTTAGGGCCACTCTGCAGATAGTAGAGGTTGGAGTAATAGAAAGTTGGGAGGAGATCCGTGGGTCTAATGAAGATACAGCCTAGACTGTAAGCCAGCTACTGTGCAGGAGAGAGCCAGGGAATAGTGCAGCTGGGAGGAACACTTCTAGAGTTAGGACAAATACCAGACTTTTACCTCAGAAATGGTTCTGTCAAGGGAACTGAAAGTTGATTAGACTGGTTTGAGGAAGAATTTATCCTCAGGGCATTATTGAAAACAATAGAACTCTCAATGGGCAAGTAACAGCTAGAAGATTACAGTCAGTAGAGATTAACAGCTGGATATGGTCAGGAAAAAGTAGAAGAGTCCTGCAAGTGCCACTGTTATCCGAGGGCAAATGCGAACATAGACCAAGTTCCATCTCCCTGAGCACGAATATCAGAGGCTGAACACTATGGAGCTGACAGGCTAGATTTAACTAAACCTAGGGAGTCACTCAACAGATAAACAAATTAATAATAATTAGAAGCCCTAGAGTCCTGGCAGTACCCAGAATTGCTACAATATATTATCTAAAGTGTTCAGTTTCTAATAAAACATTACAAGGCATGAAAAGAAACAGAAAACTATGATACACCTAAATAAAAGAAGGCAAGAGAAACTGCCTTTCAGAGTGACCAGATGTTGTAACTGCCCAAGGGGTTCACCTTGCCCTCTGCCTAGACAGAGCTGATTTATCAAGACAGGGAATTGCAGTAGAGAAAGAGTAATTCACTCAGAGCTGGCTGTGCAGGAGACTGGAGTTTTATTATTACTCAAATCAGTCTCCCCGAAAACTCAGGGATCAGAGTTTTTAAGGATAATATGGTAGGTAGGGGGCCGGTGAATCAGGAGTGCTGACTGCTGGGCTCGGGGATGAAATCATAGGGAGTCGAAGCCATTCTCTTCTACTGAGTTAGTTCCTGGGCGGGGGCCATAGAACTGGCTGGCAGGTCCGGGTGGGGCTCTCAGGTTGTTAGAAATGCAAAAACCTGAAAAGACGTCTCCAAAGGCCGATCTTAGGTTCACAAGTGTTACCTCGAAGAGAAACTGGGGAGGCTGCAAATCTTATGACCTCTGGAATTATGGCTGGTAATATTTAGAATTCCAGCTCCTCTCACCTTGACTTGGTGGCTGGTGGCCTTTCATTTGTTTTGCAAGAACAATTTAGCCTTTTGGGACGGGCTGTTATATAAACTATATACTAAATTCCTTTCCAAAGCTAGTTTGGCCTATGCCCAGGAATGGACAAGGACAGTTTAGAGGTTAAAAGCAAGATGAGGTCAGCTAGATCTGATATTGTTCACTGTCATAATTTTCTCAGTTATCATTTTTGCAATGTCGGTTTCAATGTCAGACTAACAGAAAATGATCTTAAGGCAGTTATCACAAATATATTCACAGAACTAAAGGGAAGCATAATTAAAGAAGTAAAGGAAGGCATGATGACAATATATCAAGTAGAGAATACCACTAAAGACATACCAGTTACTAGAAAAAACCAAATGAAAATTCTGAGGTTGAAAAGTTCATAATTGCAATAAAAATAACTAGATGGGCTCAACAGTAGATTTTATCTGGCAGAACAAAGTACTGGTAAAGGAAATTAAGAAATTATAAAAGAAACTATAAATGCATGTTTTTCCTCTTTCTTCTGCTAATAGATTTAAAAAGCAATTGTATAAAATAATATATATATCAGCTAGGTGTGGTAGCTCACACCTGTAATCCTAGCACTTTGGGAGGCCGAGGTAGGCAGATCACCTGAGGTCAGGAGTTCAAGACCATCCTGGCCAATATGGTAAAACCCTGACTCCACTAAAAAGAAAAAAAATTAAGCAGGTGTGGTGGTGCACACCTGTAGTCCCAGGTGCTCAGGAGGCTGAGACAGGAGAATCTCTTGGATCCGGGAGGCAGAGGTTGCAATGAGCCAAGATTTTGTCACTGCACTCCAGCCTGGGAGACAGAGCAAGACTCCCTCTCAACAAATAAAAAATAATAATAATAATAACATGTATCTAATGTATTTTGGAGACTATAACAATCATATAGAAATGTAATGCATGTAATATATTTGCCAATAAGAGAACAAAGAAGATGAATGGGAGCAAAACCATATTGCCTAAGGAAATAAAGATAGACAGTAAATTAAAATTATAATAATATATTGTCAGGTTTTTAACATTAATAGATATGTATGACAATACCACAAACAAGGAGGAAAAGGGAATAGAGAGCTAACAGAAGTAACATTTCTTTACGTTACTAAACTTAAGCTAGTATAAATCCAAAGCTGATTCCAATAAGTTAAAATTCATGTAGGAAACTTTAGAGCAACCATTAAAAAAAAAAAAACCTCAAAATATATGATGGAAAAAATAATGGAATTAAAATGCTACATTAGAAAACATTTACTCAGTGCAAAAGAAAGCAGTAAGGGAGGAATAGAGTAACAAAAAAGACAAAAGACATGGAAAACAAAAAGTAAAATGGCAGACATATCTAAATATAGAAAAAATAAAATGTGAATGGATAAATAACCCAATCAAAAGGTAGTTATTTTCAGACTAGATAAAAAGCATAATCTAAAGCCTGTCTTATGTAGATCACATATAGTAGATGAGCATGTCTTATGTAGATGACATATAATAGATAGTCTACTATATGTCATGTACTACATGTCATCTACATAAGACACACTTTGGATTCAAAGACACAAAAAGATTAAAAGAAAGGGAAAAGATATATTATGCAAACAGCAATCTCAAAAAAGCTTGAGTGGCTATATTAATGTCAGACCAAATACATTTTAGAATACAAAAATTACTAAAATAAAGAGGGACATTTGATAATGATAAAAGGATCAATTAATGAGGAAAATATAACAATTGTAAATATGTATGCACCTAATAACAGATCACAAAAATACATGAGAAAAACTGACAGAAATGAAGGGAAAAGGAGAAAGGTTAACAATAAGAGTTGGAGAAATTAATAACCCACTTTCAATAGTGGGTGAAACTAGACATAAGGTTAACAAGGAAATAGAAAAAAACTATAACTAACTATACCTAGAAGACATCTACAGAATATTTTACGAAACAACACAATATGCATTTTTCTCAAGTGCACATGAAACATTCTCTAAGATCAATCACAGTAAAACTATGAGAAAAAGTTTGAGTAAATTTTAAAGAATGTAAATAATGCAAAGCATGTTCTTTTACAACAATAAAATGCAATTAGATGTCAATAATGGAAAATTTGGGTGAACTCACAAATATGTGGAAATTGAACAACATACTCCTAAATAATCAATAAAACAAAGAAGAAATTAAAAGAGAAAGAGAAGATACTTTGAGATGTGTGAAAATGAACACATAACATAAGAAAGCTTATAGGATACAGCTAAAGCAATGCTTAGGAAGAAATTTATTACAATAAAAACCCGTATTAAGAAAAAAAGAAATAAATCAATAGCCTAATTTTGCACCTTAAGACACTGAAAAAGTATGAACAGACTAAACCTAAAACAAGCAGAATGAAGAAAACAATAAGAATTAGAGTAGAAATTAATTATATAGAATAGAAAAAAATAGATAAAATCAGTGAACCCAAAAGCTGGTTCTTAGAAAAGATCCACAAAATTGATAAACTTTTACTAGTTAGACTAAAAAATAAGAAAGAGAAAAGACTCCAATTACTAGAATCAGAAATGAAAGAGAGGACATTACCACTGACATGTAAAAATAAGACGAATTATAAATAAATACTATGAACAATTGTACGCCAACAAATTAGACAACTTAAATGAAATGGGCCAAGTCCTAGAAAAACACAAATTACTAAAACTGACTCAATATGAAATAGTTATTTGGAATAGACTCATAATAAGAGATTGGATCTACAATTTTAAAACTATCCATGAAAAAAGCCCAGACCCAGATGGCTTCACTACTGAATTCTACCATTCACAAAGGAATGAATACCAATTTTTCATAAATTCTTCCAAAAAATTGGATGAGAAGGAACACTTTCCAAATCATTTTATGTGGCCACTATTACTCTGATACCCAAACCAGAGAAGGGCATTACAAGAAAATTAAAACTACACAACAACATCTCTTATGAATGTGGATGCAAAAATCTTCAATGGCATACTTGCAAACCAAATCCAGCAACATATTAAAACAATTATAGCGGACTAAGTGGGATTTGTTCCAGGAATTTGAAATTGGTTCAACAACTAGAAATTAATTAATGTAATAATTCATATCAATAGGACAAAAAAACTCACATGGTCATTTCAATAGGCACAGAAAAAGCATTTGACAAAATCCAACACCTTTTAATAAGAAGAAACCCTCAGAAAACTAGGAATAGAAAGAAACTTTCTCATTCTGATAAAGACAACCCATAGAATAGGATGAAATACTTGCAAATCACATATCTGATAAGGGACTTCTATCCAGGATATATAAAGAACTCCTACTAAAAAACTCTTATAATAAAAAGACAACCAAATTTTAAAATGGGCAAATGATTTGGATACGCATTTCTCCAAAAAAGATATACAAATGGCGAATAAGCATATGAAAAGACACTTGACGTTAGTCATCAGCATCCACTAGGATGATGAGAATAAAAACTAACAAGAAATGTAGGTGAGGATGTGGAAAACTCAGAACTTTCATATAGTCGTAGTGAGAATGTAAAATGATACAGCCACTGTGGAGAAGAATCTGGTAGTTCCTCAAATGATTAAATCTTGAGTTACTATGTAACATAGCAATTGCACTTCTAGGTATGCATCCAAGAGAGATGAAAATGTATGTCCACCCAAAAGCTTGTACAGAGATGTTAATAGTAGCATCTTTCATAACAGCCAAAAGATAGAAACAAGCCAAATGCTCATCAGTCAACAAATGGATCAACAAAAGTGGTATCCATACAAGGAAAATTATTTAACAGGAAATGAAGTACTGGTACATGCTATAATGTGGATTAACCTCAAAAACATTATGCTAACTAGAGGAAAACGTTACAAAAGACCACTAATTATATGACTCCATTTATTTATAAGTCCAGAATGGAGAAATCTATAGAGATCGAAGTATATTAATGGTGGCTTTGGGTCAGGGGCAGTGGAAGAGATGGGGGAATTGTGGAGTGATTGCCAAAGAGTAAGAGATTTCATTTTATGGTGGTGAAAATCTTCTAAAATTGATTGTTATGACGATTGTATGTGTCCTACAAACCATTGAGGTGTACACTGGAAATACAATTTTATAGACTGAATTATATTTCAATAAAGCTATTAAAAAGTTTTTAAATTACTTGTCTAATTTTATGTTTCTTTTCTAAATACATATAGAGACAGATATCCCTCTTTATATTTTCTGACAAATAATATCACCAACTATCACTTATCTATGTGTAAAATAATATTTGCTTGAGGAAATGCTCATTTGAAGCAGATTTTTCCCTACCACAAATGCTAATTCTGTTAAATTCCTAAACTCTATTCAGTTTTCACTGTTACACTTCCTCCTTTTGACTTGGATACGAGAATCTCAGCGCTAAATGAATATCATGTTCAAATGTAGTGAATCACTCAGCAGGCGTCTAGCGTTGTGACTAGCCATAGTAAGCAACCAATACATAACAGCTGCCATCATCATCAGGACCAGCGTTGCATTACTTCCACCACCACCCCAGGTTTTTGACATCTAATCTATGCCCCTTTTCTGCTTGGTTTCTGGTATTTTAACCTGAATTTACTTGTTGTTGTTCCACAGTGTGTGTAAATATGTACATATTCATATGCATTTGTGCCTGCGTTTGTATTTATGTATGTGTTTGTATGTGAATTGAAAACTTTCCAAATTCCTTAAATTAGTTGAATTATAATTAAGTAACCTGATTGAGGAATACTACAAAAATCTGTTATTGACTACAAGAAGGTTTTTCTGTCATTGTTTTCATCTCCATAGGTTATTGGGGAACAAGTGGTATTTGGTTACATGAGTAAGTTCTTTAGTGGTGATTTGTGAGATTTTGGTACACTTAATCACCTGAGCAGTATACACTGCTCCCTATTTGTAGTCTTGTTCCTCACCCCTTCCCACCCTTTTTGTCCCGTGTCCCCAAAGTCCACTGTGTCATTCTTATGTCTCTGCATCCTCATAGCTTAGCTCCCACTTATGGGTGAGAACATGTGATGTTTGGTTTTCCGTTCCTGAGTCACTTCACTTAGAATAATAGTCTCCAATCTCATCCAGGTCTCTGTGGATGCCATTCATTCATTCCTTTTTATGGCTGAGTAGTATTCCTTCATATATATACGTATGTATGTGTGCATATATATATATGACACCACAGTTTCTTTATCCACTCCTTCATTGATGGGCATTTAGGTTGGTTCCATGACTACAAAAAGTTTTGATAATTTTACAAAGAAGCTAAATTGTGTTCTCACTTGTTTTTAGCTGTCAAGTATAATAGCTTTCTGCTTCATTGATTTGCAGATAACTGTTAGGTGCCTATGCTAAGCCTTGCAATGAGTTACAGCTCCCTGTTTGGAGGAGAAAAGTAAAGAATGTGTTTTTCTCCTATGAGATTTGTAACAGGTAAGTGAGGAGTGTCTATTTAAGAATACGGCACAGATGAGTTTGCTCATGGTCCACTTGAAACAAAGGATTTTTTAAAAAGCCACTAGTTAAGGAAAGCTTAGAATTTCTCAGGACAAAAGATAAATGTTGATACTGTTTAATCTGTCTTACTTGATAATAAGCCCTCTTGCCATCTACATCCTTCTGATTCTCAAAAAAAAAAAAAAAGAAATTGTAGTTGAAAGTTCCCATTAGGTAAGTTTGGTGAAGCAAGATTTTGCTGTACATGACTATTATTGTGCTCCTAACTCAGGCATCTGAATAATTAATTTCTATTCTCATAACCCAATTAATTTTTTACTAGTTTCACATTGAATTAGTCATTAAAGCAAAGCTCATTAAAATGCTGACATATGTTGTGTTTAGGTTGCTTTTGAACAGTAGAGAAAATTAAAATTATTCATCTAAATATTCAAAAGAGAAGGTGACATAAAAAGACATAAGAAGAAAGTCAATCAACTATGTGCCAAGATAAACATCTCTATTTCCTAAAAGATGGAAATTGACATTTTCTAAAGAAAGTGGACACGGTGTTTCATTGTTACAGTAGATGCTTTATGTTACTAAGTACAAAAAGTGTTCCAAAGGGTAATAGTTGACCTATTAATGGTAGTTATAATTGAAGAGTAATAGCAAAGAAGTAGGTAAAATTTAAGTAGTAATTTTTACTTCTTTGGAAGTTTTCAGAAATATTGCAAGTTATAACCTCAATTGTAAGAATCAATAAAGATGATATGATTATACATTGTTTACATTCCTTATTGATGTATGGAACTGGAAGTTATGCACTTTTATTCAACCTGAATACTTAAGTGCTAAACTATGAAACATCCAGGTCTTCTCTTGTTATGATTTGGCTGCGGATTTGCTGCTTTTTCTTGAACAAATCAATGTTTTGTAATTTGAATTTGTCTCTAAAAGACTGAGAATAGAAATGTTTAACATTCTCTCCAGATTGATTTAAACATGAGTGGAACCTTCAAATAATTATTATTAATTTTGTATTTATAGTTGACATATAATGTGCATATTAATGGGGTACAGTGTGAGGTTTCAGTACATTTATATATTGTTTAATGATCAAATCAGGATAATTAGCATATTCTCACTTTTAACATTTATCTTTTCTTTGTGGTGACAGCAAGAACACCAGAACTTATTCCTCCAATCCAACTATAACTTTGCACCCACTGACCAATCTCTCCCAGTCCCCTCCTCCTTCTTGCCTTCCCCAGCCTTTGGCAATAAATACTCTGCTCTCTAATTCTATGAGATCAACTTTTAAAAATTCCATATATGAGTGAGATAATGTGGTGTTTGTCTTTCTGTGCCTGGCTTGTTTCACTTAATGTAATATCCTGCAGGTTGCTCTAAGTGACAGGATTTCATTCTGTTTTGTGGCTGAGTAGCATTCCATTGTGTATGCATACACATCACATTTTCTTTATCCATTCATCTGTACATGTGTGTTTAGGCTGATTTCATATCTCGGCTATTGTGAATAATGCTGCAATAAACATTAGGGTGCAGATGTCTCTTCAGCATAGTGATTTCATTTGTTTTGGATATGCAACAAGTAACAGGACTGCTGGATCATGTATTAGTTCTATTGTTAATTTTTTGTAGAACCTCCATACTGTTTTCCATAATGGCTGTACTAATTTACATTCCCGCCAACAGTGTATAAAAGTTCCCCTTTCTCTGTATTCTCGTTTTTTTAAGTAATAGCCATTTTAACTGGGGTAAGGTGATTGATATATCATCGTGGTTTTGATTTACATTTCCCCAATGATTAGAGGTGCTGAGCATTTTTTCATATATCTGTTAGCCATTTGTGTGTCTTCTTTTGAGAAACGTCTATTCAGGTCTTTTGTTCATTTTTTTAGTCAGATGATGATGATGATTATTATTATTGCTATTGAGTTGTTTGACTTCCTTATATATTCAGTATGTGATGGTTAATATTAAGTGCCAAGTTGATTGGATTGAAGGACGCAAAGTATTGTTTCTGGGTGGAACAATAGTACCCGAAGTATTGTTTCTGTGAGGGTGTTGCCAGAGGAGATTAACATTTGAGTCAGTGGACTACCAGAGGGAGGCCCACCCTCAGTGTGGGTGGGCACCAGCCAATCAGCTGTGTGGCTAGAAAAAGCAGGTGGAAGAAGGTGTAATAAGCTGGCTTCCTGAATCTTCCGGTTTTCATCTTTTTCCCATGCTGGATGATTCCTGGACTCTTGGACTTACACCAGTGGTTCACCAGGGGCTCTCCAGCCTTGGGCCACAGACTGAAGGCTGCACTGTCCGCTTCCCTACTTTTGAGAGCTGGGGACTTGGACTTAGCACTACTGGCTTCCTTGCTGCTCAGCTTGCAGACAGCCTATTGTGGGCTTCACTTTGTGATTGTGTAAGTCAATTCTCCTTAATAAACTTCCTTTCATATGTACATATATCCTATTAGCTCTGTCCGTCTGGAGTACCCTGACTAATATGCAGGATATTTACCTCCTGTCAAACGCAAAGTTTACAGATACTTTCCCATTCTGTAAGTTGTCTCTTCACTATACTGATGGTCTCCTTAGCTGCACAGAGGCTTTTTAGTTTGATGCAATCCCACTTGTCTATTTGTGCTTTTGTTGCTTATGCTTTTGAGGTCTTATTAAAAACAATCTGCTCAGTCCAGTTGCACAAAGCCTTTTTCCTATGTTTTCTTCTGGAAGTTTCATAGCTTCAGGCCTTCCATTTAAGTATTTAATATATTTAGATTTGACTTTTATGTATGGTGAGAGATAGGGATCTAAATAAATAATCTCTTAAATATATAAATATATATACACACATATAAATATATAAAATCCATATTTATATATGTAAATATACAAAATATATATTTATATGTAAATATATAAATACATATTTGTGCTGTATGCTATGTAAATATGTAAATGCATAAATGTGCTCTAATTCCTAGCACATTTATATATTTACATATACAAATATGGATTTTATATATTTATATATGTGTGTGTACATTTACACACACACACATCGTCACACAATGGATTATTATTCAGCCTTAAAAATTAAAGAACTACTGACTCATGGATAAATGTGGAGGACATTATGCTAAGTAAAATAAGCTAGTCACAGCCAGGCAGGGTAGCTCACGCCTTAATCCCAGCACTTTGGGAGGCTGAGGCAGGTGGATCACAAAGTCAAGAGATTGAGACCATCCTGGCCAACATGGTGAAACCCCGTCTCTACTAAAAATACAAAAAATTAGCCAGAAGTGGTGGCAGGCGCCTGTAGTCCCAGCTACTTGACAGGCTGAGGCAGGAGAATCACTTGAACCTGGGAGGCGGAGGTTGCAGTGAGCCCAGATTGCGCCACTGCACTCTAGCCTGGCAGGAGAGTGAGATTCTGTCTCTAAATAAATAAATAAATAAATAAGCTAGTCACTAAAGGACAAATACTGTATGATTTCACTTACATAAGAAAGACAGAGAGTAGAATGGTGGTTGTTAGGGGCACCATCCAATCAGCTGTGCGGCTAGAAAAGGCAGGTGGAAGGAGGTGTAACAAGCTGGCTTGCTGAGGCTTCCGGTTTTCATCTCGCTCCCATGCTGGATCCTTCCTGCCTGTGGACATCAGACTGCAGGTTCTTCGACCTTTAGATTATTGGACTAAAGAATCCTTTGGATTCCCTTTAGGGCAAGTTAGGAGTGGGGAGTTGGTATTTAATGGGTACAGCGTTTCAGCTGGTAAAGATGAAAACTTTCTGGAGATGGATGTTGGTGATGGTTGCACAACCATGTGAATGTATTTAATACCACTGACCTCTACAATTTAAAATGGCTAAAATGGTAAATTTCATGTTATATGTATTTTAGCACAATTTTCAAAAAGAATGACAATAACTAACGTTTACTGAATACTTGAAAAGTGGCAGATGCCCTTATAAGTTCTTTCCAAACAGAATCTCATTAAATTCCCGCAGCAAGCCAGTGAATAATTATCAGTATTCCTCTTTCACAGGTGAATAAACTGTGCAGATAGAGGTGTTGAGGGACAATTTTCCACAGGACTCTCATGTTTCTCTATGTTTTGTGAGCAGAGGTTACCCTTTTTCCAGACTATCTTCTCAAGAATACATGTATAGCAAACAGACTGGGAAAATAAGCATAGTGTCTTCTTTCAGGGCATAAGCAGGTTTGTTTATTGTCCAGTATAATAAAGATAATGTCTTCCTTCAAGGCGAAGTTCAGGCAGGCTGACTGCCCATTACAAAACATCTGGGTTCCCTATACCAGGGAGTCCTCTCCTGTAACACAATCCACTGAATGCGATGATATCTCCTGCCTTCTTTGCATCACCCTGTAAGAATTGGGGCTTAAGGAACTGGCATAAATGCTGATATTTTGGCTACTGAAGTTTCCACGAGTAACAAAGTCCTTTGTTTCTGACTCAAGAGTCTCATGTCTTCTGCCAATATCCATGAAACTGTGGCAGTTAACTTGTTAGCTTGCAAGTAGGGTGAGATATCAGACTCTTCACCGTTCTGAAAACAGGTTCAGCAAGTTTCCCAAGATCACTCAGCCAGAAAGTAGTGGAGTTAGGAATTGAACCAGCCCAGTTCTAATTCCTAGCACATGCTTCCCCCATCCATCTTGCTATACTGAAAGAAACGGTGGCCAGAAGACAGGAGATAACACTCAAATATGCTATTTAAAAGTTAATAAACCATATGTATCCTTTAATAAGCCAGCCAAGTTATATTCGATATACTTTGCCTCCACTAATTATGGTCAATTTACAGGGAATGAAAATGTATCCAAAAGGATTAGTATAATCAATGTGTCAGACAGAACTGCTCTTCGTTCTGTCCTGATCTTTCCAAACATTTAGTTTTCTGCTTTTCTTTCAAGGTATCATTTAAAATATTATATCTTGCATGAATCCCTTCCTATTCCTTCATTGAAAAATAATGTGACATTTCCCTGAATTCTAGATTATTTTGCATTTCTCGCTGAGGTCAACACTGCAGAGCAATTCAGAACGTGGTTTCTGGAGCCAGACTGCCTTGATTCTAAACTTGACTTGCCATTTCTTAGCTATGTGACCTTGCGCAATTCACTTAAGCTTATGAGTCTGTTTCCTCACCTGAAAAATGGAGATAATAATGTTGATAGTAGATCATAGGTACAGCCATGATAAAGCAAATGCATCTGTGTGTCACTATACCCTCAAAGTTTAAGAAGAAAAACATACATTTTCTATGAGTACACTTTAGCCTTTTTTGGCTTTGCAGCCAGTTTTGTTAGGTTTGCAGCCCAACATAAAATGTCCTGTGTTATGAGATTAAATGAGTTCCTCCACTTAAAGCGCTCTGAATACCACCTGGCGTATCATTAAGTTTTCAATAAATGTCTGCTATCTGTATCCATTTCTTACAGCCTTTTTAAATGCTATTTGGCTTACTGGCTACAAGTGTATGTTACCTCCAGTGAGTACAGACGTAGTTCCACCTATTCTGCCAAATATCATTGACTGTGATCCTCTTCCTGACTGTTTTCGAAATATCAAAAGAAAATCACAGTTCCCTCTAAATTATCCTCAAGACTGTTTTCATGTTTCCATAATCAAGTCCTGATTAAACATTACCCCCTCAATCAGCCTGAGCCTCAACACTTCTTCAGTGGTGTCACTTACAGTTGGAATTCTGAGACACACCAGCAGCACTGCCATCACCTGGGACCTGGTGGAGCTGGAAAGCCGCTACGTTCAATGTTGGTAGAATGGGAACAACTCAACCACAGAGATGTCTGCTATCACTCTTATGTAAAAGAGACGACACACCTGTGCGATACCTGGGCCAATAAGAGATCCTCAACAAGACTGCCTGCACATGCTGAGGCTTCAGGCTTCCCGGATGTAACAGCTCTCTCCCCTGTTTACAAAAATGGAGCAACATGAGTCTGTTTTCTCAACCACGTGATTCTCAGGACTTGCATTTTCCTCTGGCTCTGTTACTAAGGATGGCTCCCTGTGAAGACTCCTTTCTCTGTGATCAATTATTTTCAATGAGTCACTTCGTCTCGCTCCCTGCAGAGTATCAGGTGTATCTGTCTAAATGCAAATGGCAGATGAGATTCAGGTTTTTTCCAAAGTGGCTGCCATCCTCTCTGCTTGTCAGTGGGTATGAATGAAAACTTTTGGAATAACTGAAGTGAAAAAAGATTGACCAAAAAGACTGACCATGCCAATTTTTGGAAAGGGGTGGAACAACTAGAACTCTCATACATTGCTGATGAGAATTAAAAAACGGTACAGCCATTCTGGAAACAGTTTGTCAGTTTCTTAAAAAGCTAAACATACAGCTACCATATGACCCAGCCATTCCACTCCCTAGTATTTACTCCAGATAAACGAAAGCATGTATCGTTTCCAGATGTGCATGTAAATAAAGACTTCATAAATATATGAATATTTAGACCTTTATTTGTAACAATCAAAAACTGGAAATAACCCCAAATTTCCAACAAGAGATGAACGGATAAACAAGTTCTGGTATATATTTAGTAGACTATTACTTTGCAATAAAAATGAACTATTGATACAAAACAATGTATATGGACCTCAAAATAATGACACTGAGTGAAAAAAAAGCCAAGCAAAAAAATAGTACATACAGTATGATTCCATTTATATAAAACGATGAAAATGCAACCCAATCTATAGTGACAGAAAGCAGGTCACTGTTTTCATAGGGATTGGGCCGTGGAGCCCAAGAGAAGCAAGAGGGAGGGATTACTGAAGGCACTAGCAATTCTGTGGGGCGATGGGTATGTTCATCATCTTGACAGTGATGATGGGGTGTCTACATATATCAGAACTTATCAAATTGTCCCTTTCATTATATGTGGTTTATTGCATGTCAGTCAAACCTCAATAAAGCTGTTTTTAGAAAATGAGTACGGGGGAAAATGTGCCACCTAACCCTTTTCTCCAGAAGTGATTGAGTGCTGTCCCCTCCTACTGAATCAAAATTCCCTGCTGAATATCCATCACTTAGTTCTTAAAAAACTAGGAGCTAGCTTGTTGAGGGCAGAAGTGCCTTTACCTACCTTTGTGTTTCCCAGGAACCTTACCCACTTTACCTACGTTTACCTACTTTTGTGTTTCCCGGGAACCTTAGCATAATATCTTGCAGGCATCACAGGCACTGCATATAAACATATGAAATGAGTGAAGAATAAATTAGCTAATGAATCAAATAATTATCAGTGGTGACAGTTATTTTGTGATTAGCATGTAGCTCTACAATTGCTAACTTCCCTCTCCCTAGGATAAATTATTTCTTTTGATAAGCCAATACTTCTCACTCCGATTATCAAGCAACAAACCTTTGTTTGAAGATCTATGAGTATAAATGATGCAATTCATAAAATAAGAAGTATTATTAATTTCTCTTTAAACAGAGCACTGAGGTAGTCTCTTATGCGTCCTTTCAGCACCATTAAAACTTGGAATTGTGTACAGTACCTCCTCAATTCGGTTGATAAAGTGCTGCCAACATTCAGGAATCTGAATGTAAATGGAAAAGGATCTGTAAATAGAAGGAAAGCTTTAGACCGGGAGACGGGATCCTGGCATTTCACTCCAGAATGTGCCACTTACTGACTGTTTGCTTCATCACTCTTGGGCTTAAATTGCTTCATCACTCTTGGGTTTAGTTTTCCAGTCCTAAAAAAAGATGATGAAGCAAAATTACTCGTGGGGATTTCCTATGGCAACATTCTGCGATTTGATCCCAGGAGGGATCTATAGACTATACCAGGGCTGAAGGGTAGTCTTTTGGGGAGGAGACCAAATGAGGTAGGCAGTTGAGGGATTAAGTGGAAGAGGAGAGGGTTAAATCTGCAGGATATTTCTACTCTTAGAAAATTCTAGTACATGGATGGGGGTATTCAGGTCCCAATTCTTTACTATTGAACTGTGTCCTTGGAGTATACCTCTGTTATCACATTATACCTCTTCGGGGGAACATAGAGCATTAGCTGTGTGTCCCATCTACTTGCTGTGGATAAGCTGTATAATGAAAAGAGCATGGCAGCTTTGATCTGAAGGAGTATGAGCCACTCATTCAGCAACTTTTCCCTGCATGTTTTGTATTTAGGGACATCAGGCAGAGATTTGGCATAGTCTATGTTCAATCACTGTCAGAGACCAGAATTGCATTTTCTGCCCTGTTTCTACTTGGCAAGAGTCCTTTTTGTGCTGATGCCTAATGGGATGCAGTTTCCAGAAGAGTGATTGATTGCCAGGTGCAGGCATGATTAAGCCAGTGCAACTGTGGGTCACCCCACCCCCATAGTGTAAGAAGCAAAGCACACATTTTCTGCACACACTGTAGCTTTTTTTGGCTTTGTAGCTCACGACAAACACCCTATAGTAAAAAATAAATAATAATAACCTATGCATATACTCAGTAAACTAGACTCCTTCATGGAAGCAGAAAGTGAAGAAAATAAATACATTACTGTCAGGAGTTGGGATCAAAACCTAAGTATAAAAAATGGAAGCATAAAGGTCATTTGAAAAGACTGCTTTACTATTGGTATCATTCCCATGCTGTACTTATTTAGCCAAATTAATGTGATATGTGTGTAGCCCAGTTATATCTCAATCTTCTGTTCCAAACTTGAAGTCTATCTCTGTCCCAAAGAAAAAAAAAATCCGTTTCTGAAAGTCTTGAAAAGCCAAACATGCTTGGAGAAGAGAAAAAGGATAATTGAATGCAATTCAGGAGTATCAATTCACTAGGTGATACTCCTATCACCAAGAGATGCTTTCCATCTCTTCTGGCTATGGCAACTTACAGTTTGACAGCGTAGAAAAGACAAATTTCTGCCACTCTACCTCCTATCCCACCACACAGGGATGGGCCAAGGCACAGGATCCAAAGAAAGGTTCCCCTTCAGGATAAGAAAGTAGGGGAAACTCAGGACTCACTGGTCCATGGCAACGATGGAATACTGATGGATGGGTCTTACAAAGGACTCTTGTTCTATCATGGAGAAAATTTGTAACAAACCTTGGACTCAATTTCTGGGAGGAATTCCCTAGACTATTGTTTTCTATGGCCCCTAACTCTCCCATCTGGGAAGCTGGAGGCTTAAAAGTTTTCACAGTCAAGACTTTTAAAGTGCAGGCTTGTTTCTTTTAGCAATGCATTTCCTTCAAAAATATAATGGGCTCCTGATCTATTTACTCCCAGTCAATTCCATGTGCGAATTACCATACCCAAAGTTATTTTCTAGACAGAGTGCTCAGGCCTCTGTACCTGTCTGCTTCCTTACCCCTGTGCTGAACTCTCTAAACTTAAAGCATACCAAAGTATATCTAAAACGACAGGTTTGGGCAGGAAGAGAACATTCTTAACTTGATCTATGCTACAGTATTGAGTTTCTCTGTAAGTCCTTATAGACCTTTTCTTGTTCAAAGTCTTTATATTTCTTGCTGTTTGGATTCCAGAAGCAGTTGGCTTTTCAGATCCAAATTTCTAGATTGCTATCCCCTTGTATTTATGCTTTTAAATCAGCCAATCCTTACAGGTACTTATTTCTTCTTTACAATACCTTGCTAAACACAGTAACACACACAATGCACACACAGATGCACTGGCTTTTTCTTACCTATTCCCCTAGAACTAAAGATTTAGAAGGCACTTATTTTGACTTCCAAGTTGCTGAAAGTGACAATATTACCAAAATTTTTTGCCACTTTATGGCATGGGTTGTCATCTTTCCAGCCTCTGAATATTTGTTTACTCCTCAGCAGATGCTTGACTGCTAAGCAGAACCCACATATTTTCGGTTTTCGTTAAAGCAGAGTCCTACTTCTGATGTCAATTTCTAGTCAGCTGTTGGGGACATAAAATAATCTTGCCAACAAAAAGACCATTCCACACCAATACTGAAGAAAGAAAGAGAACGCTCTTATTGGGAAGCATTAGCGGATTTATACACATGTAAGGTCATAAAAATGTGACTACAAAGTCTGGACAGAATTTCACACAAATTTATACAGTAAAGTAGTAGAAAGAGCAATTAAAACTTCCCTTATTTCCTCAAGAGACAAAGAGGCTGAAGTATGTGACAATTTCCGCTCACCTCCTGAGATGCTTCTGAGCTAATTCCGGGGGTACACTTCTACATAAACAGCTATCTCATGACCTTAGAGATATCTCTATATTGTAGAATCTGAAGACTAGGCTTAATATCTAAAAAGATTTATCTTTATTGCAAAGGTTAGAATAAACACTCAGATTTCTTATGGCTTCCAAGAAGACATTTTAAGGGAGAAAGGGGGAAATGGTCTCTTTGCCCTTGATAAGCAGAGAAAAACATCCTTATTTATACTTACACTATAAGTAGAAAGCATCATGACTTTAACATGATAAAGGGTGTCTGGAAATAAGAAACTGGCATTTTCAAGTCCAGAAAGCCTACTAAAAGGGTGGCAAAAAGTAATATGTCTGACCATGTGCTGAGGCCAGTAACTGATGTGGAGGGAGGCGTGGCTAGAGGAATACAAATTCTGGGGAATTCAGAGCAGACCTGGTGGGGTCAAGAGCACTATCGAGTTACTCCTTCAGAATCAGGGTCATTCTGACTGAGATTGACCCTTTATCATGTTCAAGTCATGATAACAAATAGACCTAACATGAATATGGTTCTAAAACGATAGAAGGTTTTTTTTTGTTTTGTTTTGTTTTTTCCACATAATAGTCCAAGATAGGTGTTCCTGGTCTGCAGGTCAACTTTCCTCCACGCAGTTATTCAGGGACCCATGCCGACACTGCACCTGCCATCTTTAGCCTGGGATTGGCAAGATCATCCTGGGGATTGCCATCCCAGTGAACCATAAAAGCATGGAGGAGGCTTTCCTCTTTTTTTTTTTTTTTGAGACGGAGTCTCGCTCTGTCGCCCAGGCTGGAGTGCAGTGGCCGGATCTCAGCTCACTGCAAGCTCCGCCTCCCGGGTTCCCGCCATTCTCCTGCCTTAGCCTCCCGAGTAGCTGGGACTACAGGTGCCCGCCACCTCGCCCGGCTAGTTTTTTGTATTTTTTTAGTAGAGACGGGGTTTCACCGTGTTAGCCAGGATGGTCTCGATCTCCTGACCTCGTGATCCGCCCGTCTCGGCCTCCCAAAGTGCTGGGATTACAGGCTTGAGCCACCGCGCCTGGCCTTCCTCTTTTTTTAAAAGCCTTAGCTTAGAAACGATACCTATCACTTATACTCACATTCCATCCACTCGGTCCTATGGCCACACTTAACCTGCAAAAGAGTCTGGAAAATGTGATCTAACTCTGCCCAGGAAAATTAATTGCCTGAGGAAGCTAATTTGGTAAACAGCTAGCCACGTCTACCACAGGAAATTAGACAAAGCAGTATGAGAGCAAGATCACAGGACCCATACATAAATTAATTAAAAGGCAGTGTTTTTCAGAAGCGTTTACTTTTCCAATAGTTGGTGCAGTCTCTAACCCAACTGATCCACTCCTAGAATTACAACCTGGCAACACTTCTGGTAGCTCTTCTGCAACAGCATCTTCTGTGCTGCATTCTTCTTGCTCATTTAAAAGACGATCTCAGTCAGAATGACCTTGGTTCTGAAGAAGTAACTCAATATTGCTCTTGACCCCACCAGGTCTGCTCTGAATTCCCCAGAATTTATATTCCCCTAGCCAAGCCTCTCTCCACATCAGTTACTGGCCTCAGCACATGGTCAGGCAAGTTATTTTTTGCCACCCTCTTAGTAGGCTTTCTGGACTTGAAAATGCCAGTTGCTTATTTCCAGACACTCATTCAATTCTAATGTAAGTGTGTTGAGAGCAGGGTCCTTGTTTATCTTGGCACATGAAGAAGCTTCTCAGACATATCTACTAAAGTATTTTTGTTTGAAGATATGAATGGCACCAATCTATTCTGTAAGTGTCCATAGCCCCCACCTTTCTCACTTGTATTAACCACGTCTCCTTATTTTCTGTATTTTGATGCTATGACATCTGGTGCCTTGCTCTTTCTGGAAGGACTACAGCTCCCAAGATTAGCCAGTTCCTAGAGATAATAAATAACTTGCCCAGGAGCACGCTTTCCAAATGTAAACTAACCATTCCAGAGCCACACCCAGCCACTTCCTGTATTGATCTTTCTTACTGCACACCCCTATCACTCTAGGACCAGTGTATTAGTCAGAGTTCTCCAGAAACATAACCAAGAGGATAGATGAATACAGATGCTGCTTGACTGATTATGAAGTTATGTCTCAAGAAACACATCATAAGTTGAAAATATCATGTCAAAAATTCACTTAATATACCTAACCTACTGAACATCATAGCTTAACCTATCCTACTTTAAATGTCCTCAGAACACTTACATTCACCTACAACTGAGCAAAATAACCTAACACAAAGTGTTGAATATCTCACATAATTTAATGAATATTGTACTGAAAGTGAAAAACAGAATGGTTGTGTGACTACATTAAGCATGATTTCTACTAAATGCATATCACTTTTGTGCCATTGTAAAGTTGAAAAATTGTACTTGGAACCCTTGTAAGTTGGGGATTGTGTTATAATACAGAGAGTTTTTTAAAAACAGAATTGGTTCATGTGATTGTGGCAGTTTGGTAAATCCAAAATCTGCAGGGTAGGCCAGCAGACAGGTGTATTAGTCCATTTTCACACAGTTATAAAGATACTACCTGAGAATGGGGAGTTTATAAACAAAAGAGGTTTCATTGATTTACAGCTCCCCATGGCTGGAGAGGCCTGAGGAAACTTACAATCATGGCGGAAGGCAAAGGGAAAGCAAGGCGCATCTTTCATGGCGGCAGGAGAGAGGAGGAGAGTGAAGAGGTAACTGCCAGACACTTTCAAAACCAGCAGTTCTCATAAGAAGTCACTCACTATCATGAGAACAACATGGGGAAACCATCCCCGTGATACAATCACCTCCCACCAGGTCCCTCCCTCAACATCTGAAGATTACAATTTGAGATGAGATTTGGGTGGGGTATCAGCAGGAGACCCGGGGAAGAGGTGCAGTTCAAGTCCAAAGGTCGTCTGCTATCATAATTCCTCCTTGCTCAGGAGAGGTCAGTCTTGATGCTGTTAAGACCTTCACCTGACTGGATGAGGACCACCCACATTTTGGAGAGTAATCTACTTTATGCAAAGTCCACAAATTTAAATGTTAACTTCATGCAAAAAACACCTTCATGAAAGTACCCAGAATAATGTTTGACCAACTAGTTGAGCACCATGGCCCAGCCAGGTTGACACATAAAATTGATTATCACAGGTACCAGATAACTCAAGACAGTTCCTCTGCTCCAGAACCCATGTTTTCCCCTCACTCCCTCTGCCTCCTGACAAACCTCAGTGCTTCCCCATGTAAGCCCCTATGTGGCATGCCATGCCTCCTGTTTCTAAGGATCTGTGAGTATAACTAATTGTTTCTTACCATACTTAATCAAAACAAATCCAGGTTACCCTTATAACATCACTAAATATGGGAGGCGCGGTGGCTCATGCCTGTAATCCCAGCACTTTGGGAGGCTGAGGTGGGCAGATCACAAGGTCAGGAGATCGAGATCATCCTGCTCCTTTGTGGACACAGTGAAACCCCATCTCTACTAAAAATACAAAAAATTAGCTGGGCATGGTGGCACGCACCTGTAGTCCCAGCTACTCAAGAGGCTGAGGCAGGAGAACTGCTTGATCCCCTGGTAGGCAGAGGTTGCAGTGAGCCAAGATTGCACCATTGCACTCCAGCCTGGGTGACTGAGTAAGACTCAGTCTCAAAAAAAAAAAAAAAAAAAAAAAAAATCACTAAATATGATGTTCCGGGTATTTTTCCTACAGGATAAATTGTATTACTGGAAAACCATCTCCAATTCTGGAATTTAAAATCTTTTTCATTTTTATCATAGGCTGAATGGCTTTTGCTCACTTACTCTGTGTTAGCTTTCACCTCTGAGTCTCATATTTTCAGGCTGACAAAGTAGAAGTATCTGGTACCCCAACTGTGAGAGCAAGACCAACTATTATGAGCTTTTCCTTCTTCAAGAATTAAACTCTGAGGCCTAAGCATAGCCCTATTCAATCTCAAAGTCATCTTGAAGCCTCCAACCCCTGAACCTTACAAATATAATAAGCGAATTAGAGCTCTTTTGGGGTACTGTTCGGACCTCATTCTCACCCCTTTCAAATCCAAAGCCTATGTTTTTAATGACCAGTGAGTTGGCAGAACAATGTTGGTTGCTGTATGTGAACTTCAATAAGTGACCCTTACCAAACCTGGCCGTCAATTATTGTATCTCTCCAGTCCTTTATGAAAACGCAGGATACCTGCTGAAGGCTCTGCTGGTTATTTCTCATTTTCCATGCCCACTCCCGTATTGATTCTCTGCTCTTCTCTGCCCTGTTCAATGCCCCAAGAAGCTCTGACTGTATAACCTAAGCTACCTTGCTCCTGGCTCCTGCTTATGTTATGCCAGTGGAAGGCACTAGCAAAAGAGAGAAGGAATGGATAATGGCTCTCCACATCCCTCCTGCTCCACCAAAGCATTTCTGACCATTGTTGCATGTCTTCAACAGCCTAGTGTCTGGAAGGCAGCCCCTCCACCAGGGTTCCAGTTCTCACTGATTCCAATAGAGGTAATTTCTACCCTTATTCCATCTGCTCTGGGGAGGAGTGGCCGTGGCAGTGGTAATGGCTTGCCATTGTTGCTGGCCTCTGGGTTCCTCGCCTTTATGTTATTGTTTCCCTAATCTGGCCCACTTCTCTGGAAATAGTCCCTTCACTGAATTCTCTTCATTTGAAACATTTATGCTCCCTGACTCATATAGGACCTTTGCAACCTACAGTAGTTTTGACAAGACAGGTGAAAGAGAAAAAAGCATCTCCTAACATGGGGAACTGGCCTGACACAGCTAAGCCTCAGTGTTGTGAAAGCAGGCCTGGCGGTCACAGCTACACCAGGTGCTCTCTTATTGGACAAAAATTATCTAACGGACCGCCAGCATCAGACAAGATCACCCTGTGACCTTGATGAAGTGAGACTAAACAGGATCACTTCATAATGCTTGTCTAAACACAGACAAAGACAAGGGCTTTATGCAAACCACAAAATGTCAAATCTCCCTCTCCTGGCTAATATGAGTGACAGTTGCTTGTCCACCAATTATAGCTTTAGCCTTGCTTTAGTCTTTCCCTCCTTCTATATAAGATTTATCGAGATGCCCAATTATAAGATTCTTCCCACTTTCTAACAGCCCTCAATCCTGAGCAAACCCACATTTCCTGGGACCCTCTCCAAAATCACCTAACCAACACTTATAGGTCATTTCTAATATTCTTACTGAGGCGCAGTTCCCCATGGCGGCAGTCTCGCTGACTTCAACAAGGAGTAAAACCGCTTTGCTCAACTGCAGATGTGTTTCTGGTAGTCTTAGACCAGATTCTGTAATCACTGGAAATGCTCTGTGCCAGATGGCCTGAGATCTTTGATTTAAATTCTTCCTTACCTTTGCTCTAAGCAAAATTGACAGGCAGAAACATTATAAGAACCCTCAAATGGGAGAGAGCTGAGGTCGCCATGCCTAGAAAAATACTTTTCCTAGAAAACTATGTGTCGTCTAGCCCACCCCAATCCTAGGAAAGCAAGACAATCCAAACCAGGCCATCACTAATGCATATGCATAACAATGCCTGGTGGAAATTCACAGCCACACAAAGGCAACTGATCTAGTTGTGACATCTACCAACATGTCAGGCCACCAAGCCTACTAGAAGCCCAAAACATGATCTTAGGTTCTTCCAGTACCTCATGGGGCATGCTTCAAAATACCCAAATATTTAGAATGGATACCCTTGGATTAGAGATGGCTCAGAGAGGCCTAAAGACCTGCCGCAATTTCTGTCATCTCAGACATCCTGGGATATTATCAGCAAGATATATTTTAAGTGCTTGGCTTCCTGATGGCCAAGACATCATCCCAATAATGTTACATGCTTTTGCCAAACTGGCATATTTTCTAGGTACCAATATTCCACTGCTACTCCTCTGTATTACCCATAGCAACTGTCGTCATCAGAAAGATCTACTTTCACAGACTGCCCAACTCTCTGATCTCTGACTATGCCCTTTGGTTTCTTGTTTTGGTTTCTTGTTTCCAAATTCTTGTTTTGGAAAATGTTCTCTGAGTTTGGGCTTACACATCCATACCAACCAGACTATCAGGTACCTCTCTTGGGCCAACAACAACCTGGAGTGGTCAATTGAGCCCTAGAATATTGCAGATAATAGAACTAGCCAGTCAATCCAGATGCTTTCCAAGACCTAAACTTTGCCTGTAATAACTTACCCTGCTCCTCTACACAGACTGTCCTCTTTCAAAAGTATCGATTTTTCCTCTAAACTCCTTACACCAAACACCTCACCTCCTCAGTAGTCAGAGTATTTAAGAAGACATGGAAGACATACTCTCTCTTGCATCCAAGAATAGGGAATGTGTCAGCAGGGAATCTAGAATGGGAGATAATGTGCAAAAAGCCCTTGCATCTGCTAAAACCAGAGGATGGTGACGTGAATCTTTCAAGTTAATACCTATAGTAAACTCTAGTTTTACAGTTTGCAGCTCCAATCACCCACCCTCTATTATTTTGTCCAACCTGTTTTTATGACTCTCTGCTCCATCTGGCCTACTAAGACCCTGTTCGGTACATCTTCCAGGTTCCAGAATCTAAGATTGGTAACCTGAACATGTTGTCAAAGGCCCTCTGAACTCTTGCTTAAACTATTTCCAGTCTCAGGACTTTCAAGTACTAGGTGGTGACATGGTGACAGTGTATGGGATAGAACACGTACTCTGGAATTTAGTGTCTACACCCCTCGGATGAGTCTAAAAGAGGGTTCTGGAAATGGGAGTATCTCCCTCATTCCTGACTCTACAAAAGAGCCAGTCCTCCCACAAATTCTCCTGGGATAGACACATCAAATCTGATGAGGTAGCAGTATACATTTTCGATAAATACCCTGAACTATTTGTTTTATAAGTACCCTGTAAGCAATACATGCTCTGTTTTAAGTCCCCTGTGAATGATATCTGTAAGTACCCTGAACTGTGTCACTTTCTTTCAAACTACTTTCCAACCCAAGATTTGGATATTGATTCTGGCTCACAGTTGATGATATACTCCAACTTCCATCTCTATCATACTCAACTCCACCTTCTGACTGAGAGATGTGCCTCCTTCCATCTTCTCCTTCTCACGGGAGAAACTCCTTCCATCCAAGAATCCCAGGAAACTCTGTAGCTCCGGTCAGCCCTGGAAAGTCCTGGGGAAATTAGGTGCTTTGACAGCTTCTATTTGATAACCTCTGCTCTTCTCTAGTCTCCTTTATATTCTGATCATCCATCCTTCCATCTATCTACCTATCCAAATATCCAGTCAAAATTTTTAAGAATTTACTATATGTCAAAGACTATGTTAAACTCTTGAAATAAAACCAGTCTATGTCATCATTGAGTCTACAATGTAATGGTGGAAAGCAACTTTAAAAAAAGTTGTATTAAAAAGGCTTTATGTCCTAGTAAGCAGAAGGAACAGCATGTTGTGGGAACTTGATGGTACCTAACTGCCTTGCTTTCTACCTCCTGCATTTCCGTGACTCCTTTCTGATCCCTCTATCTCTTCCTCCTCCAACACTCTTTAACTCCTGAGCCTACTGTCTTATCACAACTGATGTGTCTCCTAGTTTCCCATATTTTCTGTCTTTTCCTTGCATATGACATGAAGCCCCACAAGAGATACATTACATTAAAATTTGTCACTAATTCCATGGCAAGGCATTTAAATGAGATTTTTGTGAAACTAAACTCAATACGGAAAATTTGTGTTGGGATAATGTCTTGCCTGTGTGCATATGCTGTCTACTGTAAAAGAGCAGATGAAATGAAATGCCCTCTGTAATTGCTGTCTTTGGGGAATAATATGGGAGATAGGACAAAGTGACATTATTACTGCATCAACCCAGCCCCATGAATTTAAAAATGTTTATGTGAAAGAAAAGATTTTTCAACCCACACTTTCATATCCAGTCAAACTAAGCTTCATAAGTGAAGGAGAAATAAAATCCTTTACAGACAAGCAAATGCTGAGAGATTTAGTCACCACCAGGGATGCCTTACAAGAGCTCCTGAAGGAAGTACTAAATATGGAAAGAAAATACAAGTACCCACCACTGCAACAACATACCAAATTGTAAAGACCATTGATACTATAAGGAAACTGCATAAATTAACAGACACAATAACCAACAAGGATCATAATGACAAGATCAAAATCACACATAGCAATATTAACCTTAAATGTAAATGCGCTAAATGCCCCAATTAAAAGACACAGACTGGAAAACTGGATAAAGGTTCAAGACCCGTAGGTGTGTTGTATTCAGGAGATCATCTCATGGGCAAAGACACACATAGGCTCAAAATAAAGGGATGGAGGAAGATCTATCAAGCAAATGGAAAGCAAAAAAAAAAGCAAGTGCTACAATCCTAGTCTCTGATAAAACAGACTTTAAACCAAGAAAGATCAAAAAAGACAAAGAAAGGTATACATAATGGTAAAGGAATCAATGCAATAAGAAGAGCTAACTATCCTAAATATATATGCACCCAATACAGGAGCACCCAGATTCATAAAGCAAGTTCTTAGAGACCTAAAAAGAGATTTAGATTCCCAATAATAATAGTGGGAGACTTCAATACCCCATTGTCAATATTAGACAGATGAACAAGACAGAAAATTAACAAGGATATTCAAGACATGAACTCAGCTCTGCACCAAGCAGAACTAATAGACATCTACAGAACTCTCCACCCCAAATCAACAGAAAATATATGCTTCTCAGCACCACATCACACTTATTCTAAAGTTGACCACATAATTGGAAGCAAAACACTCTTCTGCAAATGCAAAAGAATGCAAATCATAACAAACAGTGTCTCAGACCACAGTGCAATCAAATTAGAACTCAGGATTAAGAAACTCATCAAAACCACACGACTACATGGAAACTGAACAACCTGCTCCTGAGTGACTATAGGGTAAATAACAAAATTAAGACAGAAATAAAGAAGTTCTTTGAAACCAATAAGAACAAAGACACAACATACCAGAATCTCTGGGATTCAGCTAAAGCAGTGTTAAGAGAGAAATTTATAGCACTAAATGCCCACAGGGGAAAACAGGAAAGATCTAAAATCGACACCCTAACATCACAATAAAAAGAACTAGAGAAGCAAGAGCAAACAAATTCAAAAGCTAGCAGAACACACGAAATAACTAAGATCAGAGCAGAACTGAAGGAGAGAGAGACAAGAAAAAACCTTCAAAAAATCAATAAATTCAAGAGGTGGTTTTTTGAAAAGATTAATAAAATAGACTACTACCCAGACTAATAAAGAAGAAAAGAGAGAAGAATCAAATAGACACAATAAAAAAATGATAAAGGGGATATCATCACTGATCCAGCAGAGATACAAACTACCATCAGAGAATACTATAAACATCTCTAGGCAAATAAACTAGAAAATCTAGAAGGAATGGATAAATTCCTGGACACATACACCCTCCCAAGAATAAACCACGAAGAAGTCAAATTCCTGAATAGACCAATAACAAGTTCTGACATTGAGGAAGTAATAAATAGCCTACCAACCAATAAAAGCCCAGGACCAGACAGTTTTACAGCCGAATTATACCAGAGATACAAAGAGGAGCTGGTACCATTCCTTCTGAAACTATTCCAAACAAGAGAAAAAGAGGGACTCTTCCATAACTCATTTTATGAGACCGGCATTATTCTGATACCAAAACCTGGCAAAGACACAACAAAAAAAGAAAATTACAGGCCAATATCCCTGATAAACATCAATGAGAAAATCCTCAATAAAATACTGGCAAACCAAATCCAGCAGCACATCAAGAAGCTTATCCACCATGATCAAGTCAGCTTCATCCCTGGGATACAAGGCTGGTTCAATATACTCAAATCAATAAATATAATCTGTCACATAAACAGAACCAATGACAAAAACCACATGATTATCTCAATAGATGCAAAAGAAAGGCCTTCCATAAAATTCAACACCCCTTCATGCTAAAAACTCTCAATAAACTAGGCATTGATGGAACACATCTCAAAATAATAAAAGTTATTTATGAGAAACCCACAGCCAATATCATACTGAATGGGCGAAAACCAGAAGCCTTCCCTTTGAAAAGCGGCACAAGACAAGGATGCCCTCTCTCA
>NW_012118932.1:4877326-4891686 GCF_000951035.1 Colobus angolensis palliatus
GAACTCCCATTCACAATTGCTACAAAGAGAATAAAATACCTAGGAATCTAACTTACAAGGAATGTAAAGGACCTCTTCAAGGAGAACTATAAACCACAGCTAAAGAAAGTGAGAGAGGACACAAACAAATGGAAAAACATTCCATGCTCATGGATAAGAAGAATCAATATCATGAAAATAGCCATACTGCTTAAAGTAATTTATAAATTCAATACTATCCCCTTCAAGCTACCATTGACTTTCTTCATAGAATTAGACAAAACTACTTTAAATTTCATATGGAACCAAAAAAAAGCCCGTATAGCCAAGACAATCCTAAGCAAAAAGAACACAGCTGGAGGCATCACGCTACCTCGCTTCAAACTCTAGCACAAGCCTTCAGTAACCAAAACAGCATGGTACTGGTACCAAAACAGATATACAGACCAATGAAACAGAACAGAGGCTTCGTAAATAATGCCACACATCTACAACAATTTGATCTTTGACACACTTGACAAAAACAAGCAATGGGGAAAGGATTCCCTATTTAATAATTAGTCCTGGGAAAACTGGCTAGCCATGTGCAGAAAACTGAAACTGGATGCCTTCCTTATACCTCACACAAAAATTAACTCAAGATGGATTAAAGACTTAAACATAAGACCTAAAACCATAAAACCCCTAGAAGAAAACCTAGGCAACAGCATTCAGGACATAGACATGGGCAAAGACTTAGTGACTAAAACACCAAAAGCAATGGCAACAGAAGCCAAAACTGACAAGTGGGATCTCATTAAACTAAAGAGCTTCTGCACAGCAAAGGAAACTATCATCAGAGTGAACACACAATCTATCCACCTGACAAAGGGCTAATATCCAGAATCTACAAAGAACTTAAACAAATTTACAAGAAAAAAAAAATACAACCTCATCAAAAAATGGGCAAAGGATATGAACAGACACTTCTCAAAGAAGACATTTATGTGGCCAAAAAGCATATGAAGAAAAGCTCATCATTACTGGACATTGGAGAAATGTAAATCAAAACCACAACGAGATACCATCTCATGCCAGTTGGAATGACTATCATTAAAAAGTCAGGAAACAACAGATTCTGGAGAGGACGTGGAGAAATAGGAATGCTTTTACCCTGTTGGTGGGAGTGTAAATCAGTTCAACCATTGTGGAAGACAGTGTGGCGACTCCTCAAGGATCTAGAACCAGAAATACCATTTGACCCAGCAATCCCATTACTGGGTATATACCCAAAGGATTATAAACCATGCTACTATAAAGACACATGCACACGTATATTTATTGCAGCATTGTCCACAATAGTAAAGACTTGGAACCAAACCAAATGCCCATCAATGATAGACTGGATTAAGAAAATGTGGCACATATACACAATGGAATACTATGCAGTCATAAAAATGAATGAGTTCATGTACTTTGCAGGGACATGGATAAAGCCAGAAACTATCATTCTCAGCAAACTAACACAGGAATAGAAAACCAAACACCACATGTTCTCACTCGTAAGTGGGAGTTGAACAATGAGAACACAGGGACACAGGGAGGCTAACATCACACACTGGGGCCTGTTGAGGGGTGAGGGGCTAGGGGAGGGATAGCATTAGGAGAAATACTTAATGTAGATGACGGGTTGATGGGTGCAGCGAACCACCATGGCACGGTATACCTAGGTGACAAACCTGCATGTTCTGCACATACATCCCAGAACTTAAAGTATAGAAAAAATTATGTGTAAATACTAAAAAGAGATGCATCTTGTATTCTTGCACACATGTAAAAGAGACTTTGGATCAACGTATTGAAAAAAGTAATGAAAAGAAAATATAATTGACCATACAAAAGGTCATTTCAGATGTGTGTGGGAGTCTCTGGTCAAACCAGGCAAGGTCAGAGCCTTGCACCTTGGGGTGCCCTAGTGCTTTGGTGGCTGCATCACCCTCTCTCACAGACATCTTGGCAAGCTGTCCAGGAGTGCTGGCCAGTTTCTTTCATTTGTTTATTCATTACTTCATTCAACAAATATTTGCAAAGTTCCTACCATGTGCCAGGCTCTCTGCTAGGTTTGAAATACCATTGTGAACCCGAAGGATCCATGCTTTCATGGAGCTTATATTTTAGTACTGGAAGTGGCCAAAACTAGAGGGTAATAGAATGTAACTGTAATGGTTCTAATACTTAACTTAGATGTGCCAGGTAGTAAATGTTTTACTTATATTAATACTCATCGCTACCCTAAGGTTAAGATTATTATTTTCACCTATATTATTTTCATGAAATTTGTTATCCTCATTTGACAGAGGAAGAAACTGAAATTCAGAGGAATTAAGTAACTTATCCCAAATCAGTTTTATTTGCCCCTATAATGGTTAATATTGAGTGTCAACTGGATTGGATTGAAAGATGCAATATATTGTTCCTGGGTGTGTCTATAAGGGTGTTGGCAAAGGAGATTAACATTTGAGTCAGTGGACGGGGAGAGGCAGACCCACCCTCAATCTGGGTGCTGTATTAGCATTTAATCAGCTGCTAGCACCGCTAGAATAAAGCAGGCAGGAGAAGATGGAAGAGCAGACTTGCTGAGTCTTCCAGCCTTCATCTTTCTGCCATGAGGGAGCTTCTGCCCTCGAACATCAGACCCCAGGTTCTTCAGATTTTGGATTCTTGGGCGTACACTAGTGGTTTGCCAGGGGCTCTCGGGCCTTAGGCCACAGGCTGAAGGCTGCACTGTTGGCTTCCCTACTTTTGAGGTTTTGGGATTTGGTCGGGCTTCCTGGCTCCTCAGCTTGCAGACGGCCTGTTGTGGGACTTCACCTTGTGATTGTGTGAGTCAGCACTCCTTAATAAATTCCCCTTTAATAGACATCTATCCTATTAGTTCTGTTCCTCTAGAGAACCCTGACTAATACAGCACCAAATCACACAGTTATAAGTGCCATCTTTGCTAAAGTCCATGTGCTTAGTTACTGTGCTCTTGAAGTTTCCAAAATGAGAAAGCTGAAACCAATCACCCAGCAAGGGGAAAACACATCTCTGCCTCTCCTTCTAAGGCTGAGAATTAAGTGGATAACACCTGGAAGAAATGATAGCTGGGTTCCATCTAAGCCCCATATGTAAAGGGGCACATCGGGTCTCTGAATCAGATTTTTTTCTGAATCACTTGCCCTGACCTACCTCACGTTCCACTTTCCAATCCATTCCTCACCTTCCATTTAAATCTCAAGTCTCCTTGCCCCTCAGGCCGGGCTCTTCTGCTGCGTCTCTACTGTAAGCCCCAGCTTGGTCTGGACCACCTTCTGGAACTACTCTCCAGAGCTCTAGATGAATGATTGCTTAAGGTAGCACAGCTACAGGAGCTACACCTCACAATTCTCCAGGTTCACCTGGCCCCCAGGCAGAACACAGGCATCCCTATGAGAGTCCCTACATATCACTTATACAGCTAGATATAGTACAGGTGCATTTGAGGCTCCCGGGAAAACAAAGGCTTTGATTTTTTATCCTTCGCTTCTGCTACAATCTAAACCAATAATTCAATTAAAGATAATGTAAAGCTGTATTGGAAAATCCTTTTTCACTTTGTGCTGAGCTTGGCTTATGGGGAAGTAACATAATAACTGGATTTTTCTTTCTCTGCCTTTGTTAGCAACTGAAATTGGAATTATTTAACTTTTTTTCTTCTGGTTTCACTTTGAGATTTAAACACCTTTTGTTGTGGTTCTCTGCAAAAGTCCATTGTGTCTCTGGGGAAAAATCTCTCTCCTGCCTTATAATCTTCTTTTATCAGGAGGAAGCAAAGTCAGAATAAAGTTTCAGGAGAAAAGTCATCACCTTTGTCGCTTGACAAGAACTAAAATGTGGGGTTTTGACAGATGACAAATTCAGTGTGATTACAGGAATTATTTAAGTCTTGAAGGCCATACTTGAAGAGTAAGAATTTTTCTGTTTACAGGTGTAAAGTTAAAATGAAACTACAAATTGCTTGACAGCTGTATTTTCCATTGTTTTTTAGGACAGTTCTCTCCTACTTCCAGCCAGAGAGAGAATGTTTTATAGACATGATATTCTTGTCACTGTGTAGTCAATGTAGATATAGTACAGGTGCATTCAACAAGGTTTGCAGAATATAAGAGCTAGAAAGAAACTCTAAAACTATCTAGTTTAAAGAACTCATTTTCCTGTTAGAGCAATTGAGGTCTAGAGAGAGGAGCTGCTGCTTGGCAGAGGTAACTCAAGAAATACATTGTGCCTGAATCTTTGAATGTCTCTCAGTCAGGCATCCTCATGTCTGCTACCTCTCTGCTGTTTCTATGCAATTCCTAGACATGGCAGTCAGGAGGCACCTCCCAATCAGCTGTACCCAGAGCTCTGTGTGAGTGTGCTGGAGGAGGAAGATTGCTCTGTAAAACGACTTGAAATAATTTAATTATTAATGGTAAAGAAGAGATCCAGCTGCTGCTGCTGCTGTTGAAGGCTCATCATTCTCACATCTTTAGTGACACCTCATTTATCAAACAGCATGAGTAGATGACAACTTCACAGAATGAAAAATGCTGACTTTATTTTATCATGCCTAAAAAATGTCTTTTTCTTTGGGAAAAAAATGTCAAAATGAAATACTTGTTTTCATAGTGTAAAAGTGCACTTCTCCCGGTAAAACTCTCCTGTTATTCCATGATATACAAAATGTTTACAGGGCTCAACGGCAAACTCATCATTGGGAACATATGTATATACACTTAGAAATCTCCATACATGTCTCGAGAACTTCCTGAAATGATTTTGAGTGGAGGAGTATTAGAGAGAAGAAGGAGCAGCAAAGCTTATTTTCCATCTAAAAATTAATTGAAAAGGTGGTTGTAACCATGTTTGGTTTTTAATTAGGCACGTAAATTTTTAATAAAATTAATAAATAGCATCCACACAGCACCATTTCCCAAAAAAGTAATCCATTTTCTATTACTCCCACAAGACAATCATTAAAAATGGATTCTGTGGTTGAATGAATTTGAAAAATGCAGATAATACAGTCCCTTGAAAATTTACCACCCATGTCAGCTTTTTATGGCACTGAGGTGTCCTGCTGTCTAGAAAAATGCATTTCTCCAGGTATTTTATAACAGAGCCATTTTACTTTTTCACAGAACACACTTCTGAAAACAATGCCACAATAATACTTTTTAAAAGATCAATATGAAATATCTTTAAAATTATGAATACATTGAAAACAGTGGAATAAAAACAAGAAAACTAATCTTGGGTTTCTGGTATTGACAGGTTTAGATTCATGCTTTAAAAAATATAAGAATGGACATAATATATGAGGTAGCTGCGTTTAGATGTTGGACATCAGACATATTCCTAAAAGAAGAAAAACACTTTAAGTGAGCTCTAGGTTGATTGGCCTTTAGCCTGGGGCACTGCTTGGTAGGGTGAAGGGAGGTGGAGCCCCAGCAGAGCACCTTCAGCAGAGGAACAGAGATCAGAGTCTGGGGCTGCCGAGCCAGCTGGGGCTTGGGGAGTATGATCTTTGAAAGGAGGAGTGCACAGAGAAGGTGCTTAGAAATCTACATAGAGGTCCTCTTATCTCGGGCCAAATACGATGTCACGCATGCACAGGAGGGGCTCAGTGAGACCTGGCAGAAAAGAGCTTCTGGATTGTCATGTATGCCACCAAGTGAATTCCTCAAGAGAAAGTCTGAAGTTCCCACAGTGTGCCGGGAGCCATCAAACTCTGACCATCCAGACTCAGAAGACCTTGCTGGAATACGGTAGGCCTTCTACCAAGACCCCCAAAAGACTCCCGCCCTAGGCTAAGGGCTCCACTGGACCCTACCGAACAAAGCTTATAAACAAGCTTCAGAGGGATCCAGCCTATCTGCCAGCAAACTACTGCCGGCCGTAACAAAATTTCACATTTCTTGCAGGAAGAAAAATATTCAAACTCTCAAGAGGGGAGCATTTCAAATATCCAGGATAAAATTTTAAAATTACTGGATATTTATCTTAAGAAAATAAGCCAAAAGATATGACCTCACAGCTATGCTTCTTCCTCCTCCAGCACTCTTCAACTCCTGAGCCTGCTGTGCGGCCACCACTGATATGTCCTTCTAGTTTCTCATCTTTTCTCTCTTTTCACTGCATATGACATGAAGCTCCGCCAAAGGTGGGTGGCCATGGGAGTCAATAGGAGCAGACCCTGAGATGACCTGGAATTAGCAAGTGAGTGCTTAAAATAGCTCTTATGCATATTTATATATTTAAAATGAAAGATGGACTTAATGAGTGAACAAGTTCTCAAACTAAAAAATACGGTACCTGAAATAAAACAAAACCCCAGTAAGCTTGCAAATACATGTCATTCCTTTTAATACTTTGAAAACATCTAGTTATCAATTACTTCTAATAATAAAGTGTTCAGTTTTAGGTTTAGATTCTATACTTAAATTTTACAGATTCTGGAGATTTAAAAGAAACCTCAGCGCAGTTAAAAAAAAAATCTTATAACCTGTGACTGAAAAAGACATGGAGATTATATCTAGATATAAAAATTAGAACTTGGCTGTTAATGGCAAGTTATAAGTGATTTATTAGCTGGTTTAACCGTTGGGAGTCAAAAAGAATAGTTTCCTTAGTGAGACGCAATGAAAGAAAATATTTCAAAACTAAAATATGAAGCAAAAAGCAAGTCATAGACAAATATGGTCACCCACGTAAAAGGAGTTTTATATAATTTTATCCTCAGTCAAAACTGGTTCTTCACATTTTCAGGAGACATTTGCCTCTTTTGATTTTATCTTTTTTTATGATGCTGCAAGTCAGCATGACAGAGCACCAACTTTTGCTGAATATCTTCTGTCAGAAGTCTTATAAGATCCTTTGGATCTTGTGTCAGAAAAGTCAATCGGCATTGCTAAATGGGGCATTGTGGGGTGTAAAGAAGAGCTATATCCTGTGGCCTGTAGATTCTCATTGCAGGAACAAAGTTGTCTCTATTCCTTAACACAGTGAGAAGACAAGGAGAGGGCAGAGCTGTAGTCCATTGAAAGTGGAGTGTAGTGTATCTTATCACTGACGTGGGTTACAATGACCAGCACATGGTAATAACGAAAAGTAGATCGACTTCTGGTTGGTTTTAAAATTCTCCATAAGGGTTACTTCCATTGCCTCTCCCCTCCCAACATACACCACCACCTGAACATTTTGCTAGTTACTTTTACAGGCCATCCTTTCTTCATTTTCTTGGGTATTAAAATCATCAGTTGAAATAATGCTCTTACATGCTGTGCTCTAGAGCAGATTTCATTAAGGGACTGAGTTTATCCCAGGAGCTTTAATCGTGTCTTATATGGACCTATTTTTAATTGTCCTCAAGAGACAAAATGTTCTCATGCACAGACTTTAAGGATGATATAGAAAAATCTGGTAAACTTAATAATGTTACATTTATATAGTAACTACATAATTTTTTAGCTTCAAATTTCATTTAAAACTCTTAGTGCTGTTGTATCCTTATAGATGTAGACAGATATTATTATTTTCATTTAACACATGACGAAACTAAGGCCCAGAAAGTAAACTGTCTAAAGTCATAAAGCTCATTAGTGACAGTGAGGGGACTGGACACTACTCTCATATTGCCCAGTTCTGGTTTCTTTCTAGTGAATTATGCTGCACCATTTGTATGTCTATTCTAGTTAATTACTCCTCTTAATAAGAGACTATCAAGAAAGATCTCTTGTAAATTTAGATATTTATCTTTAATATTCCCGTTTAATCAATAGGGAAGCCAAAGCTTGGGAACGTTAACTAACATTTAAGGTCAAGGTGCAGCTTGTTGCCTTAGGATGGGAAGTTGAGCTCTATACCAAGATGCAAGGCTTGATGACCAAGCCTGGGAGTGTCACTTGCGTGGATGAGGACTCTGGCCTACCGTGAGGATTCAGGCTCATGGCAGCAGTGGGAAGGTAGGAAGATGTGACCTAGAGGAAAGTTTGTTCTTTCCAGCCCAGGGGAATAGAAGTAGAAGAAAGGTGTCTGGGGCAGAGAAGTCGTTGGGGGCTGTGAAAAGGCCCAGTGTCCTGACCTCTCAGCTCTGGGCTTCAGGCTGCAGAGAGGGAGGTGTTTTAGACAAGCTATGGTGAAGCCTAAGAGCAGAGCAAACATAGCTTGTTTCCCATTTCATGCTATGAAAAGAATTCTCCTGCTGGAATGAATTCCCCATACCAACCATATCAGAATAAATTTATCAACACAATTAGATAGAAAGAAGCTTTGAAATTTAGTTTTCGTAAGCATCTCCAAGTCCTCACTTAGAATACACCACCTTATTTCTACCTAAAAGCTAAGCACTTTGAATTGACCTGAGGAATGAAGCCCTTAGCCTCATGGGGCCAAGGGCTTGTACAGACATACACTTGTACTGCCTCCTAGTGGGAGGTCTCAGAAATAACTGACTTGAGATGCAGATGGCTTGCCACAGAACCCCGTAGCAATGGAAGAGGAAACCCCGCAGTAGAGGCTGGGGCTGAACTGCTTGTGTCAGGATGCCACACAGAGGACATGGCAGAGACTCAAGGGTCTAAAATGCTACTTGAGAATATTTCTGTGGAGGCAGCCAGGGAGCATCACCAGGCTGTGACCAACCCAAGAGAGATCAGATGACAGTACACAGACACAACCAGTGAGAACAGACAATTCCTCAGAGACCAGAAGAACCAGCAGATGGTATAAGGAAGCAAAGTAAATCTGATCATTCTTCTGTCTTTCTCAAAATCATGGTGTTGCATAAGCCTCTTCCTTCAGAAAGGAGAGTCAAGCAGAGGATTTTCGCTTAAACTAGAACATTATCTGAAGCAACTCTTTAAATCATTGCATTGGAGTATGTTTTTTTAATCTTTAAATAATCTCAAACTTACAGAAGAACTGCAAATACAGTATAAAAACTGTACTCCCTCAGAACCATGTGACTAACTTGCTGAAATGATACAGCTTAAGACCAAAATATATCATGTATCATATTTCAAAAAAAAACAAGAAAAGTATCCTCTATGACTACACTACAAATATTAAAATCAGGGAATCAATACTGATAAATTGCTATCATTTCATCCTCAGGCTCCATTCCAAATTCAGGAATTGTCACAATAAAGTTCTTTATGCAAAAGGATGCGGTTCAGAACTGCACGATGCATGTCTTTATTTCCATCTGGAACACTTTCATGGCCTTGACTTTTTGAAAATTAAAGGCTACTTTGTAGAATATCCCTCAGTTTAGGTTTTCTGATGTTCCCTTACAATGAGATCTAGATTATTTACCTCTGGCAGGAATATTCCAGAAGTGATGCTGTGTATTTTTCATCGCATCTAATCAGGTGGCGTATGATTTTCAGTTTGTCCATTACTGATAATGTTCACTTTGTTCGCTCTGTTAGAGTCTGCCTTATCCATGGTAAGGGTACTCTTTTTCCCTTTTTAATTAACTGTTATTTTGTGGAAAGGTACTTTGAAACTAAGTATCCTGCTCCTTCCATAGTTTTAGTTTACTTATAAATTGACTCATATTTTCCTGTGTTTATTGGGTTGTAACTCTTTCCTATCCTCATGTATTTTGATGCTCTGTGTCCTTTTGACATACCCGTTTCTTTCTTCAAGCACTTCCTTAGTTTTCTGGCAAATGGGTGTGGGTGCTCCAGACTCTGATCTACCTTGATCAATTCCACCTAATGACTTCAGGACTGAATTGTTCAGGAAGGGAAGAGAAGGGAAGAGGAAGAGCTGACAAAGTTAATTTCTATCCTCTTTACCTCCCTATCCAATGTATGAAACTTCAAAGGAAACCAAAGTGCTTATCCTCTGCTATTGTGGATGGTAGTGTAAGGAAATTTAAAACCTTGCTAAATGTTACCAAGGAGAAGTGTTAGGAGACCTGTATTCACAGCTCATAGACTTCGTCGATTCCCTGGGTTGCTTACTTGTGCTCACGTTTTGTTCATCTCTCTATAGTGCTTAGCAACAAATCTGTGAAACAGCAGTAACATGAATCTGTTTTAGGATCTTCAATAATGGAAGAAGTAGTGAAACTTTAATGTTATTCTAAAGTGAGTTCAGGGATTGGGCACAAGAGAGAAGGTACACTGGTAAATAAGCCCAAATCTCTGGAGTCTGAGAAAATGTAGAAAATGGAGAACACCAAAACTTGTCCAGGACCCAAAGGAGACCTGACGGCTTAAGAAGCAGAGGACAGTGCCTTGCCAGCAGCCCTGCATGGCTTCTCCCAGGGCAGAGGACAGCGCCTTGCCAGCAGCCCTGCACGGCTTCTCCCAGGGTTCGCAATGTTCCTGGAGATTACGGGCCAGGTGACAACACTAGCAGTTCTACACCCTCAAAGCGGCTGCTTTTTCACAGAAAAATACAACCTGGGTAAGATAAATTTTTAACAATGTTTTCTCTCTGGGAAGTGGTGTTTTGAACGATACTCATTTTCTAGGTTTTTACATTTGTGATATGTGGGGGTATTTTACAAAATACATATTTTTTGTAATGAGAAAAATTACAGATGTAAGAAATAAAAAGTTAATGGATAGGGTGCTAAGTGGTTTATTAAAATATCGCATTTAGTTTTTTCTTAGGTATAGTGTTACATTTAGTAAAATGTATACATCTTAAATATATAACTGGGTGGATTTTTACTTGTGTGTACATTCTAGTAGCCACCATTTGGATCAAGATAGAGAATATTTCTGTCATTCAAGAGAGTTTTTTTGCACCTCTTCCTAGCCAATCCCCAACCAAGGCACCACTCTTCTGACTTAGCAGGTCCCAGCTCCGCTCTGACCCTTACTGTACAGTGCCAACCTACACAAGTCCCTCTTCCGCTGGGTGTCTCAGGAAATGGACTAAAAGACCTTCATGAACCCTTTCTGTCGTACTATTCCACAAATAAAATATGATAAGTAAGACATTTTCTCCAAGAGTTGTTAATAATTGAGCAGAAAGAATTATCTCCCAACTTCCATACCTGACTCCGTCTACTGAGCCACAGGGCTTTTGTGAAAATTAGTTCCTGAAGCTGAATCAAATAGTTAACTCAAATGTGAAGGGGATGCTTAATTTTGAAATATTAGGTTAAGGCTTCACTCATTCACTTATTCTACCAAAACTTTTTATTTTTACTATTTATGACTTGCCCAACATTTGTTTGGCAGGAAAAGGGCTTCTCTGGGGAGGCAACAATAGACACAGCGGTGCCTGCTCCTCAGTCTCGTGGAAGAATGCGAACACAGGTCCACGTGCCTGTAATGGAGGAAAGAAGTTATCAAGGTCACGAGAGAAAAACAGATACAGTCTAAGAGGGGAGAAAACTCCGTTTCCGCTGGAACATTAGCTCAGGCTTCATGGAAGGGAAAGGGGGTGTGACTGAAGAGCTAGACCTTGAACGATAAGCAGTAGTTGGACGCAGAGAAATAGAGTTTACTCAAAAAATGTGCTCTTCTTTCATAAGGGTGACATGCTTCAACTACAGAGCTTGCATTGGGAATTCTTTCTTCCAGCAAGATTAATGGTTTTGTGCTGAGGTCCCCACAGATTCTACCTGATTTATATCTGCCAGTCTGAAGGCCATGATTAGGGAAGTTTTTTGTGTAACAAATTGACGTCAATTAATCTTTCACACATCATATAAAGAAATTAAGACATATAGAGAAAATTTCATGTTTTCAGGGCAGCTGTATATGAGTGACTCTGGTCACAATCCTCAAGGCTATTCTGTGTATTCTGTGTACACCCAAAGGGCTCTGAAGTTGTCTGGTTGGGCTGAACTGTAGATGTCTGTCCCAATGCCGTGGGATTTTCTTTTCTGGAGGAAAATAGTACATCATAAATGTTGTCTTTTTCTTGTATTGCTGGTGTGAGTGTTTCTTTATTGATCTGACATTTGTATTATTGACTCTGAAAACATTGAGTGGCCCAAGACCTCACTTCACTGATTTCTGTGCCGAAAAACATATCCAGAGATCTTCAGATTTGAGCTCTCTTGCGGTGCTCCCCTGTGCTGTCATTGTGCATGAAAAAATCTTTACATGAAGACAGTGAACCAAGAACCATATGCCTGGGCTCTCAAAAGGAAGTCGGGAAAGGGAAAGTCACAGTTATTGGTTTTCTTTTGCCATTTATTCATTTTTAACAATATATTTAAACATTTTTACCCACAATTTGATCTACATTATCATAACATTTTATTGCGTATTATATTTTTCCTATTAGAAAAAAATTTCTTTTGAATAAACATATATTAAGCTCCACTTACATGACAGGAGCTGATATTCTACAGAAATGCAGAAGAAAGAAGATCATAATTTCTCTGCATCATGTATCATAATTCACGTCACTCTCTATGTACAGGTAGTTTTCTAGGTGCTGGGGAGGGAGACAGGGCCTCAGAGGTGATCTCTTACAACCCTCCATTTTTTGGATGTAGAAATTACAGCTCAGAGATGTCATGTAATTTAATCAAGGTCATGTGGCTAAGACATTTCACAACTACGACATGACCTTCTTTCCTAAATTAGTAGGCTTTCCATGACCAAAAATGTTCTTTTCATAGGAATAAAAGCAAATCTGGCCAATGTTTTCCTGAATTTGACATATTTTGATAGGCTATGAACTGTTGGCTAGGGAACTTGAGTAATCTCTTCTCAATAAAACAGTATCGATTGCACTGGAACCATCAGATTTTTCTTGCCAAAGTGTGTTCACAAAGTCAGTTTGCATAGTTTGGAGTGGGAAAGTCATACAGCCAAGAGAGAATATATATTGATGAGAGAAAGACATTTTGCTGCAGGATTTAACTTGCACGAATTTATTTATAATAGGTAAAAACTGAAAGGACCAAAATACGATCTGTTTCTAAAAGGGACAGTTGGTATCCACAGTATTATAGTGACTGCCCAAGCTACATATGTAACTAGAGTCAGAAATAATTTCAGGCTAGCAAATATATTACTGTCTTATCCTAGCCTCCATCAATTGAAATATGACTGCTACTATTATTCATGATCTCTTTACCTCTACTTTCCCCTGTTTGGATCTAATTTGAACAAAAACAGACAGCCCTCATTTTTCATACACCAATCTACATAAGCACAGAACCACATATTACTTCTTTTTATATAAGTTCTAGGGTACATGTGCACAACGTGCAGGTTTGTTACATAGGTATACATGTACCATGTTGGTTTGTTACACCCATCAACTCGTCATTTACATTAGGTATTTCTCCTAATGCTATCCCTCCCCCAGCCCCCCAACCCCACGACAGACCCCAGAGTGTGTTGTTCCCTGCCCTGTGTCCAAGTGTTCTCATTGTTCAATTCCCATCTATGAGTGAGAACATGTGGTGTTTGCTTTTCTGTTCTTGCGATAGTTTGCTGAGAATGATGGTTTCCAGCTGCATCCATGTCCCTGCAAAGGACATGAACTCATCCTTTTTATGGCTGCATAGTATTCCATGGTGTGTATGTGCCACATTTTCTTAATCCAGTCTATCACTGATGGACATTTGGGCTGGTTCCAAGTCTTTGCTATTATGAATAGTGCTGCAATAAACATATGAGTGCATGTGTCTTTATAGCAGCATGATTTATAATCCTTTGGGTATATACCCAGTAATGGGATTGCTGGGTCAAATGGTATTTCTATTTCTAGATCCTTGAGAAATCACCACACTGTCTTCCACAATGTTTGAACCAATTTACACTCCTATCAACAGTTTAAAAGCATTCCTACTTCTCCACATTCACTTCAGCATCTGTTGTTTCCTGACTTTTTAATGATTGCCATTCTAACTGTTGTGAGATGGTATCTCATTGTGGTTTTGATTTGCATTTCTCTGATGATCACTGATGATGAGCACTTTTCCATGTGTCTGTTGGCTGTATAAATGTCTTGTTTTGAGAAGTGTCTGTTCATATCCTTTGCTCACTTTTTGATGGGGTTGTTTGTTTTTTTCTTGTAAATTTGTTTAAGTTCTTTGGAGATTCTGGGTATTAGCCCTTTGTCAGATGAGTAGATTGAAAAATTTTCTCCCATTCTGTAGGTTGCCTGTTCACTCTGATGGTAGTTTCTTTTGTTGTGCAGAAGTTCTTTAGTTTAATTAGATCCCATTTGTCAATTTTGACTTTTGTGGCCATGGCTTTTGGTGTTTTAGTCATGAAGTCCTTGCCCACGCCTATGTCCTGAATGGTATTGCCAAGGTTTTCTTCTAGGGTTTTTATGGTTTTAGCTCTAACATTTAAGTCTTTAATCCATCTTGATTTAATTTTTGTATACGGTGTAAGGAAGGGATC
>NW_012118932.1:4896473-4897177 GCF_000951035.1 Colobus angolensis palliatus
GTGGTGATATCCCCTTTATCATTTTTTATTGCATCCATTTGATTCTTCTCTCTTTTCTTCTTTAGTCTTGCTAGTGGTCTACCAATTTTGTTGATCTTTTCAAAAAACCAGCTCTTGGATTCATTGATTTTTGAAGAGTTTTTTTGTGTCTCTATCTCCTTCAGTTCTGCTATGATCTTAGTTATTTATTGCTTTCTGCTAGCTTTTGAATGTGTTTGCTCTTGCTTCTCTAGTTCTTTTAATTGTGATGTTAGGGTGTCAATTTTAGATCTCTCCTGCATTCTCTTGTGGGCATTTATAGTGCTATAAATTTCCCTCTATGCACTGCTTTAAATGTGTCCCAGAGATTCTGGTACATTGCATCTTTGTTCTCATTGGTTTCAAAGAACATCTGTATTTCTACCTTCATTTGGTTATTTACCCAGTAGTCATTCAGGAGCAGGTTGTTCAGTTTACATGTAGTTGTGTGGTTTTGAGTGAGTTTCTTAATCCTGAGTCCTAATTTGATTGCACTGTGGTCTGAAAGACAGTTTGTTGTGATTTCTGTTCTTTTACATGTGCTGAGGAGTGCTTTACTTCTAATTATGTGGTCAATTATAAAACAAGTGCGATGTGTTGCTGAGAAGAATGTATATTCTGTTGATTTGGGATGGAGAGTTCTGTAGATGTCTATTAGGTCTGCTTGGTGCAGAGCTGAGATCAAG
>NW_012118932.1:4899097-4901372 GCF_000951035.1 Colobus angolensis palliatus
TGTCAGACAGGGATGTTTAAGTCTGCAGAAGTTGTCTGCTGCCTTTTGTTCAGTTATGCCTTTCCCACAGAGGTGGAGTCTATGGAGGCAGTAGGCCTTGTTGAACTATGGTGGGCTCAGCCCAGCACAGGAGACAATCTCCTTGTTTGCTGGTTGCTAAGACCTTGGGAAAAGCACAATATTTGGGCTGAAGCGTCCATTTTTCCCACTACAGTCTGTCACAGCTTCCCTTGTCCAGGAAAGGGAAATCCCCCGACCCCTTGCGCTTCCCACGTAAGGCAGCACCCTGCCCTGCTTCAGGTCGCTCTCTGTGAGCTGTACTCACTGTCCGACCAGTACCAGAGAGATGAGCCAGATACCTCAGTTAGAAATGCAGAAATCACCCATCTTCTGTGTCGATCACGCTGGGAGCTGCAGACCGGAGCTGTTCCTATTCAGACATCTTGGAATGGAAGCCCATAGATTACTTTTTATAAAGCATGATTTCAATGCTATTTATTCGTTAGCTCATTTTAAAATTCATTTAGCAAACTTATATGGAGCATCCAGCTGTTAAATGTATCAGGTTCAGTCCTTGACATAGAGGATACAGTAATAAAAGGAAAAGATTAAATTCCTGTGGTCAGAACATTTACATGACAGTGGGAGAAGAAAGGTATAAACGAAAACATACAGAACATGTTGGTTGTTAATCAGAGCTCAAAAGAAAACTTAATTGCATGAGGAGGTACAGAGGAAAAGATTGGCAGGTGGAGGCTGCTACTTATAGATACTAGTTGAGGAAACTCTTTCCAATAAGATGACATTTAAACTGAGGCCTGAGTGAAGTGAGGAACTGAGTCATTAGCAATAGCATTCCAGTCAGAGCTAACAGCAAGTGCTATGACCCTGAATATGCTTAATGTGCTGAAGAACAGCAACGTGGTCGTTATGGCCAAAGTAAAGAAGGAATTGGGAAGTAAATCATGCAAGGCTCTATGATTAGAAGCCACTGGACACTGTAAGCAGAGGAATGGAATTTTTTTTCATTTATATCTTGAAAGGCTCATTCTGGTTGTTGAGTGTAGATGGTAACTAATGGGCAAGGGAGGGCAGAGTTTTCTTTCAGAAAGCCATTTAATAGACAGGGTCTATGGAAGATTCAAGCCTTGCACCAGGGTGGCAGGATGAAAGAGCTGGGAAGTGACCTGATTCTGGATATAGTCTGATGATGAAGTCAATAGGAATCGCTAATGGATTGACTAAGACTTACGGAATAAGGAAAGGGGTCAAAGTAGGTGTTGGAATTACAATGGTAAACAAAGCAGACAGGGCCCTGACCTCAGGGAGTTTATCTACTGGTGGAATAGGCAGTCAATAAGCAAATAAATGTGATTACATTTTGTGATGAGTATGGAAAAGGAGACAGCAGAGGCTATTGCTACAAAATACCAAGGGGTACCTGCTGATAGCAGAGTAGTCAGGGGCAGCCTCTACGAGAAAGGGGTATTTAAGCTAAAGCCTGAAGAATGAGAAGGAACCTGCCATGCAAAGATGCAGGGGTACAGTGATCAGGAGGCTCCAGCAAACATAATAGCCTGGAGGTCTCAGGGCTGAAAAGAAGACGTCAGGAATTAAAGCCATCTGCCCAGTCTTAAACCTGTTGTGTTCAACTCTTACCTGCTCTAGCACAATGGTTTTCCGGATGTGATCTGTGGACCCCAGAGTTCCCTGAGACCTTTGGAGGGCTTTCTACAAGGTCAAAACTCTTTTCCTGCAAATACTAAGACATTATTTTCACTTTTCCTACACATTCTCTCATGAGTATACAGTGTTTTTCAAAGGCTACAAGGTATATAATATCACAACAGATTTTTTTTTTGAGGTAGACAGGGTCTCACTGCACTCCAGCAGTGATGCAATCACAGTGGTGCAATCACAGCTCACTGCAGCCTTGAACTCCTGCCTCAGCCACCCAAGGAGTTGGAACTATGGGTACATGTCAGCATACCTGGCTAATTTTTTTTTTTTTTGGTAGAGTGGGGGGTCTCCCCATGTTGCCTAGGATGGTCTTGAAATCCTGGCCTTAAGCCATCCTCCTGCCTCGACTTCCCAAAGTGATCACAACAGATTGAATGCAAAGCAAATATGAAAATCCAGCTGCCTTCAGTTAAGCCAGACATTAAAGAAATGTGGCTAGGCCGGGCGCGGTGGCTCAAGCCTGTAATCCCAACACTTTGGGAGGCCGAGACGGGCGGATCACGAGGTCAGGAGATCAAGACCATCCTGGCTAACA
>NW_012118932.1:4901662-4917266 GCF_000951035.1 Colobus angolensis palliatus
TAATGTTATTTTTTAACAAAGTAATAAATATTTTTAATTGTTCAGTATTGAATAAGGTAAATATAAATGAAAATAATTCACAAAAACAAAGGTTCTTTGGGTCCTCCGTAATTTCTAAATGTGTAAACGTCTTAAGACCACAAATCTGAGAACTGCTGCTCTAGTACTAATGTTAAAGCTCTCTCCAATTTTCTACTTTGTCTCCACATATAAAATACCTTTAACACACAGAACTTTCTGTAACAAACAGTAGAAATAATTACTAACATTTATTGAGTATTTACTACATTCTAGGCATGTCCTAAGCATTCCACATATTTTAACTAATTTAATCCTCTCAAACAAACCCATATATTGGATAATTTTATTATATCCATTTTATAAGGAAGAGACCAAGAAACAGAGACATGAAAACTTGCCCCAGGCCACACAACTAGTAAGTAATAGAACTGATAACCCAAGCAGTCTTGCTCTTTAGAAAACATTTCTATCCACCAGCAGTAATGTAATATGTATGAACAAATGAAAGAAGCTTTAGTTCTAATGCTATGTAAACCTCCCTTGAAACGGATGACAGTAGCTCCACCTGTCTGGTGGATCCAGGTCAAGCAGAGTGGTGGCCTGAAATATAATGTGGTAAGAAGCACCAAAGGCAGGCGAGAACCCTGGCCAGGGCGCAGTGAGCATTGAGCCATAAAAACTCAACTCTGCCAAGTCCCACAGGCAAGCATGAATGAGGATGATAGTCAATGCCACAAAATCTAACGCCGTGTGGGTGCTTCTTTGACCAGAGACAGAGCAAGGGCAGGAGTGAAGCTCAGGCTTCTGCACCAACCCAGCAAGACATCAGTCATCCCTAAGCACCGCAGCAATCTGCCCCTCTGATTCTCAAAGGAGGACCACGGGGACCATATTCCATAGAGTCATAACTACAGGTGAGGCCTTAGTTGAAGCTGGAAAATATTTCCTCTCTTTTTCCCACCCCACTAACTGAAGGTCACTGAATTAGAAGTTTCCAGACAAACAATAGGAAAAGGGCTGGAATGCTTAAGACTTATTTTGATTTATTGAAGAATTCATAGGATCCTTCATAGGAATTTGTAGGACTTCATAGGTGGATCACCTGGTTTAATAGCATCAGGATAGAGAAACACCCACATCAGAATATATTTTGCAATACAAGTTGAGTATCCCTTATCCAAAATGCTTGAGACCAGAAGTGTTTGGGTTTCAACTTTTTGGATTAGGGATGCTCAAATTGTAATGTACTTGGTGAACTAAATAATCACACATGGTTTGCAGAGTTTAGCTTGCAGAATCTTTTAAGTGACACAAGAATTCCTAAATGCAAATTTGTTATAATTAGGCATAAAGACCAGAATCAACAGAGAATAAAAATCTAATTATATTCTACTGAACATAAATATCATTTATAATAGCCATTTGAAAATGTCACTTAAAGTTTTTCTGCTTAGTAGAATAAGATACCAGTTTCACTTTCAGTATAAGGCAATTGTGAGATAAAAGGGAAATTTTTGTATATGAGAAGTCAGCCTCATTTGTCACAGACGATAAAACCTCTTTCCCTCTCCCCTGCACCAGAGTATAACCTCACCAGAGTGTGTATTATGCAAATGAGGTGATGGATAAGAGGAAAGGAAACTCAGAGAAGCCCATTTGGTTTATATTGGAAACAGATAATATAAAATAGACACCCTCCTTGAAAGCTATCTTCAAAGCCCCCTATATGTCCCTCCCATACCATTCCCATCCCTACCTACAAAGGTAAGCACCATCTTAATAGTCTTACCGTCTATTTTTTTCCTAAAAATAAATGGTTTAATTTTGCACGTTTCAAACAGTACGTAAGTGAAGTCAGATTGTACGTGCTCTTCTGCAATGTGCTTTGTACATTGCATTCTCAGCTCCTGAGTTTCATCCATGTAGGTGGGGCTTATTCTTTTTCTCTATTGTGTGGAATTCTACTATTGGCCTCATTCACATTTTCTTTGTTCATTCTCCTTTTGACTGACAGTTTGGTTGTTTCCAGTTTTTTCTCTATATACAATGCTTCTGTGAACCACCTTGTGCCTGAGTCTTTGTGCGCATCCCTGAGGGTCGCTTCAGAATGTACATCTAGGACCAGAATTGCAGGGTTATGCGGGATGCACGTCTTCAGCTGCTCTGAATCATGCCATTTGCTTAATCAGTTACTGAGAGAAATAAGCTAAAATCTCCCGCTGCGTTGATGGATTTTAAAATTCCTCTTTGCTCTTTCAATAATTTTGGTGTTACAGCTTTAAATTGAGAGATGATTCCCTTCACATTTACTGTAAATTTGTGAATAATTTGTTTGACTTAGTTATATTGCTTTATATTGTCTTATTTTTACATTTTCTGTGAACTTTCTCTCTCTTTTCTTGACTACTTTTCTTTTTTTTTGAGACAGTCTCTCTCGTCACCCAGGCTGGAGTGCAGTGGTGTGATCTCAGCTCACTGCAACCTTGGCGTCCCAGGTTCAAGCGATTCTCCTGCCTCAACCTCCCAAGTAGCTGAGATTACAGGCACATGCCACCATGCCTGGCTAATTTTTGTATTTTTACTAGAGACGGGGTGTCACCATGTTGGTCAGACTGGTCTTGAACTCCTGACCTCAGGTTATCTGCCCACCTTGGCCTCCCAAAGTGCTGGGATTAAAAGCATGAGCCACTGTGCCTGGGCTTTTTCTTGACTTCTTTTTGATTTATTGAAATTATGGTGGATTATCAAAATGAGATGCAATCATTTCTCTCCCTGTAAAAGGAATCCCCTTGGTAATAAGACTTTGCATTTCCTTCTATCAAGAGGTGAAAGAAGCTATACCAGCCCTAAGTCTATGCCAGGAGTTAGCAAACTAAATCCCATAAGCCAAATCTGGCCTGCTGTCTGTCTTTTAAAATAAAGATTCATGCCACATTCATGCATGCACCTATTGGCAATGGATGCTTTCTTGCCAAAACAGCACAGATGAGTGGTTGCAATTGTATGGCCTGCAAAGCCTAAAATATTTACTATCTGGACCTTTACAGAAAATGTTTGCCAGTCTCTGATTTAAGCCTCAAGAGACCTTGTATTCATTCTATTGGACTTGTCCAGTTGATATGTGAACAAGAGCAGGCTGGCCTGTTGGAGGATGAGAGGCTACAAGGGAAAGAGATGAGCTGCCCAGATAAGGCCATCTCTGACCAGATCCCAGGAATGAAGCGTGAGTCATTCCGTAAGTGAGTCTATCCAAGAACAGCTAAATCTAGCCCAAATTAATGGAACAGCCTAGTTAACCTAGTTAACCTACCAGCTGATGAGTAATAATAAATGATTGCTCTTTTAAGACATTAAGTTTTAGGGTAATTTGTTAAGCAGCTGATACGGAAGTTTTTTTCTTCCTCATTTCATTTTTTATTCTAGCAGTGAGAATTTATACCCTCTATTATTTTCTATTTTTAATTCTGTTAGTGCTCATTCTAAAAATTCTAGTGTGCATAGTCTAAAGTTGATCATCATCTTTTCCTTTCTCATAAACAATACGAGAACCTCAGATGACTGACTCTGATCAGCCTCCTCCCAACTTATATACTATTACTGTACAGAGTTTTTGTTCTACCTTACATAACTCCATAAATTAGATATTATTACTATTAATTATTGTCTTTCACTGTTATGTTGTTTAGATTTACTCATAAATGTATGTATTTCTTTGCTCATTATTTCTTCTTGCACATGAAACCTTTCATGTTTTATGAAGTTTTTGTGTGAGAATTGGTTATTTCCACATTCTTTCCGTTTTTTCCTGAAAGTATTTTATTTTGCCTTCGTTATTAGAAGATAAGTTTTACCAAGTATACAATTCTGGATTGATAGCTATTTTCTCTCAATAATTTCACTATACTATTAGACTTTTTCTCTGGCTTTCGTTTTTATTTTTTCCTGGGGAACCAGCTGTCATTTTGACATTTTTTCTTTTTAAGAATATTTGTCTATTTCTTCATACACTCACCTTATCTTCAACTTATCTTCTCTCTCTCTTTTTTTTTTTTTTTTTTTTTTTTTGAGATGGAGTCCCAGTCTGTCATGCAGCCTGGAGTGCAGTGCAGCCTCTGCCTCCCGGGTTCAATTCTCCTGCCTCAGCTTCAGAGTAGCTGAGACTACAGGCATCTACCACCACGTCTGGCTAATTTTTGCATTTTTAGCAGAGATGTGGTTTCACCATATTGGCCAGGCTGGTCTCAAACTCCTGACCTTGGGATCTGCCTGCCTCGGCCTCCCAAAGTGCTGAGATTACAGGCATGAACCGCCGCCCCTGGCCATCTTCTCTCTTTTTCTAATTGTGTTCCACTATACTGTATCTAGTAGTATATTTCTCTTTTTCTTACTTATATTCAGAATTTCTTCAGTTTCCTGAAATAAGAACAGGTTTTTAAAATACATTTGAAATGTTTTGGGGCGTTAACGCCTTACATATTGACTCAATTCTATTTTCCCTCTTCTCTTCGTTTGTAACTCCAGTTAGATATATGTCAACTTTCTCATTCTCTTTTACATTACTTACTCCCACTGTCACATACATTTTATTACTTTTTCTCTCTGAGAAGCATGTTGAATAAATTTTTCTGTCTTCCAGTTTACTGATCCTTTCCTTATTTATATAAAGTCTGCTATAACATACATTAGTTTTTTAAAAATTGAAATAGAATTCATGTACCGTAAAATTTACCCTTTAAAAAACATGTACAATTCAGTGTTTTTAGTAGATTCATAAAGTTGTACATAATCATCAATGTCTAATTCCAGAACATTTTTATCATGCCAGAAAGAAACCTCATACCCGTTAACAGTCGCTTTCTTTTCCCCCTCTCTCCAGACGCTGGCAATCATTAACCAGGTCTGTCTCTATGGATTTACCTATTTTGGGCATTTCATATAAGTGGGATCATACAATATGAGGCCTTTTGTGTCTGGCTTGTTTCACATAGCATAATGTCTTCAAGATTTATCCATGTTGTAAATATGTATCAGTATTTCATTGTTTTATTGCTGGATAACATTCTGTTATAGAGCTAATATTTTATTTATGCCTTCATCAGTTGAAAGACAGTGGATTGTTTCTACTCCTAACTATAAGTAATGCTGTTGTGAACATTCATGTGAAGTGTTTGTGTGGACTATGTTTTCAGTTCTCTTCCAGGAGTGGGAATGATGGGTCATATGGTAACTCCATGCTCAACATTTTGAGGAACTGTCTGATTGTTTTCCATGGCGGCTCCACCATTTTACATTTCTACCAGCATTGTATGAGGATTCCAATATCTCCATATCCTTACAAACACTTGTTATTTTCTGCTTAAAGAAACAATTTATATCCATCCTACCAGTCACAAAGTGGTATCTTACTGTGGTTTTGATTTGTATTTTCCTAATGACTAATAATGTGAACATCATATTTTGTGTTTATTGGCTATTTGTATAACTTATTTGGAGAAATGTCTATATAAGTGCTTTGCCCATTTTTAAGCTGGATTCTTTTGTCTTTTTGTTGTTGTAAGATTTTTTTATATATTCTGAATATTAAATCTTTATTATATATTTAATTTGCAAATATATAATCATACATATTTTCTCCCATTATGTAAGTTGTCTTGTGTTCTTTACATACATTTTCAAATTTTGATTAAGTCTAAATATTAATTTGTTGTTGTTGATTGTGCTTTTAGTGTCATAGCTAAATCATTGTCAAATGCAAAGTCATATGATTTATTCCTAAATTTTCTTCAAAGACTTATATTTTCTGCTCTTACATTTAGGTCTCCGATTCATTTTGAATCGGTTTTTATATACGGTGTGAGGTAAGTGTCTAACTCATTCTTTTGCATGTGGCTATCCAGCTGACCCAACACCATTTGTTAAAGAGGCACAAAAGCTTTTTAAATTTAATGACATTTAGTTTTTCTATTTTTTCTTTGGTTAGTTGTACTGTAGGTGTCTTACTTAAGAAACCATTACAATCCAAGATCACAGAAATTTATACCTATTTATAACACAGATGTTAAATTTAAATAGCAATTTTTTATTCCTACGTGTTCATTTGATTTTTTCCTAAATCTGCCTGACCAATCTTACAGTCTCTTATTCCTTAGCCAAATTTTCTTTTCCTATTTATTTTATCATGCATAGCAAACATATTATTCTATTTCAGTCTAATAATCCTAATATTTGAAATCTCTAATATCTGATTCAATTGTCTGTTATTTCTTGCTGGCTTTGGTTTGCCTTATTTCCAATGAGGGCCTTATGGTTTTGACTGCAAGTTTGAAATTTTATCTGTGGGAATCTTAACTTAAAGATGAATTCCCATAGAAAGATTTTTAAATATTCTTTTCCAAAAGCACAGGATTATAAGAAAAAACTGGGTGCACTTTATTTTTATAATTTGGCAGGTGAGTGAAGGTGTTCAGGGTATCTAGTCTGTCATTTTTCCGGAAATGAGTCCTGTAATTAACTTCTACTTAATATTATAGTTACAAATATATATATATATACACATATATGTATGTATATGTTATTAGACTCTCAGCTGCGCTAGAGAATATCTGATTTTATTTCTTTCTTTCACAGCACCTAGTATTATGCAATGCCTAAATAAATGCTTTTTAAATGTTCAATTAATAAACTGATAAATTAATTTGTGGATATAAATTTAATGTTAAATAATTGAAATTCTTAGCTGATGAGCTGAAAACGTCTGAAGGCCTTGGGGTGTAATAAGAATTTATATGTTATACGTTAGCCAAACATAGCTATGGACACAGGTACATTTTACATAATTTACTATATGTAAATTATAGTGTGATTATTTAAAGATAAATTATTATAAATGTATATTTTGCTAAATTCAGAAAAATGTGTGGTCCTCACAACTCTCCAAGACACCAAATAATAAAACTGCAAGTATTATCAGAGCTGCATAATTTTTTTTTGTTTTGAGACGGAGTCTTGCTCTGTCTCCCAGGTTGGAGTGCAGTGGCGCGATCTCAGCGATGGAGTCTTGCTCTGTCTCCCAGGTTGGAGTGCAGTGGCCGGATCTCAGCTCAATGCAACCTCTGCCTCCCAGGTTCAGATGTTTCTCCTGCCTCAGCCTCCCGAGTAGCTGGGACTACAGGCGTGCGCCACCACACCCAGCTAATTTTGTATTTTTAATAGAGACAAGTTTTCACCGTGTTGGCCAGGATGGTCTCTGTCTCCTGACCTCGTGATCCACCCGCCTCAGTAATTCCAGGCATGAGCCACTGAGTCCAGCCATCTCTGTGTAATGTTACACAGGTTGTAAACGGGTTGTACTCAAAAAGTTGAAAATACTAACATTAACATAGCATGTCTGGATCGTTGTTATGGGTGAATTTTAGTAGTTTGTAGATTTCTCGAAGAAATTTAAATCTAAATCTCCTTCCTGGAAACGTACCTTATAGTTAAATAAGTGACTTGTCTATACTATTCTCTTTAGGAAATAATCCTTCTTAATGGTGTGACATGGGCTAGGGCGTTTGCTCTCCAAAGCAGCTGCTGCCCTCAGTACCATTTTTCAAGGCATTGCTTCTTTCTCTCAGTCAGTATCACACATGACTAAGACTTCACTGAAATGGTCAGAGCATGATGTGCCTAAGAATTGTTTTTGCCTTGTAATTTCATATGTCTTTCCCCAAAAAGATTTATTTAATCATTTGAAAGAACAATTAGTCAATAGAGTAGGGAAGTATTTAACTTTCAGAATATTCATATAAGTGAATCAAATGCAATAAAAGATGTGAAATAACTATAAAGATAGTAAACCACTGTAAAAACAAATAGAATTCTTTTCATTATCAAGACATTAATATTGAAATTGATAATGTTTAATAGTATCAGAAACACTTGGCTATGCTTTTCTTTTTGGTGACAGTTATAAAAGCTAAGAAAGTAATTATGGATATTTTCATATAATCATTGCAGTATTTCTAATTAATGCCCCTTTTTCCTTACATGGAGGATGAATTCAGAGAAGTAAGATCTTATTTTGTTTTTAACCCTCAGGATAATAGGAAGTTTATATGCCATTGAAGAGGCAGAGAGGAGCTGCAGCATGTATTCACAACTCAGAACTCGTCCTGTGAAGGAGGAAAACAATGCCCTTTAGACCGAAGAATTAAGAGATGACTTATATTTGAGAAACCACCCACAGCTGCACGTTGATGTGTAAGTTGCACTCAGTGCCTTTTGGATGTGACGTGGGAAAAAATCCCCATTGTCCACATTAGCCTCTACAGAAGTTTTGTTGAAAACTCTCCCCAAGGAATCCTTCTGCATTTTGTCTTTGTGCTTGTGCTTAGTGGTGGTAAATGGATTAACACAGCAGTCTCTGATAGTATGATAGATGGAGTCAGAAGAGCAATTTTCTAAACACCCTTTCCTTACTTGATGGATGTCTCCATTGCTATCTCTTCCCTCGGGGCTCTTTGTGTGCAAAATCTCTCTTCTGAAAAGAGTTTTCATTGCATGCTATTAGTAGTGAGTGAATTTATGGTGTCCTCTCGTGCAAACAGCCTTTCTGCCATTCTGTAGGTATTATAGAATCTGCTCTAGCACTATATGCAAAATGATGACCTAGTTTTTTGATCAAAAGGTTCCACTGGGTTAACATTTTCAAGTATGAAACAGAATTTAGCTCCAAAAAACAACACTGATTTTCTTCTCACCACACTGAAGTGCAGCTGAAACTTATTATCCAGCTAGCGTAGCATTTACCTTCTTAGACATTTAGCTAATCCTGTGGTACTCCTCTGCTGTCATCAGCACCTCCATCAATAATCTTACTTGGTTCCATCATAAACCTCAGCTGGGGCCAGAGGATACATCTTGATTACATTAATCAGCATGTATTTCTCCTCCATGACCCCTCCCATTTGAACCCTGAAGCATGTGGGTCCCTGTGATGAATGGGAAAAAGGTTGCCAAGACCAATGAACAAAGATACCAAATTTGAGAAGGAAGAGTTTTTGGTAAACAGCAAGGATGTAGGTGTGAGGTGTAGAATTTAAAAATTGTTACTGTACATCTGAACCAAATCTTTTTTCTTACTTTTTCCCATCTTCTTTATAAAAGAGCAATCTCTGGTAACAGAGATTTGAGAAGTAGATTATGTGCTCCAATAATTGGAATTTAAAATGGTGAACAGGGGGCAAACTCCCTCTTGAAATTAGGGAATTAGAACCAGCTTCCAGCTGAAGATTTTTGAGAACAATTTCTTTTCTGGCAATAGTCTTTGTACCACCTGGCCAAGCAGAAAGCAGTGAGGTGACAGGGTAATGAACATGGATAGGAGAGATCTGAGGACAGCTCCCTCCTGAATCTTCCTGGTACCCCACAAGTGGTGAGGAAGAGATGCAAAATGTTATCCCCATAAATAGAATGTGAAATATTTCTGCAGGTGAGAGCCACCACCTGCTAAAAAGTTCTTTAAAAGAAGTGAGAAAACTTATATTGAAAGAGGTGTAATATTTCAGCCACCAGCTGGAAAATGTGGAGCTGAAACCTTATAAGCGTCAACCCTGCCACAGAGACAAGCAAGAAGACCACATTTTTTCCTTGCCAGAAGAGTCACCATGCATAACCCAGGGGTAGAAGACAGACTATTATTATTAGCAGCAGCAGACACTATATAGATACTGTCAGGGATGCCCGGCTCACCTTCACCCCTCCTGCTCATTCTTGAGATAGAAATCTCCCCTAAATCAAAACACCATTCCCTGAAGATGGAGAAGACAGTAGAATCTTGAATTGACAATATTTTAACCTATACCGACTTGGAAAATTACTAGGGTGAACTGAATAAAATACCCACTTTTTGGCAGGCTGTACAATGCAAAGCCAGATCACATTGAGTTATACGAGTCAAGTTTACCTGCGTCCTCAAGATTGCAGTAACTGTGAAAGTTGAGATGCTAAAATTTATTTATTTATTTATTTATTGGTTTATGAAGAGTACAATAGGATACCAAGATCAAGTAAAATAGTTGTTCTTTTTAGGAAAAATGTGAATATTCAATATGGGGATTGGAGGAACGGGCAAGAGAATTATAAGAAAGTTTCTTAAAATGCTTACCATTTTTAGAGAAATATTAATAGTAGATTTTGGGGTGGGGGGAAAGAAAACCTTGCATTAAAGCCAAAAGGAACAGAATCTGAAACTTTTTATCTGTGAAAATGTTATATTCAGGAAGATTTTTAAGAAAAGCAAATTCCCATATATTCCAGGACAATTTTAATCCAAATAAAGCCTAGATTCCCATGGAAGAAAACAACTACTGCCTTTGGAAGGGAGAAGAAAGAAAACTGAACTAGCAGTGGACTGTGGATATTTGAAACGCCCAAGTCTACAATTTGCCTCATTTATACTTTTTTTTTTTTTTTTTTTTTGAGACAAGTCTTGCTCTGTCGCCTAGGCTGGAGTGCTGCAATGGCGAGATCTCGGCTCACTGCAAGCTCCGCCTCCCAGGCTCAAGTGATTCTCCTTGCTTCAGCCTTCTGAGTAGCTAGGACTACAGGCGTGCACCACCACACCCAGCTAATATTTTGTGTTTTTAGTAGAGACAGGGTTTCACCATATTGGCCAGTCTGGTCTTGAACTCCTGACCTCAAGTGATCCACCCTCCCCCCCCCCGCCTCCCAAATTGTTGGCATTACAGGTGTGAGCCACCACGCCCGGCTATTTATACCTTTTTAAAGTAAAACTGTCCCACCACAGATTGCATGCTTCAGACGACTCGTTAACAATGCAAGAAAAATGGCAGAAATATGTTCTATGAACCCAGGCAAAGGATATTTGCTGGGTGGAAATTATCGTTGCAAGATAAAGAATCATCAAGGGCAAAGCACAAGTGGGTTTAGATACTTCTCAGGTTCACGTTTTAGTGACTATTATCATTTCACCTTTGGTGACCAGAACAAGTTACGCTTTAAGCATATTTTCAGTGGACTATAAATGATGGAATAATAATTATTTGAAAATAATTTCAGCCTTGGCTTTAATAACCAGAGACTGTATTTCTCAACATATTAGATTAGAAGAGAAATCAGATTTTAACAGCTTGTCTTTTTAAAAAATCCTAATTCCAAAATGGAATGCAGCTAGTTATTTTTTACTATTGTCTTGAATATTCTCCTTTCATTCATGTATTTCAATATCTTTTGTTTTTAGAAAACTAAGGAATGGACTAAGATAAACTTAACCCAAAAACGTTATCTTAAATGAACTTTAGTTCAGACATTTCTAGCCAGTTAACTCCATCTAATACTAAAAAGTGACATTTACAAAATACTATAAGGAAATTTCAATCTCCATTGCTTCCCTTTCATTAGAAGGCAAGACCCAGTTCCTTGGGTGATATTTTTTGTGGCAAACTCAAACTTGCTCTTTGGGCAAAAGATTAGAAGCCTTTGTGGCAGGCACATAGAAACATTTTCAGCCATTGTGTGGAAACCATTGCAGAGTACCACAGAAATCCTTCCCACCTTAGTACTCTGAATAGCACACTCCACATCCAAGTCTGCTAGAAATCCAAGGCAGCTTGGTGAAAAGCAATAATACTAAATTATCTTAATCACCATCTCTTTCAGATACATTTCATGAGTGTGTGAAAAATTAAAATCACAAAGAATTTTTCAAAGAAGAAACATCTTTGTCATTTATGTTTGTTTTCAAGGCCTTAACATATGGCAAGGGTGCTAAATCAGTCCTTTATTATTGTAATCAGTAATAACCAAAGGAAAATGAAGTCCAAAGAAAACTCAAAACAGAATGAATCATCGGTAAATGAAAAGGCTTTCAGAGGTAACCTGACATCTTGGCAGATGGAGCGGCTTCAGCTTTACTTCCTGTCCCTTCTTTCTTCTATCCTAATCTCTGCCTTCACCTCCTCTTACTGGAACAAATAAAGCTCCTCTTAACTGGATTTCCCGTCTCTATGCTCTCTTCCTTCTAACCCATTTTATACCTCATTAGTTTTCCCAAAACATATTTTTATCATTTTATTTTAAAAACTATTAATTTATACATTTTTTAAAACTTTTGGGGTTCTTCATGGAACTCTCTCCTGCTAAACCTCATTTTAAACTGTGGCTGAGAGCGGTGAGTTTAAAGGGCCATAACTATAGTTAGCTGCTCCTCTCATCAAGCACTTGAAATGGCCTCCTGTTTTACATCGTATGTGGTGCGAATTCTCCCTCTCATTCAAGCCTCTCTGCATGCTCTTGCTTACCCCATACATCCAAGTTTATTCTCTACGATCTCAATTCCTATCTTTGATAGCAAGTTTATTTCACATGATCTCAACACCCATTTCTGACATTCCTACTTTCCAACACTGTAACCGCCATCTAAACTTCTTCAAACACGATCAATAATAATCAGTAGATATATTCTGTTCATTAGCATTACAGAGTAACTTGAATTCAAATGGTCTGCAATTCCAACATCTTTCTGAGTTTCAAGTGACAGCAGATAATGTCTAAAAATCTACACGCTGGGCTGGGTGCAGTGGCTCATGCCTGTAATCCCAGCACTTTGTGGGGCTGAGGCAGGCGAATCACTTGAGCTCAGGAATTTGAGACCAACCTAGCCACCATGGTGAAACCCCATCTCTACTAAAAATACAAAAATCAACTGGGCATGGTGGCAGGCGCCTGTAGTCCCAGCTACTCCAGAGGCTGAGGCAGGAGAATTGCTTGAACCCGGGAGATGGAGGTTGCAGTGAGCTGAGATCGCGCCACTGCCCTCTAGCCTGGGTGACAGAGCAATACTCTGTCTCAAAAAAAGAAAAAAAAACCAAAAAAAAAAAACCCTACATGTTTCCTTTCTTTTTTTCAGCTTTTCTTTGAGAATCAGAGGTCCACGTGCAGGTTTGTTACAAAGGGATTGTGTGATGCTGCAGTTTGGAGCATGACTGAACACATCGCCCAGGTAGCGAGCATAGCACCCAGTGGGTAGTTTTTCAACCCTGATCCTTCTCCTTCCCTCTCTCCTGCTTCTGGTGGTCCCAGTGTCTATTGCTCCCCTCTTTATGTTCACGGATACTCAATGTTCAGCTTCCACACGTAAGAAAGAACATGTGGTATTTGATTTTCTTTTTCTGTGTTAATTCACTTACGATGCTGGTCTCCAGCTGCATCTATGTAACTGCAAAGAACACGATGTTGCCCTTTTTATGGCTGCATCGTGTTTTATGGTATATATGTACCACGTTTTCTTTATGTGGTTTACAACAGGGTTGATTCCATATGTTTGCGATTGTGAATAGTGCTGCAGTGAACACGCAGGTGCATGTGTCCTGTTGGTAGAATGAATTATTTTCCTTTGTGTTTCTCTTATTTTCAATTGAAACAACATAAACTTACTATAATGATATTAAAATTAAGACCTCATGTTCTCTTTGCTTAGATTCCAGGCAAATAATTTCTCAGCAAAATTGAAACTGTTAACTAGAAATATGTTGCATCTGTTGCCCTTTCTGTTCCACGACAGAGAATCAATGTATTTGGAAACTCTGTGAGAACTAACTGATTAATGTAATAAAGTTTATTTCAATTCAACAAACATTCAGTATTTACTACATGAAAAAGACTGTGCTGGCCAAGTTGGAGAATACACAGATGGCTAAGATACAGCTTCTGTCCTTCAAGAATATAAAATCAAATGGGAAAGAGACACAAACATAAATATTGTTAATATTTAAGTTCGAGGACAAAAGAGGTTTGTTTTGTCTGAACTGAGCACTTAAGGATTCTTGGAGAAAGCAGGATTTTGGTTGGCCTTAAAAGATTTATAGGATTTTACAAGGCAAGGAAAATCTGGCAGAGGTCAATCCGAGTTCATTCCTCAGCATCATGATACAGCATAATTATTAGGTTGGTGCAAAAGTAATTGTAGTTTTTGCTATTAAAAGTAATGAAAAAATTCTCAATTACTTTTATACCAACCTAATATTTGTTTAAGTGCTTTTCTCCTCCAACTGAATATTAGTTCCTCCAAGAATTCCTGCTTCACGATCTTTGCATCCCCAGAGTCTACCAAGGGCCTAGTTACTGGAATTTTTGAGTAAATACTTGCCAAATTAATTAATAGATAGCATTAGGCTTCTAAAAATTGTTAATGCCTCTCAAATCTGTACCTAGCAGTCGCTTAATGAAGTTTCACTAAGGCTATATCAAAAAACACATTCAAAAAACTAAAAATGCAAAAACTCCTCTCACTCATATCTGTTATCTCTGTAAGACTGGATCATTCCCCCATTGTCCTCCATGATGGTTCTGTTGACGAAAAAAGTCAAACTGTAAAATATTTTTAGAGATTTATTCTGAGCCAAATATGAGTGATCATGGCCCATGACACAGCCCTGAGGAGGTCCCGAGAACATGTACCCAAGGTGGTCGGGGTACAGCTTGGTTTTATATATTTTAGGGAGGCATGAGACATCAATCAAATACATGTAAGAAATACATTACTTTGGTTCAGAAAGGTGGGACAACTCAAAGCAGGGGCTTCCAGGCTGTAAATAAATTTAAACATTTTCTGGTTGACAATTGGTTGAGTTTATCTGAAGACCTGGGATCAATAGAAAATGTTCAGGTTAAGATAAAAATTATGGAGACCAAGTTTTATTGTGCAGAGGAAGCTCTCAGGTAGCAGACTGCAGAGAGAGAGAGAGCACAAGCAGGTTGTAAAGTGTTTTCTATCGGACCTAAAAGTGTGCCTGACTCTTAGTTGATGATCTCCTGGATCTGGGAAGGAAGGAAGGAAAACAAGGGGAAAAGGGATTCTCTATAGAATATGAATTTTTCCCACAAGAGACAGCTTTGAAGGGTCATTTCAAGATAGGGTAGAGAAACATGTTTTGGGGTAAAATATTTTGATTTTCTTCCTCGTTATGCCAGAGTCAGATTGGAAATTAAGCCACTATTTTTAGGGTTAAATAAAACCCATCTGATGAGAATTTTTGGTTTGTAGAGCATGACTCCCCAGACCCCTTAGATAGGAATTTGGGCAAGATAAAAAAAATCAGAGCTTAGTCCTCAGTGTGTATGAAAAGCACTGCATTGGCACTAACAGCGTAAAACTGAGGCCAACCAGCACTCTGTAAGAACTGGACAATCTCTCTTTCAGGCCAGAGCCACACCTGTCTTGAGTGTTCTGTGCAGTTGACGAATCTCATTCCTGCCGGTTGAGGGGTTGTGTGAGGAAATGAGAAGTGCTGAATGAGCTGGTGTCCCCTTAGGAATCAGTGAGCAGTTATGGTCACATTTGTGAGGTTAGCATAGTATTTGTGATTCTCTTACAGCCTGAAATGAAGAAACAACCAAATCTTACATCATAACCACCTGTACCTATAGGCTCCCCCAAGAGAAAATTAGATAAGATGAGGAACAAAATACTGCTTTCTAAATAGATATGTAAGAACTCAGTCACTTCCCATTCAGGGTCTTCTTGTAAGCTGTACCTGATGGAGCACATGGTCTAATGTTGAGAAAAGAATGGTTCTACTTC
>NW_012118932.1:4918436-4930529 GCF_000951035.1 Colobus angolensis palliatus
GCCCACAAACAGGCAATTTTAACACAATATAAAAGTGCTGTGATAAAGAAAGTACAGGTGGTACAGGAAAAAAACAATAGGGGTAACTAGTCTAGAATTGACGGCATTGAAGTTGGCCAGGAAAAGTTCATAGTGGAAATAACAGGCAAGCTGAGACCTGAAGAACTTAGTTAGGTGTAAAGCATATCAATTAGTTGTGTTAGTTGGTTTTTGCCTGATCATCATTCTTTCCTCCAACTTCTGGTATCAACACCTCGATTTCCCTTTGGGCAACTACCCTTTCCCAACTTTCTATCCCTGAGGGTTGGCTAAGGCTGACATGAACCCTATACTCTAGGAGTCAGAACACTGTTCAGGTCAGTCAACTAGAGTATTTCATTCCTAGGGTCCTCATGATAGGTTCAGTTATGTGCATGTTACCTAAGGTAGGCCAGTAAGACTAATTCCAAGGGCATGTGTTAAAGCTATGAGACCAGAGGCCCTCTGATGCCCTGAAATTTCTTACCTAATAGAATGTAAAGCTAGAGCTGTGCAAAGATAGGTAGCAGATCATGTCAGTGTCTGAGGTATAAAGCAGGAAAAGGGGTGGGGGAACATGCGTAATGCCTCCATCTATCTTCTTCTATCAGGAAAGCAAAATCTTTCTCAGAAGCCCCACTGAACACTCTCCTTCGCCTTGCTGCTGAGAACTGGGTCACAAAGTCAACTCTACTTGCAAGAGATGTTGAGAAAACAGTAATAGGATTTTCAGAGTTGGCATAGACCAATCATGGTCTACAGCCTAGCACTGGGCACAGTGCTGTTCTCTCAATAATAATAATAATAATAACCAAAAAAACCCAAAAAACTCAGGTTCTATTAGTGAGGAAAAATAGGAAAATGGGTATTGAGAGGAACTAGCTGTGGTAGCCACAGCATATGAAGATATTAATATTTAAGGTTCTTGCTCTTGTATTCATTCTCTAGGGCTGCCATAAGAGAATACCACAGATTGGGTGACTTAACAAGAAAAATTAATTTTCTTGCGATTCTGGAACCTACAAGTTCAAGATCAAGATGATGTCAGGCTTGATTTCTTTTGAGAGCTCTCTCCTTGGCTTGCGGATGGCTGCCTTCTTGCTGTGTGTTCACACGGTCTTTCCTCTGTGGGCATGCTTCACTGATATCTCTGAGAGTCCAATTTCCTCTCCTTCTAAAGGCACCATTCAGGTTGGATTAGGGCCCACTCTAAGGCTTCATTTTAACGTAATCACCTCTTTAAAGGCCTATCTCCAAATATAGTCACATTCTGACATACTAGGGGTTAGGATTTCAACATATAAATTTGATGGTGGGGGGGTGGGACACAATTTGGCCCACAAAAATTTACAACATTAATTTGGTGCCAGGAAGTTCATACAATGTATTCATTTTAGCAGTAGCAGTAAAACTCTTCCCCTCTTACTACATCTTTAAAAAATTAAGAATTATCATTTTACAAATCTCTTTAAATTTATCAAAGGAAAAGATATTGATTGTTGTAGTGATTTGCATTCCTTTGTACCAGCAAATCTAAGCACTTTTCAGGTATATTTTTCTCACATTAATTTCATCTTTTATTATACCAGGCACCTCGCAGCTCATCTTGGTTCCAGCCACAGCTCAGGCAGAGGACTCCCTTGGCGCTCAGTGTCTTCTGTCCTCCTGCCCCCAGGGTCTCTCCAACACAGTGGAGCAGAATGTCAGTGAGATTTCACTCTGCAAATAGCTCAGAAGTGCTATAGAGGTGGTAGCCCCGGAAAACTTTCAACCAGTGGGGTGTGGAAGACAAAGAGCAGATTCTTTTCTCCAACAGTCCTTGGGTGGTCAATTCTGAGGATTCCCTGCACTCTTGAGCACATCCCAGTGGGACCGAACCTCAGTTGGTGGACAACTCAATCACACACCTTTGTATGGACTTTCTCTCCTCCTCTATTTCAATTTGCTCAGTTCCTCACTTCTGCCTACCTGGGTTCATCCCCTCACTCCCTTTCCCAAATAGATTGCTCACACACAAGTCCTATTCCAGCCTCTTCTTTCAGAAGCTACAGCATCTGCAAGCTGGTCTTTGGTTATGCCTTTTTGGTTTTGTTGTTTTTCTCAAAAACATTATTTGCCATGAATGTTTTATATATCAAGGATATTAACCTTTGGAGAAAATGTCAACAGAGTTATAAAGGGAGTATATCCCTTGGATTCTATGCCATGACGAGCTATATTTGAGGTCAAAATTCTTGTACTTGCCTTAATATTTGAGAAATCCAATGTTTAAGAGTATCCATTTTGGAGTTGATTTTAACCAAAAGGCTGAGAAGTGATAGAAGTGTCCATTTTATATTGTTGTTTCTGTCATAGTTTCTAATTTAGAAATCATTTTTATATTTCCATAAAATTCTACCTGATATAAGATGGTTTCCTCTTTAGGGCTATTTGTTTTAGCTTTAGAGCTAGAGCACCCTTTTGAATTTTCTTGAGAATAAATAAAATCATTTTTTAATATGTCTGTTTCTTTCACTCCAGCAGTTTTTGGTGAAGAGCAACTCTCATTCTTCTGTGTGGTCTGTTTCCCTTGAATCACAGCTTCAGTTTTGCCCAGCTTCTTTGCTTTTCCTGATTGTTCCTCCTTAAAGAAGGGCTGTGCTTTTCCGGAAGTAGCTTCTGTTTCAGGAAGGGTAGAAGTGCACTCTGTCAAATCACTGGGTTTTTGCCTAAACTTTTTTTATAGGAGCTTTCAGGTTAAAATAAGTTCTGAGATTTTTGAAGACATCATCTGATGTGACTATCCGTCAAGTCTTGAGGTGGAACTGCTAAGCCATTTTTACCTGATTTTAACCGAGCTGGCCAAAAACAGTGCGTTAAGATGAGGAACAGTCATATATAAGGAGAGAAGAAGGGGAAATAGGAGAGCGAGGCTTGGAGAATTTCTCAGCTGACCAGTACCCAGCTATAGAGACACTGAATATGATTCCTGTGGCAGAGGAAAGGTACATGGTCTGAGGCTTAAGAATTGGAGCTAGGACTGGATGCAGAGGCAATGATGAGCACTTTAGATGAATATATTGCCCCTACTTGTAAAGTCAAGGGAAGAATAAGCTTATTTTACCCTTTCCAATTATCTTTGTTTAAAACTTTGTCTAGTAAATTTATTTGAGGATAATTAGCAAACATGTGGTGTTCTACAGCTATTTCCCTCCCCAAAATATAGATTATTCTCACTTGGGTGAGCATCAGTGGCATTCCCTCTCCTTTCTGAGGAGGATTTTGGTAAGTAGGAAATCACAGGCGAATTGAGTGCGGTTTCTTACACGGGGTAATGTATTTTGCTCATCTACAGCTACAGTAGTAAAGTAGTCTGTTCATTTTTCCATTTTAGCTGCCACTGATCATGATAATCAAGACAGTGACTCTGCAGATGTGTTAAATAGTTTTGAGAACATAACAAGGAGGTAATCAGTCTTGTATTCAATTTGTCATTTAATTTTCCTAATTGTAACTGTCCTCCTGATAAACACCTTGAAGTTAGTGTTTTCAGCTGAGGCAGGAGATACTGAATTATAGATCCCAGAGTTACCTGAAAAAGATCATCTAAAATCAATACGAAAATTCATACAAAAAGTCCAACTGAAGAACTGATTTGAAGAATCTAAGCAAAGAGGCAGCTTTGAGGCAAGAAGTAAGAAGAAATATGAATGAGATAATTTAGAATACCTGGTAGAGACTATACCTCGAGAGGTTCCCGGAGACCCAGAACTGTAGTTCCAAATTCTAGTTGCAGAGTATTCAGAGCCTTATACATGAGAGGATCCGGAAATATTAACAGTACTGTGTTAGTCCATTCTTACACTGCTATAAAGAATACTACCTGAGACTGGGTAATTATAAAGGAAAGAGGTTTAATTGACTCCAAGTTTTGCAGGCCTAGCAGGAAGCATGGCTAGGAGGCCTCAGGAAACTACAATCATGGAGAAAGGTGAAAAGGAAGCAAACGCCTTCTTCACAAGGCGGCAGGAGGAAGTGAGTGCCAGCAGGGGAAATGCCAGACACTTACGAAACCATCAGACCTCATGAGAACTCACTATCATGAGAGTAGCGTGGGGGAAACCGCCCTCATGATCCAACCGCCCTCCCTTGACACGTGTGGACTACAGGCCCCTCCCTCAACACGTGGGGATTACAATTTGATATGAGATTTGGGTGGGAACGCAGAGCCAAACCATATTAAGCACCAATTCTATTCAGACATTTCCCTCACTTCATAATTCCTTCCTTTCCTCTTCACAAAAGTTTTCAGCGTGAAACATAATTCAAAGTGCAATAAATTGTATATTTATCTACATCAGTACATACACATATGTATAAATTAGAGAACAGAACTATTAGATATTATTGTTACCTGAAATGAACTACTTCATAAATTTAATTAAACAAAGTGTTTGTTTTAATTTGTGGGTAACAAAAACAAAAAGGATAATATAACCATTGTTGTTTGGATGGGATATGAATTTGTCTGTTGTGACTTTTCCCTTGTGATTATGTTGAAAAAACATTGTTTGTGGGAATCTTATGTGAACCATTTAGCTAGCAACATAATGAAAAATATCATTCTTTTTACTCTGAAGTATTCTATCAATTCCTGAAATCTCCCACATCATCATCTCATTATACATCACCTGTTGGTAGTGGGACTCATGAGTGGCTTGGAATGAGATCTTACCTTTGTTTCTGCAAAGTACCACGGGGCATTATAAGCTTACACTAGCTTTTGACCTAATTTCTTGGCTCGGAAGTGTCCAGAATACAGAGGTAATATAAATTTGAGCCAGAGAAGGTCCAAGTCCCTGGTTACTAATGTTCAGGACAGGATTATTTCCACCCACAACCAAGCCCGAAACAGGCACAGCTTTCTTGTAATTGAGCTGGGGAGAGTGTTCCAGTTCACATTTTGATTAAGGAAACAGTGATGTCAGGTAACGGTTGAAATTTTGGCATCCAGCAGGGAGCAACTGTCATTCTGGAGTTCTCTGCATTCACAATATTAAGATTTCTCTGCCCTCAACAGCAGAAGTGGGATATAGAAGCAAGGTCCAGAACTCAGATGCATTACCTGACTTGAGCCTTGGGGTCAGTACCAGCAAAAAAACTCTGAAAACTTTAATTTGTTACACCTCTCAACTGTTTGTTTCAGCTCAACATTCACTCTACTGACTCATCTGCTTCTGATTATCTTGACTTCTGGCACCTTGAATAATTTCTTGCACCTGGTTTTGCTTCACGCCTCAACCCTGATACTTGTTTCTGCTGCTGTTACTCTGAGTTCTGGATTATTTTCTTGATTGCAATTTACCTTTGCCAATTTAGCTAAACACAGCACCCAGTTCAACACAGTCCCAAAGACTCTACACACAGGTACAGGCCCTTAGCTTTATCATTCCTATCTAATTCACATGCAGAATCAGGGAAGGGAATTAGTCCATGCCTGGCAGGCAGGGTGTCTTAGTCTGTTTCTGCTGCTATAATAAAATTCCTTAGACTGGTTAACTTGTAAATAATAGAAATTTATTTCTCACAGCTCTAGATGCTGGGAAGTCCAAGATCAAGTCGCAAGCAGCTTTTGGTGTCTGCTGAGTTCTCACTCTCTGCTTCCAAGATGATTCCTTAGTGACGCATCCTCCAGAGGGAACAAATACCGTGTGTCCTCGTGTGGCAGAAGGGATGGAAGAGCAAAAGGCACTAGGGTGCTCCCTCTCCTAAGGTCCCATCTTATGTTAGGGTTTAAGTTCTAACACATGAATTTTGGAGGGACACATACATTCAAACCATAACAGTGGGGGTTCCAGTCTTAGAGGAAAACTTAAGAAAGATTTTCAGAAACTTAAATGACTAAAACTTTAGTTCTGTTTTCTCTTTCCTAGCCAAAATGAAAACATTTCATTGACCTATATTAAAGAAAATAAATTATAATCTTGATATAGAAGACTAATCATAAAGATGTAATTATCTCAAAACTGGTTTATATTTTAATATAATACCTACAAAAGTTCTTATAGGAATTTTTATAGAACTTGACAACCTAATTCTATGTTTGTCAGAGAATAGCAAATGAACAATATCCAATATAATAGTAAAGAAGAACATGGTACAGGAAAATGCCCTAACCAATATCAAAATTATAAAGTTTTCATACGTAAAAAGCATGATATTAATGCAAAGTTAGAAAAACCGATTCTTGGAACAGAATAGAGACCTCCTAAAATAATAAGGATGCTCAAAAATTTGATTTGTGAGAGTCTGAGTATTGAAGATCAGTGGCTAAGGGATAAGATGCTCTATAATTAACCTCAAGAAACTCAATGATCAGTATGGAACACAATTCCATATAAAAACCTAAATGAGAAAGATAAATTCATAAAAAGAATTGTCATATAGTTAAGAATTTTTTAAAATAAGGCTTAAAAATCATAAAAGCTTGATAAAACTGTAGTAAATTTTAATTTTTAATGAAATGAAAAGACAACATAAGTTTTAAAGAGCAAACTACAACTTTGTGGAAGATGTTTGACATACTTAAGATGTAAACGTTTATTCCAAAAACATGTAACATTTAGCTCTTGAAAGAAGCCTGGATCTGTGGATGGAATAAATGCTGAAGAGCCATAGAAAAAGGGAAAAGGGGTTGAAATAGGAGGATGCAAGGGTGCCCCTGGATTGTTCCTGGGAAAAGCAGGGTCTGCCATAGAACAGAGAGAGAAAAGCAGGGACACACTAATTGCGTCTAGCCTTCTACATATTAGGCTTGTGGAAACTGACAATTCCAAGTTTCATCAAAAGCAAGTTAGACCATATGATTCAGCAATTCCATTTCGGAGTATATATCCAAAAGAAATAAAGACAGGGGGTTGATTATTTGTACATCCATGTTCACAGCCGCCTTCTTCACAATTGCCAATAGGCAGAAGCAATCCAAGTGTCCATTAATAGAAGAAAGGATAAACAATATGTGGTGTACGCATGCAATGGAATAATACAGACTTAAGGAAGGAAATTGGAACACATGGTACAACATTGATGAATCTTGAAGACATTATGCTGACATACCAATCACAAAAAAAAAATGTATGATTCTACTTATATGAGATACCTAGAGTAGTCACATTCAGAGACAGAAATCTGTACCCTATGCCACATCTCTCGGTTCTTCTCTCCCCACAGCCAGGAGGGGTATTGTGCAATGGGTAGAAAGTTTTGTTTGGTGAAGATGAAAAAGTTCTGGAGATGGATAGTGGTGATGGTTGTACAACAATGTAATTGTACTCAGTACTACTGAACTATACACTTAAAAATGGTTAAAACAGTAAATGTTAAGTGTATTTTATCATGTAAAAAAATGAGTTTGAGATGGGTGGGTTTGTGGGAGGAGTGAATGATAGAGATACTAACATATCCTGCTTCTATGAGAAAGTATCATCATTGACAGTATAAATGCAGGCTATTATTTAATCTATTTGTAAGGGGTGGAAGAAGACAGAGTTAGAAAAAAGTAAGCAGGGTTTAATTTCTTATAAATTTGGGTTTTCAAGGCCAGAAATAGGTTAATGAGTTCTGCCAATAATCTAAAGTTGTATCGATTTGGAGAACTCTGATTTTTGTTTGTTTGTTTGTTTTTGTTTTAAAATTTTTATTAAGCACTGTTATATGCCAGGTACATTTTTTGATTTTTAAATTTTTTTTAAATTAAAGTTCTAGGGTACGTATGCACAACATGCAGGTTTGTTACGTATGTATACATGTGCCATGTTGGTTTGCTGCACCCATTAACTCATCATTTACATTAGGTATTTCTCCTAATGCTATCCCTTCCCCATCCCACCACCCCCAACAGGCCCTGGTGTGTGATGTTCCCCACCCTGTGTCCAAGTGTTCTCATTGTTCAATTCCCACCTATGGGGCTCTGATATTTTTAAATGTCTGCTAACATTCAGTATTAGGTAGCGTTCTGCAGAGAAACAGAACCAGTCGGATATACACAGAAATAATATATAAATATTTATTGTGGGAATTAGTCCACATGATTTTAGAAGCCAAAAAGCCCCATAATATGCCGTTGGCAAACTGAAGAGCCTGGAAAGCTGCTGTGCTGTTGTTCAGCTGGAGACCAGAGGCCGGGGGTTATGGGGAGGCAGTGTTGATAGTGTAAGTTTCAGAGTCCAAAAGCCCAAGAACCTGGAGCTCTGGGCAGGAGAAGATGGATACTCTAGCTCCAAAAGAGAGAGGAATTTTACCCTTTCTCTGCCGTTCTGTTCTATCTGGGCCCTTAATGGATTGCCTGTCCATATTGGTGAGGCTGATCTTTTTTACTTAGCCTACAGATCCATAACCTAATCTCTTCCAGAAACACCCTGATAGATATACTGAGAAATAATGTTTGCCAGCTATCTGGGTATTACTTAACCCAGTCAAGTTGACACACAAAATTATCCATCACACATGCTTCACACATACACACATGACGTGTGCACTGCTCTCTGCATGCTTGTGTAATCCTCTAATCAATTTAGCCTTCCGAATTTGCGAGCTCTTGGCTCAGTTACCCTAGTCCTTGGGGATCCCCTACTGAAAGCCCTCAGCTATGATGAATGGACTGGTGGGCCAGTCAGTGGTAGAAGCAACATGAAACTCACTCAAGAGTGGACAGCACTTAGGGAAGTTCATAGGGATTTGGCTTCAGAGGCTTCTTCAGCTCATGGTCAGTGGTTCCAAATGGGCAAAATCACCAACACATGGCTTTAATCTTGGAATTGAGTCAATATCTGCTCTTCAGCTTTGGCTGCAGCCTCAGCCTTTGAAAGGTCCAATAGCAAAATGCCAAAGTGCAATAGCATTCCTGAAATGATGGGTGATCAATGATCATGAGATTTTATTACTCTCATGTCTAAATAATGTATCAGTATCAGCAATAAAAACAGATCATGTCATTTGGATGTGTTGTTATTGCATAATATTCACTTTCAAATGTGGATAAGCATTTTAGATATAAGTGGGATTAAAATCTCCTTGTATGCATTAGTTTTTGAGATTCTGTCAGCGGAATGCAAAGCAAAATGCTGCAATAATTAATGTGAATTGTGAAAGCTGTTAACTTGATACATAAAAATTAGATTCTTCAAAGAGTTAAATAGAGAGAGAAATATTCGGTTTTGGGGATTGCCTCAGTGAAATTGTGCCATCATCACTGACTAAATTATCAAGCCCAGGAGTGGAAGAGGAAGTAAGTTTTCACTTCTGTTATCACTATAAGAAAATACAGAATACTTTCACTATATTATTTCACTATATATTATCACCATAAGAAAAACATCCTGATTGCAGCTCCAACTTGAACAGCTACCTATATTGTTATCACTATAAGAAAAACATCCTGATTGCAGCTCCAACTTGAACAGTTACCTATATTGGCAGTGTTAGCCAAAAAGATCTTATTTCTCCAGCGACCTCAGTTGAAGGTAAATATCTGTTCCCATACCCAGTGTGCAGTTAAATTAATAAATAGTACTGAGAAATTAGTGTTCCTTTACTAGATGAAACTTTCAAATTTTGACTCCTGAAAATTTTAACAACTAACATTTTTATAATACTTCAGATTTTTTCTATCCAGATATTCATTCTATGATTGTTAGAGTGACCAACTCTTTTCATTTACCTGGGACTGAGGGTTCCCAGGCATGGAATTTATGTGCTAAAATCAGAAAAGTCCTGGGCAGACAGGAAGGAGTTGGTCACCCTAGTGATGGTGTTCTATTTAGCACTGGATTGGGCTTAATATTTGCTTGAATATTTAGCCAAAAATCTATATTTGGTGTACTTCTGCCACTAAAATCTTGCAGTGCTAGATAGAGTTATTATTTAGTACAATGCCGACCACTTCTCTGGCATAGCTCAGGGTGACCAGGTCTGGAGTGAAAGTAGAGAGTTATTGTCTGTTTTTTAAGACAGAGTCTCGCTCTGTTGCCCAGACTGGAGTACAGTGGCACGATCTCTGCTCACTGCAACATCCGCCTCCCGGGTTCAAGTGATTCTCCTGCCTCAGCCTCCTGAGTAGCTGGGATTACAGGCGTCCACCACCACGCCTGGCTAATTTTTTTTTTTTTTTTAAGTAGAGATGGGGTTTCACCATGTTGGCCTGACTGGTGTCAAACTCCTGACCTGTGGTGATCCACCCACCTAGGCCTCCCAAAGTGCTAGGATTACAGGCATGAGCCCCCGCACCTGGCTGAGAAAGTACAGAGTTATTTAGCGACTTATTGGACTTTTTGTGGAGTACCAAACTTCCAGCACCTCGTGAACTGACCCAAAATTCACCGCCCTGAGAATGAGCCCTGGCACCCACTTACTTAATTTCAACACTTTCTACTCTCCTTGTAATTCCTAATGTTAGCTTTACACAGGGCAAGGAATCTGCTTCAATTTTTACCTATTAGCCTGTCTGCTATTCCAGTTTTCACTTGCTAAGCCCTATTCTTCGTCTGAGTCCTTTAAATAAATGGTTTTGTAAGTTGAAGACAAGTCAGTGTAGTGCTTTGGAGTTTTTTTTTTTTAACATAGTCCAGCTTAATGAGTCAGGTCCACTACTTTGCTTTCTCAGTGTGCTAGAACATAGCGAAACAGAGATCACGAGCTCTGTTACTGTGCCTGTAACTGCTTCCTGCTTACATAAATGATTATTTAGTTGAAATGCAACCTTTGATTTATAGAGAAAGATGATGATTAGTTTGCATTTGGGGCATTTAAGAAGATTTCCTTTTCTAAAAAGGAGTAGAGTGATGATGATGGTGATGATGATAAATAGCTAACATTTATTATAGTCATGTTCTCAGTTCTTTACAGGTATTGATCTACTGAATCCCCACAGCATCTTTGTCAGTTGGGTACTGTTATTGTGAAGCTGTCAGACTGCAACCAGTGCTGTTATTGGTTAGGAAACTGAAGCCACAGTCACATAGCTAGAAATTGGTTGAGTCCTAATTCGAATCCAGGTCTGCAATGTCTGCTACACTTCTACTTCTCACGGTAGATATAACGTAGTCTTTAATGTTTCCATAGTGCGATTTTGTAGCTATCGTGTGAAAAACGAATTTTCTAACTCTAATTTTAAACTTTATTTTTTCTTTCTTTAGAAACTAATTTAATTTTACTCAAGTCATTTCACCTAAAAATTACACATGATCACGGAGTAATCTTGAAGAGCTGTATGAGATTCAGCTTCCCGCTGCTTATGATTTCAATCAATGTCAGTATTCTCTTGGTGGTAAACAAACATATAACTCCTCCTACACGAGGGCTAGTTTGGGGTAAAGGAAACGGGTGGGGACTTATGGGAGTAGAAGCCAAAGAATCTTGGGGCTGTTTGCTTAGAATATTGTTTTGTCGAAGAGAATGAAAAAAAATTTTGATTATATTTTTAAAAGACTGTGCAGTCATATCATAATGAAGAGGGGGGACTTGCCATCTAATACTTGTCACAGATCAGCCTTGTAAGTAGGAATGTCAAAATCAACTACCTATTATTGTAGACCCAGAGATACTTAGCGCAATAAAAAAGACACAATAATCTCTTAGGATTCTTCTGTTTTAGAATTTTATGGTTATGAATTAGACTGTTTCACTGCTTGCCTACACATTCTCTACTGCCCAGATCTGCAAAGACAGGCAAGTATCCAGGAGGCTGTTTTCAAGGTTGGTTGGGGTGATGTCTAACCTATAAAATGCTATTAATGGTCACAAATGGATCAAAATCACTTCCCATCATGAAAGTTAATGGTAATGTCTCTGGCTGGATTAGAACTTGCTTGAGATGTACAAAGCATTCTCATGGACTCAATCAAGTGTCACAACAACCCAGAGAGTTAGGAGTTATCATCTCCAGTTCATAAGCAAAGGGAGAGAGAGAAATGCTAAAGGTCTCTGCTGGAGACACACAGTATCACACAGTATTTTCTTTTTTTTTTTTTCGAGACAGCGTCTCACTCTGTCACCCAGGCTGAAGTGCAGTGGCATGATCTTGGCTCACTGCAACCTCCA
>NW_012118932.1:4930889-4931301 GCF_000951035.1 Colobus angolensis palliatus
TGTTGGCCATGGCTGGTCTCAAACTCCTGACCTCAGGAGATCCACCCGCCTCAGCCTCCCAAGGTGCTGGGATTACAAGCATGAGCCACCGCACCCAGCCAAGTCACACAGTATTTTGAGTGCAAGACTAGCATAATTGCACTATATGTAATACCTATAATTAGACATGCACAGTGAGAAGAACAGACTCCTTCAGATTTGTGACATTAGTAAAGGGCTTCAAAAGAAATAAACAATAATCCAGCATAAAGCTTATTTCAAAAGTGAAAAAACAAAATTGAAAGAAATCTGTACTAAATTCCTGTTGCTAATACTTTATCCTGCATAAGGACATGAAGAGAAATCTTAAGTCCTTAGAAATCTGTATGAAATCAGACATGTTTTTGTTCTCTTTCTCTTTTTCTTTCTCTCT
>NW_012118932.1:4932466-4959965 GCF_000951035.1 Colobus angolensis palliatus
CCAAATATTTAGTTTCTAGGAAAAATATGAAGTTGCCTTATCATTAGATACCACATGATCACATTGCTTACTATGAAAAGGAACCTAAGAGATTCTGGGATATGTTATGGCATGAAAAATAAACCCACTAACCATATGTCTGGGATGGATTTTCATTGGCTGGACATACAATTGTAAATTTTCCAATAGTTTGTATGATTGGCATGAACTAAGTGGTGAAACAGAAGTTTTCATTTTTTTGTGAGTCAATATACTTTGTAGTTGAGAGAAATGTATTTTTTGATTACTCATAACTCTGAAAGGCCTGTTGAAGAAATTAGGGCAACATTTTCAAACTCATAAAAATCCATTGCAATCACATGATCATGATATGTAAATCTTAACCTGAAAACAGATGCTCATAGTTTTTCATCTTTTCACAAAAAGACTCTTTCCTTTCTGGAGAAGATAGACATTCATGAGTCATGCCTCAATCACATCTATTGGAAGAGAGATTATAAAGATGGCATGTTGAAAAAATAAGTACAGCATAACTTGCCATACTACACACTATATTTCCAGCCTTGTTGGTCCATAGACACTCAGGAAGTTACTCATCTTGGCAGACTTCACAAAACCTAGCACAATGGTTTGCACATTGCGAGTGCTTGATAAATGTCCTATGTGTTGAGTCTATAAGCCAATAATACCCATCCTGAGAGCATTCATACTGCTCCCTAGACAGACCTGGTCAGAGTAACTTCTTGTCAAAGACATTTTTTCACACAGAGTTGCTTCTATACTGTTACCCTTGAAAGTACAAGAAGTTGGAGTTTGTTGTCATATTTGAAATAATTTATAGTTAGGATGACAATGACAAAAAGGCTGCAGCCCAGATACTTGAATGACCATGAGTCACCTTAATATAAGGACATTGTATTCATCAGAATTCTCCAGAGAAACAGAACCAACAGGAGATTATATCCATCTAGGTAGGTCATTCAGTCAGTAGTTAGGTAGATACGTAGGTAGGTAGATAGATAGATAGATAGATAGATACATAGATAGATAGATAGATAGATATAATGATATATTATAAGGAATTAGCTGACATGATTATGAAGGCTGAGAAGTCCCAAGAGCTTCAGTTGGCAAGCTGGAGACCCAAGAGAGCTCATGGTATAAGCTGCTCAACCTTGGGACTCTCAGCCATTTTGAAAGCCTGTAGGTTCGAGACCCAAGAAGAGCTGATGTTTCAGTTCAAGTCCAAAGGCAGAAAAAGACCAAGGTCCCAGCTCAAACAATCAGGCAGAAGGAATCCCCTCTGACTTACAAAGAGTCAGACTTTTTGTTCTATTCAGGCCCTCAACTGATTGGTTGGGGCCCACCCACATCAGAGAGGGTAATCTGCTTTGATCAAATGTTGATCTTGTCCAGAAACACTGTCACATACACACCCAGAGGAATGTTTGACTAAATATCCTGGCATTCCATGGTCCAGTCAAGTTGACACATAAAATCAACCATCCTAGGCTTGAAGGCTTTATGGGGCAAACTTTGATGACTTATGAAAAACAGGGCATGGGAAGGAGCTAAAAAATTCTTTACACTTCCTCCTCTGGAACAGGGATTTCTGAGGTGAAATGGTTCCAGTCTTCCATTCTAGAGGCTGGTATGTGGCCAAATGATTGACTCGGTTTCTTGTCAGCTACTCAGAAATGCACCACCACTTATAATTACTTCCTTTCCTTTTTCCATTACTCCTTTCATCCTTAGAAAAAAAATCATTTTATTTATAGGTTGTCAACTTGACAAGCTTATATCTAACTTTCAACATGGTCTTTATCCATATATTTTCTTTGTGTGCGTGTGTGTGTGTGTGTGTGTGCATGCACCTGTAATTGGTTGGAACTGTGAAGGATAGAAAGGCAGCTAAGAGAAGCACTTTCTTCAAGGTAACTTACATTATCATTGAGGAGACAAGACACATGCAACTGAAAAAATAACTAATACAAGGTAGCATGTTGTACGTTAGGTGTCATAGATCATGCTTTTGTTTTAGAGTACATTTTAGCTCACAAATAATCTTAAACATGTAATAAATATCTTTATCATGTTATAAACTATAATGAATACCATCTGACCAATGTTTCTTTGTTTGAAAATCGCTTTCTTACTCATCTTATTTATCAATACAACCCAAGCACTGTTCAAAATATTCAAAGACCTTTTTAAAAAGGCACTGGAAATTTCACGACTCAGAGTTAGTAACTATAAAAATGTTTGCTGAGGTCAAGAGTTTGAGACCAGCCTGGTTGACATGGTGAAACCCCATATCTATTAAAACATACAAAGAATTAGGCAGGTGTGGTGGTGCACGCCTGTAACCCCAGCTACTCAGGAGGCTAAGGCAGGAGAATCACCTGAATCCAGGAGGTGGAGGTTGCAGTAAACCAAGATAGTGCCACTGCACTCCAGCCTGGGCAACAGAATGAGACTCTGTCTCAAAAAAAAAAAAATTGGTATAACTTTGTATATATTTTTCTGTACAAATTTCAAGATCTGCTCTTTCACGACCTGTGTTTACATTATATTGCACTCAAAATAGACTGAACAATTGCAATATTGAATACGTATAGTGCTTAATTTTTTTAACATTCAGAGTTTGGATTTCTTTTAGATTCAGGGGATATATATGTACTTTTATTACATAGATATATTGTGTAACGGTGAGGTTTAGGTTCCTAGTGTACCCATCACCCAAATAGTGAACATTGTACCCAGTAGGTATTTTTCAGCCCTCATCCTCCCCACTTTTGGAGTCCCGGTGTCTATCACTTCCTTATGTCCATATGTACCCATTGTTCAGCTCCCACTTGTAAGTGAGAACATGTGGTATTTAATTTCTGTTTCTGAATTATTCCATGTAGGAAAATGGCCTCCAGCTTTATCCATAACATTCATAGTTTTCAAAGTCAATAGTATTACTAGGCTTATAAAGAAAATCATAGGTTTCTTTAATGCCTCTTCACACACTGATTCTTACTCTCTGGAAGGAACAATTTTTTTTAATTTAGATATTTCTTTAGGCACTAATCTCCATTTTTCTAAATCACATTATATATTATAATATAAAATTATATTGTTGTTTCTAGATTTTTCTGTTTTAACTATTATGTACTGGTATCCTACAAGATGAGAATTTTATTCTTTATGTCCTCCTCTCTCTGTCTATCTCTGTCTCTCTCTCTCCCAATCTTGTTCTCTCTCTCTCTTCAGCTTCTCAGTACATGGCCCTTTCTGGTTCAGTCAATGTGTTATTCTATGTTCCCCAGAAAACAGTGCTTAAGACAAAGTTTACATGCTGAGGCTTGATTGGGTACATCCCAAGACACAAGAGTAGGAAGTATGGGAAAAAAGAAGAAAGCAAATATAAGTGGTGATGCATTACTGAGGAGCTGTAGCCTGACAAGAAACCTAGCCAACACTTGGCCACATAGGGAGCCTCCAGAATGAAAGACTGGAACCACTTAACCACAGAAATGCCCTGTTCCAGAGGAAGAAGAGTAAAGACTTTGTTAGCTCCTTCCCATAAGTCATCAAAGTTTGCCCCGTAAAGTCTTAACTACTCCACACTTGCAAGTTGTGTGACCCAGCCTTCCAATCAGTCACAGGAGAGGGGGACTCTGTGGACCTAAACCTGGAGTTCAAGGGCTCCTGTGGGGGATGTGATGCATGCACACTGATGCCCTGCTCCCACCCCAGGAGGGCTGAGATGAGGCAACAACCTAGTGGCTAGTACTCTCCACTGAGCAAGCGGCAAAAGCATGGAGTGGGCAGTGAAGAGCAGGTGAGGCCAAGTAAATCTGGGTCATACAGACTGGGTCCAGGACAATCAATATTGATGTTGATAGTTTTAAAACTAAGTAGATATTCATAGTAGAGTCACACATTGCCCTAGATTACACTCTCTTGTATAATTTTATTTTTCTTTTTTCTTACTTTTATTTTCTTATTCATAATTATTCTATAATTATTTCCCAATTCTGACAGAATTGTACATATCTGACAAGCAAGCCAGACATTCTATTAGACACTTTTTTCTTCCTTAGATACATTTCTCTGGAGCCCTCTCCCTCTCTTCTCTGATCTTGACTTGTTGTTCTCTAGCCTTGCTCAAATCTGTTGTTCTGGGATTTCTTTTTATCATGATTTTGAAATTGGCCTTTGATTCTCCCAGGTATGGCTCCTGTTTCCTGAGGCCAGTGTTTTCCTCTTTCACAGTTATGTTCCCATTTTGCTGGAACAAATAGTCCAGTAACATTGTGGGGAAGGTAATATTTGTGAGGTCTTACACATCTGAAGACATGTAATCTTTATTTGTCTCCTTACCCTGGATGGATAGTTTAGCTACATACAAATTTTAGTTTCCCTCAGAATTTAAAAGACATCGCTCTTTTTTTTTTATATCCCAGTTTATTTTTGAAATTTTTAATGCCATTCTAGTTCCTGAGCTTTTCATTAGCTCAGCCTCGAGAAATATATGTATGTGTGTGTGTGTCTGTGTGTATCTATGTGTCTGTATGTGTGTGTGTGTGTTTATGTGTGTGTCTGTGTGTATGCATATGTATATATACAGTGTTGGGAACTCAGAAGACCCCTTCAATCCACAAACTTGCATCCTTCCTTCTGGGAAATTCATTGCATAATCTTGTCTTAATTTCCTCTCCTCCGTTTTATGTTTGTTTTTCCTGAAACTCCTATCATTTGGACAAGGAAACCACTAACGTGATATTTTACATTTCTGATCTTTCCTCCACATTTTACATTTCTTTTTGTTCTCCTCTCTGACTGACTCCACTTTATCTCTCAACTCTCTTTTGAATTTTTTATTTCTGCTATCAAATTTTAATTCACAAATGTTCTTTCTTATACTCTCTATATTCCTTTTGCAGAACTTCCTTTTCTTTTGCTGGATGCAATCTCTCATCTGTCTCCTCTGCTGCTTCTTTCACCCTCTGAATGTTGATGTACTCGGGACTCAGCCCTCAGATGTCTTTTCCCTACCCACATTTTCTTCTTATGTGATCTTATTTACTTCCATAGCTTTAAATATTATTTATATGTTGGTTACTCCAGCCTTTCCTAGTACACTGTATAAAATAGCTCTCCTTAGCCACTGCCATCTGCCCCATCACTCTCTATTTCCTTCCTTGCCTGTATTTTCTTCATTGTTCTTATTGCTATGTAATATGATTCTAGTATGTTGTCTATAGTGTAGTACAATTAGCACAATAAACATTATATAAGTCCATAAGGAAGTATCTTTGTCTATTTTGTTAAATGTTATAATTCAAATACTAGAAAAGACTTTGTCATCGTGTTTCACAAATTTTTTGAGTGAATAAATATCTCTTAGAATATGAAGTCAGATTTTAAAGTGTCTCCTTTCATTTTTTAAACTGTTTCTCTTTCCTCCTTTCCCTTTTTCTATAGGTTATTTAAAGACAAATGTAGGCTTTTCTTTAATCCCTAGATATTTTTGGCCATTCAAATAATAATAATAATAATTATTATCACCATCATCATTTAAAATACAGATTGGAAGTGATGAACATGAAGAGAATATTTATTGCCCGGTAGGCTTCACTGTAACATGATCAGGAAGGAATTTTGCCATTTTGTTAGGAACCTCAAATGTCAGGATCTGGGGTCTTTTCTATTAAGCCAATCCATTAACCCACAATTTTCCATTTTTTCTTCCTGGAGGTATAACTAGGGTTGCTATTCACCATGTATACAATGGTACAGCCATTGCAGTTTTCAAAATATTGACACACACAACAGAAGCCCCAGGCCCCCCATTTCATCACTGTCTAGCAATAGCAAGTATAACTGGGAGCCAGTAGGTCCACTGGGACCCTGCTCTAGTACTATTACCAGCATCAGTGACTATGATATACTCATTGCCATGTTCCATATGTATGTAAGCCACTTCTCCATCATTTAGAAAGAGGACGGATGTTCACAGTCACTGTGCCTACTCACCCTCCATGCTCTTATTTAAAGTGTACCCTCCTCACACTTGTCCTTTGTTATACCTGGTGTCTCTGAGCCTGGAGCCTGTATGTTTTGTCATCTTTGAAAGAAAAACCTCCAGTATTCTGACAAGGAAGGGTCAAGTATATGTTGATTTCTAAATATCCTTTATAAAGACTTCCAACCAATCTTTTTCTAGCCCAAATATGTACCTCTGTCTTCAAAAATTCCTAGCATCTCTCACAATTGAAACTTCTTAGAGTTTTGCAGTGTGAATAGACCAGCTTCCTGTTCGTTTACTCAATCCATTCTAATTTATGTTTCAGCTTTTTCTGCCTTTCTAAGTCAGAAACTCATCCTTGCGCTTTCTAGATACCTCAAATTTAGCTATGGTTGCCTTCTTTCCAATTCTATTTGTCTGTTTAGGTTTAAACTTTTTTTTTCTTTGCTGTCTTTTTATATTAAATTGGGTTTCAGGACAGAGTGGAGATAGATGAATGTGTTCAATCCACTACCATAACTGTAAATTTTGACCAATAATTTCACCAACTAGATCCTAACTCAGTCATCTGTTGGTCTTATATATGAGAAATACCGCATGGCCAACATCTAAAAATAATGATCATGAATCTTTCTGCTAAAAAAATTACTTTTACACACATATACACATATGCATATATGCGTTTTAACTCCATAGGAGAAATAGTTTTGCAAGTCAACCTATAGATATGCCCAGGGTTCTCCTTTGAAGAGATTTAATCATCAACTTGATTCTAAACAGATTTCATGGAACTGAACAAAGAAGGGCTTGTTCCAATTCTTTTAGGGCTTGTTTAAGAGCATGAAGTGCCTGCTATTCTAAGCCATTTCTTTCTAGAATTTCTATTAAATTGTTTATATTTGGACCGTTTGTTGCAAGACAACTGCAATTCAAAATAAAAGGATATCTATGTGGTAGATATTTGTTTAGACCTTGATGTCCTGTCAATTGTATTTGCTTGATTTTCCCCTCCTTTTTAGCAAGCATGGATTTTTCTGACTGATTGAACTAAATATAAATGATTTCTTTTGGCCCAAAAACTAAAATAAAGCTTATTGGGTTGGAAACCTAATGTACCCAGTCTTAGGAGTATGCTGGATGCCCAGAGGAAAAGTCTTTGAATAGCTTTTTAAGAATGGTGAACTTCATAAACTGTTTTTAAAGACCTGAAATAAATAAACAAAAAAGTAATGGCCTTTAAAACACATGGCTGTGACAGAGTTTGAAAAAAATATGTATTATTAAGAAAACTCAAGAGGTGGAATATGCAAAAAAAAAAAAAAAAAGTCACATTTTTGGCCAAACAGCATATTAACTCCTCCAACCCCATGATCAGGGGAAATTCCTACCTCATAAATTTTGAAGGGAAGCAGAGCCAGCCTTTGACTATATAAGCCAACAAGGCCATATTATACATTTCCCAGCCTCCTTTGCAGCTAGAGTATGAACACACAATCTAGGTTGGCCAATCATGTTCACCCACATGAGAATTTGAATCAGGAGCCAGTGATGCAAGAATGCAGGGCTTAGGGAGAATTTACTTTATTGGCAGCAGTGGCAGGGTGGTTAGGGGCTGTATCCAGAATCTAGTAACCACTGTGAAGATGGTGTCCAGTGTCATCTGTGGCCATCATGGCAGCAGCATCCTCATCAGACTAATTCCTCCTTCCATTCTGTCTCTCTCTATATATAATGAGCTCCTTTTCTGCTGAAATCAGATCGATTCAGTTTCTCTTGCTTAAAAAATCAAACACACTGACGAATGCTAAAACACTGACTCAACTCTGACAATCCTTTTAAATTACAAATAACATTTCCATTGGAAAGGTTGGAGTTACTCAAAAAGCAATGGAGTGAGCTATATTAGAAACTGAACTTGGAGGATTTTGAACAGGTTGGCCTATGTTTCCCTTCCTTTTGTTCTTCAATATAAAACTCTGCATTCTTAACAATGTTCAAATTCCCTTTGTCTCAGAACATATTATAGTCTCCATTTAGAGGGTATAGTTAGAAGTGCTTTAGCATTTTTTGTAATACTAGGGTTTGTCGGACATAAATGAAGCAATATATTTTTGGCTTCAATGCAGAAAAACCAGGAAGATTCATTTATGATTTTTTTCAGGATATGATGCCAAACATCCACAAGAAGATTCACAAATCAAAATGAGACCACCAAAGACAGCACTCTTCAAACTGGCCCTCCCTTAAGGTTGCATTTACAGGCTTGCTCTTTCTCTTTTCTGTGTCCTCAGCTGCTTGTCATGAGATGTAGATTATTGTGGTGGATAGAATAAAATGCACTGGGAAGGAATATAAAAGATATTAAAATATAGGCAATGGCTTCCATAAATCTCTGTGAAAGCTTACTCCTTAGAGCTGTGCTTGAGAATTGAACCACCTGCTCCCGCAATGCTCAGTCGGCACTCTTAAATTAATAAAATCTGCTAAGACCATACAAACTAACTAGTCACTGGTACCCAGGGAGTTGACAACTCAACTTATTGTCTAACCATTGTGTGCAATGAGAAGAAAGTTTAACATGTTGGCCAAGTGCACAGGCTTCAGAACCGGGCACCTGGCTCATTCCTGGCTTGCCTCCTGCTAGCTGTCTGATCCTAAATAACTCACTGGTGTCTCTGAACTACAGTTTTCTTAAAAATGTTTTTAAAAATAACCGGTTTATAGCATCTGAGGATTCATGTAAAGGTATTTATGTCACTGTCAACATGCCTAACACATATTAATAGTAAGAATACACGACATTACAGCAATCACTATTATGATCAACAGACTCACTCTTGGTCCCTAGTCTTCAGCATTTTCTATTGGGTAGGTCTCTGGCTGGCTTTCCTCATGAGTCAGCTGCAGGAATCTGTCATGCCTTATGTTTTGTGTTTTGGCAATGACTCATTTTACTACTTGGCTCTGTCCTCTATCACTGATACACATGCTCCCTTCATTCTTAAACACGTCCAGTCCCACATGGCCAGTTTCCATTTCTATGTCAAGAAAAATCTAAGTGTTATGACAGTCTGCATTAATGGAAACAACAAACTAAAACTTGTCATTCCTGTCACTCTGCACCAGTGACAACCCTTTACTTGTGTAGCTTCTTACAAATGTCATTTATCCTATTACAGCAAAGCCAGAGAACCAATAGAAGTCCAGTCTGGACAGGGTCAGGCACTGTATCCCTATCCACGTGGAAAGACTATATATTGCCCTTTTTGCTTCTGGCCCATTGAACCAATCCACTTACTCAAGCATCACAAAACTTTAAGTTTCCGAGGTACGCTGTAAATAACAGCCAAGCTACGCTGTGAATAACAGCCGATATGCAAATCAATTGCTCAGAGTGTCCTCTTATTTATTCCCAGCTGCTTTTGTTTTGATATTACCTTCACCCAACCGCAGGCTCAACATCCTTGGCTCCTTTGGATTTGTTTTCTGTGATACTGAGTTCTCAGATTTCTCGTGTTGATTTTCTTTTGGCCCACTCTCCTGGCCCTAGGCATTTCTATTAGGTAAAAATCCTCTGCTTTAGTTTCGGCTTCACAGAAAACACAATCCCTGTTTTAAGTCATGGAGTGTGTGGCAGTAAAGAACACCATTCTAGAAATTCACTTATCTAGGCTCAGCCCTACTTTTTTCACTTTCTAGCTATGTGGCCTTGGTCAAGTGCCTTAACGCATCAGAATCTCCCTATTTCATTTGAAAATTGGTGTTTATATTGCTAAAACTATCATACGAGGATCAAATGAGATACATGAAATTTTTAAAAAGTGCTTTCTAAACTACAAGGGCATTATGAACTACTCAACACTAAAATAAAAGATAGCTCATAAAAGGTCAGCAGGTAATAAAAGGAGCTATAATCTCCCTTGTCCAAAATAAAGATCCATTTTTCTTAAGACGCATTTCTTGAGTTAAGCCCTAATGCCAACACTTTAAAGCAAATAGAAACAATAATCTTCAGGGTCAGAAAAATTAAAATATTTGCCACTTTTTTCCTTCATAATATTTATTATGAGCTTTTTAGCTTTTACAACTTAAAAGAAATTATTAACATGAAAATTGTAAATTACCTCTTGCAAAATTAGACTGGTGAAGACATGAGATTTTTGTTATATTTTTGCATATAAAACACATTTTCTTCTTATTAAGAAAACATGTTTTACATAAGTCTTCCTTTTGTCATATCCCTGATGACACAAAACAGAGCAGTTTCCTTCATTCAGGTTAAGTAATGGGCAAGTGCAGTTCCCATGAAATGAGATTGCTTGCTGTTGATAAAATAATACATTGGGTCACCTTATGCCTAGCAAACTTACGCCAGGACTGAATAAAAGAAATAGGCCTCCATTTGCATGTGAGGAAGTTTGAGATGTGAAGGTTGACTTGTGTTCATTTAGGACTGCTATCTGATACCTGGATTTCCAAGGCAGGACCTGTGGCACACTTGCAAGATGAAACTAAACCCTTCCTTCAGGAACTAAGAAAGAAAATATTTCAATATTAACATCTGAGGTTCCCTGTAAGACACAATTCTCCAAGCCTAAGGAAAGAATTGATTCAACTGAGAATCAAAATGTCTTCTAATTATCCTGTTTGATAGAAAAACAGAGCAATTAAGGGATTGATCCAGTTACATGATGTACACACACTCACTAGTTACATAGCTAACTCGGCATTCACTGCTCAGTCCCAGTCTTTGTTCTTTAAAAAACCCTTTTCCACATCTCTTCAGGCAATTTGATTTATCATAAATTGTACTGTTACCAACATTCCCTGAACATTTGCTTTTTTTTTCCCACTATGAAATTAACTCAGACATAACAGATGAATGCTTGAGCTAGCTCTGCTCTGTGTATGTGTGTGTTGACTGTGAAGTGGTTCTGTCGCTGCTGGATGTCATCTCTAGGCACCGTGCTGCAATCTGTGTGTCCTCAATCTGGACAATGGAGGAGAGAGTGTGGGATCCTTCGGTCACAGGTCTTAGAGGCTTAACAGGGATGGCCAATCAGCTTTATCCTCCCATGCCAACTCCAACAATTGATGGTAGCTGCTGGAATATTATGACAGGGATTTCGAGATTGGGTCCAGACTTGGTAGGAAAAAGTGTAGTGATCAATTACCAATGCTGACTGTGGGCTCAGGAATAAGAGAAGCTGCACCTATGCCAAGTATTTCCATTCCCTAGGAGCACTCACGTCCTTGAGTGTAGCAAACCCATCTGTCTAGGGAAGCAGCATGATAATTCCTTGTGGCAAAAGGTTCAGCCTGGAAGAGGGCAAGATTTAGAATGTGGGGCATTTATACAGTACTTCGCCCTTTACAAAGTGTTTTCCCCACATAGGATATCAGTAACTCCTCCCATCCCTACCCATGGGGCAGGTGTCAATTTTATCTTCATTTTGCCGCAGAGGGATTTAAAGCTAAGGGAATAAATCAGACTCACTACCTAAACCAGACTTCCTGCTTCTAAGTCCTGTGCTGGAGGGTGGTGAGTCAACCAAGCACTAAGCTTCCCCTAGCGTCAAAGGCTGAGACCACACGTTTGGATGGGATTTGTGTAGCCTCTGAAGCTCATCTGGATTTCAACACAGAAGCACAGCACACACACTCAAATCTGGTACAGGCACACTCGTGCTTTTTTCTTCCTTTCCAGGCAGGCTTCTTTGTGAAAGCATTAGAATGGTTTTCATCACACACATATAGAAGAGGCAAACAGTTGTTGCTAAATAAAATATAATGCACCTTATTTAAAATGGCTTATCCTGCTTTATTTGTAAATTGATGTTAATCCGACTACTTAGTATGATATCCTCAAGCAATATTAATGCCTTTGCTACCTATCTTCTGCAGCATAAAAAATGAGGTGACTGTTTTGGAAAGAATTAACTTCTTTCTTGAGGGCAAAAGGCTAAACTCCTTCCTGAAGATTCTAGCCAATGAGTCTAATTACGACACACAGATGTACCTAATACAAATGAAGTCTCGGACCACAGATATTTAAAGATTTGGGGGAAAGTTTGGGTACAATAAACTCCCTTCACAATTTTGCGTCATATATCTTGAAATAAAGAAGATATTAAGAATTTCCCCATTTCCAATGCTTAGGATCATATGTAGGAGAATGGTTAAACTCACATGAGTGATTTATAATGTTCACAGTGATTCTGCCTGTATTAAATCTCAGTATCAAAACAGTCTATGATAAATATCATTTTTCATTTTTTCTCACTTTTCAGGTGAGAGAACCAATGTATACAGAAGCAAAGGAGTGACTTGTTCTACTAAAAATAGTCAATTTAAAATTCAAATCTGGCATTCTTTATGCCTTATCTTCTGTTGTTTCACTTATAGCACCCTCTCCATAGAAGTAAATACTACCTTACATGTGTATTGCACTTCACAGTTTATAAATTCTTTTCATTCAAATATTTTAATTCATGGATTTGCTACTTTAATTCAAACATTTATTCACCATCTACAATGTACCTGCCAGACATTATATTCGGTACAAATGGTATAAGGTCTCTGCTGTATTCGTGTTTATATTATTAGTTGGAGGGAGACAACTGAAGAACAAGTAAGCAAACAAATGAGAATAAATTCAAATGGTGATAATTAGTACCAAGAAAATAAAACAGGATAATGTGATGGTCTATGACCAGTTGGTGGTAGGAATGAAATGTACCAGTGTGAAACATTTGGTGGGGTGAATAGAAAAAGCTTATTTAAATAAAAGATGTCATATGAGCTGACAGCAAGATGGCAAAGAGAAAGCAGAGGGTGTTGGGGGAAAAGCATTTGAGTCCTGATGTGGGAGAGAGGTTGATATTTGCGGATTAGAAGGAAGGCGTGTGTAACAGGAACTGAATGAGCAAAGGGAAAGAAACAGAAGAGGAGACTGAAGAGATAAGCACAGGCTATGACAGAAGGGTCTTTTAGTCATTTGTTAGAAATGCACTCCAATGTTTACGGAGTGACTTTGCAGAGATTTTAGAAAATTTAATTTCCACAATAATCTGTGTTAGGTTTGTTTAACAAATTAGAAAACTTGGAGATTTACCTAAGGATACACAACTAATAAACAGCAAGACTCCAGTCTTTAGGATGCTAGACTAGGCTTACTTCCTCATATCCTAAAGGAAAAAATGAAAACAAACTCACAAAGGAGGAATATAGTACAGCATCAGGTGACTATCCCATGAATATAATAGGTGAATTTCCTAGGGCAGACAGAGGGCTCACTTATTATGGGAAGTCTTACAACTGTTTGGCTCCAGCTGGAAGAAGATACTCAATTTCTGAAGGACTTTTGGCTTAAATTTAAGACAAATATTTTATTAGAGTTACTATTGAATATTTACCATTATTGAATTTCTCCTAAAGCCTAATTTGTTTGACAGATTGCTTTGGGAAAGTAGCCAGTGAATGCCCAATTCTAGGGGATGAAGAACAATCACAATCATCAAGCAACAAGCTTTGCATTACCTCTCTCTCCACCTTTGCCTCCCACGTCACACTGCTGATCAATGGATGGTAACCCACGCATGTGGCTAAGATGGAAATACTCCTTCCAGCACACAACCTGAAATCTAGCTCATTCATTCATTCATCACCCGTAATATCACTACAGCCCATCTTTCCCTCTACCTCTTTAAGTCAAATTGCATGAGATTAATCATTCATTCATTCATTCATCCATTCATTCAGAGCATCTATCTGTGTTATGGACTGAGTCTTTGTGACATGTTGAGTATGTGAATGCCATGCAGTCTGAGACCTTACAGCCTTCACAACCCAGTGGTCTCTCAGACTTACTACCTCCTATGACTCCTTTTGTTCTCATTGTTCCATTTAACTTGAGTCCACTGGCACAAAAGTAATGCAGTTGAAGAAAAAAAGTTGCTTTGGACATTACCCTATCCTTCTAAGAAGATTACTAGCTGCCACTCAAGCTTTATGACCCTCACAGGCATCAGGGAAAGAATACAGATATGTCCCTTAATTGTCTGATTTCTGTGTGCTAAGGAACAGCCTGTACTTATTATCTTCCATTATTTTTAACTAATACCCCCACATCCTCATTTTCAAAAATCTTTCCTCTAAAATTGGTTTCCCTTCTTTGTCTTGCCTAACCTGCTTCCCAGCACCTCTGTGGCTTTTGTCCAGAAGAGGGCAAGATCACCTTTGCTACTTAGAATTCATCTCACTCTCTTTTTTCTTTTTGCAATTATATATGATTCATTGGTCTCTTGGTCGCTTAGCTTTCTCTCCCGAATGAGAAAGTCAAAGTCCTTGAAATTTCTCCAACAAAATGTATATTATGGGTATTTGTGTTGCATTATGTGATTTTTAAGAGGACTAGCAAGAAGCTCTAAAATGGCAAATAATGAATTCGAGCTGAACAGGAGAAACCTGTGAACGGTTAGGACTAATGATCACTGTAACCTTTCCCATGCTTATGCAATTAGGTTTTGCTAATATACAGACTCTTAGCATGCTATATTTCAGGGAACCTTAGAAATTATCTGGAGATGTCCTCATGCTGTGTTAAGGAAACTGAGGCATAGAGAAGAAATAACTTACCTGCTAGAACTACTATGACTTTAAACTGCAGAAAAAGATAATCATTCCATATCCATATACATAAAAAATTTAAGAAGGGGATGCTTGTAAGAATATTATCTGGGCTTATCATTCTCAGCAAAGGAACACAGGAACAGAAAACACCACATGTTCTCACTCATAAGTGGGAGTTGAACAATGAGATCACATGGACACAGGGAGGGGAACACCATAGACTGGGGCCTTTTGGGAGGTGGGGAGCAAGGGGAGGAGAGAGCAAATAGCTAATGCATGCAGGGTTTAATACCTAGATGACGGGTTGATAGGTGCAGAAAACCACCGTGGCACGTGTATACCCATGTAACAAACCTGCACATTCTGTACATGTATCCCAGAACTTAAGGTAAAATTTTAAAAAATAAAAGGAAGAAGCCTGAATCTTCCCACTCATCATGATGAAAAAAAGAAAAAAAAGAATATTACCTGGGTTTTTCTTGCCATCTCAAGCTTTATCACTCATCTCCCCCAGATCATCCTGTATCTAGAGTGATAGCTCTCCCCTCCTTTGCCTCCTTTGCCTAGACCTTATGACAATGGGGAGGTTCCATTGCATTTGTACTCCACTTCCGCACTGGGAGTAGCACTGGCCCTGACCCCCAGTCCACTTGGCTGAAGCCCTAAAAATCTACTTAGCCCTCACCATCCACAGGGGTCAGGGCATGTCAAGGGAAGTACTCTGCTAGGATCCTGCTTTGAAAATGTCCTATTGCCTAGAATCCTAAATAAACATCCCCAACTCCCATTATGAGCACAGCATATCACCTGCAGGTTAGATGTGTTTGTTAACAAAACAAGTCCCAATTATACACAAGTTTGTCACACTCGATGTTATATTCAAATTCCAGGCCAGACCCCCTCTTCCCTAAGGAGTAGCAGCCCTGAGGCTATATTTATCCCTATCCCAGTCCTAACTCACTCTTTTCTCCCATAGCCCCTATTACTGAGGCTTGACAAGCTAGTAGGCCAAGGTCATATAAGATATGATGATTAATACAATATGTTTATTTTCTAGGCAGAGACTAGGACTCATCTTTGACAAAGTTCATTCTTGGTGATACTTTCTGTTCTGTTTCCCTGCACCTGTGTAATTGCCCCCAGTCAGAAGACACATTAATCACTTGAACGTCAGCATCACTGGCAGTGTTTTTCCACAGAGTGATTTACACAGTAAGCTTTACTCTTATCTTAAAGTGCAATGATTCACAGGTTTGTGCATTAGCATCACCTGGAAATCTTTCTAAAAGTACTGATGATCTGAGCTGGGCACGGTGGCTCACACCTGTAATCCCAGCACTTTGGGAGGCCAAGGTGGGCAGATCACTGGAGCCCAGGAGTTTGAGCAACATGGTGAGACCACATCTCTAAAAAATACAATTAGCCAGGCATGGTGGCATGCACCTGTGGTCCCAGCTACTCAGGAGGCTGAGGTGGGAGGATCACCTGAGCCTGGGAGTTCAAGGCTGCAGTGAGCCATGATTGCACCACTGCACTCCAGCCTGTGTGACAGAGTGAGACCCTGTCTCTCAAAAACAAAATCAAACAAACAAACAAAAAACTGATGACCAAGCCTCATGATGACTCATTAAATTTGAATCTCAGAGTATGGAGCTGGGCATTGGCATGGCTTAAAACTTCCCCAGGAATTTCAAATTTTCAGTCAGGGTTGAGAACCACTATCTGGTTAAAGGCTGTTTAGAGTTTGGGGCACTGTGAATACTGAGTGGATAACATTTCTTTGGGAGGGGCCCTTTTCCTGGTACTTCAAACACCAACCCATATGAACTATTACATACTTCGCTCATATTCTAAACAAGTTTTTCTGAAAGCCTATAAGACAGTATGAGAGACTTTCTGATGTCTTTCCCAGGAGTTTCTGAAAAGAGATTTAAGCTCATAGTTTGGGGAGGAAGCTTAAAGTATTCCACCCGTTAGCTGTGGCCAAGAGTTAAGAAGAACTGGTAGGTGCTTGAAACAAACAGAAGCAGAAGTAAAAATCTCAAAGAAGGGGCCAGATATCATGTCCAAAGACAAATGGACCATGAATCCTGCTTGGTTCTGAGGTGTGATGCAAGCACCAGGGGGAGTTCAGCTTATGGGAAGAGGACAGGGATACAAGATGAATGCAATAGGAGTATAGGGCAGAAGGGTCATTCAAGGACATGAGAGGGGTCATGGTGGGAATTGGGGCTCAGTAGCAAGGTGACAAAAGCTTTGACAACTGGCTTAGGTATAGGGTAGACATATGATTTAGGCCTATGTTTGGAGAAAACAGGGAAAACCCAGGTACGCAGGAGATTAGAACAGAAGAGGACATAAGAATTTCAGGGGGGCGGGGAGGTTTCTACATTGCGGTGTTACTGAACTGGGATGCTGAGATGAATTCCCACTCCACCAATTCATAGGAAGGTTATTGATACACCAAACCATAGGAGAAAGGTTACTGCTATCCTCTAGTTAGCCCCAGAAGAAGGGAGAGAATAGCCCGCTGAGAGGCTGGAGTTCATCATCAGGTGCTGAGATGGTGTGAGTCTGATCCCAAAGACGGACAGTGTAGACCTTCAAGGACACCACTGGCCAAGAAACACATTGAGCTTGCCACAGCATGCTGGAGAGCAGCTGAAGCCTTTTCATTTGAAAATCATGTGGAAAATTGACAAGAGAGACCAGAAAGTTTGAGGATACATGGGGACAAATATGTTGGTAACAGATCATTAAAAATGTTTAGGTATTAAGAATAAATGAAGGCCGGGCGCGGTGGCTCAAGCCTGTAATCCCAGCACTTTGGGAGGCCGAGACGGGCGGATCACGAGGTCAGGAGATCGAGACCATCCTGGCTAACACGGTGAAACCCCCGTCTCTACTAAAAATACAAAAAACTAGCCAGGCGAGGTGGTGGCGCCTGTAGTCCCAGCTACTCTGGAGGCTGAGGCAGGAGAATGGCGTAAACTCGGGAGGCGGAGCTTGCAGTGAGCTGAGATCCGGCCACTGCACTCCAGCCTGGGTGGCAGAGCCAGACTCCGTCTCAAAAAAAAAAAAAAAAAAGAATAAATGAAAAACATTTTTGCATTTAGGTGGAATAGCCAGAATGTCCCTATAACAGAGAATAGGTCAGTTCCCTGTCACTAGAGGTGTTTTGGTTAAAGCTGAAAGACAGACAAAGGGCTCTCCTTTCTGGGACACCATTCAGTGACTGCGGGATGTTCCTTGGCCAAACAAGGAAAGAATGCTGACAAGGAAGAAAAAGGAAGACTTAAAAATCAGGAGCTGAACAGGGGGATGTCCAGGACATCAGCCGTGTAGCAGGCTAGAGGGCAAACAATCCGTACGGCAGCGAGAAGTAGGGAGCTCTGGAAGCGGAGTCTCCAGGGAAAAGCAGGTGAGTGTGTTGTGGGAGGATAGACCCAGCAGAGAATAGTGTCAGATCTGGTGAGGTGCTTGAAAAAAATTAATACAATAACCTCAAATGAGAAATAGTCATTGTGATTTTTTTAACCATACCCAAGATAAAACAACGTTAGGAAGATGGAAGTGCTGGGATATAGAGAGTTTATAAGAACACTAAACTCTCATTTACAGTAAGAGAAAGTCAAAAGGAAAAGGTAAAAGCAGTTTCTTTTGGGAGTGTTGGAGCTGTAGGGTAGGGCGATAACTATTTTTTATAAAAAACACATCTCAGCATTACATTATTTTTGTTCTAACTGGGTGCTTGAGCAACATAGGTATAAATAAAATTGAATAATTGTAGTTAATTAAAAAAAAGAAAAAAGAGATAATGGACCAGTTAGTAATGGAGCTACTGAAGAGGAAATTCTATGGTCACCTGCACCAGATAACAAGGTTGCTTTTTTATCTCCAGTTTAAAAACGCTCACGTTTCTAGGTCCTCTCTCCTTTCCTCAGTGTGCTCCGTTCAGCTCAGTAGGTGGGCTGTAGAGATGCAAGGGTGTGGGTGGTCAGTGTCGGTTGGGCTGGAAGCACCGAAGGTTGGAGTAAGATATCTTGCTCCTGATGACCTCAGTTCTCATACTGAAATCCAAATCTAGGTGTCCAAGCAGTATAGACCGTGAACCCTAAAATTCTACATGTTTCTGGAAGGCAGGAAGAGAAAATGCCCCACAGGTGATTTGCTGATGGTCCACTTCCAGCGTTATGAGGTCAATTTTGATGGCTTATCGATCATTTAAAAGCCTTTGTTTTCAAGGGAGTGCCTTTGTGTGTTTGACATCTGTACTCCCACAGAGACTTGACTCCAATAACCTAATAAGCCATACACAGGTCAGTGGTCACCCCATGGTGCTGCCAGGGACTTGCACACCTGGACTTAGGATCAGACAAACCTTCATTCGAGTCCTAGCTCTGACACTGATTTTCTGTGAGGCTGTGGACATTTTACTTGATCTCTGTCAGCCTGGTTTCCTCAGCTACAGAAGGATGGTCACAATCATTCATTCCATGGAGACTTTGAGGAGGGAAAAAAGCAAGATAACTCGCGTTTGTTCATGTGTTCATCAATGTTGGCAGTAAGTGCTAGCATCCTCTGATTCCAGTCCCTCCTTCCTCCCCGTGTCTCACTCAGTTAGATGGCCACTGAACAGGCAGGGCACTCTTCCAGCTTCCTCACGTGGTGCAGAGCACACTGCTGCTTCGTAATACATACTAATTATGATGATGACCAGCCAGTTGTCTCCTCTCTGGCCGTGAGACACTGTCATGAAAAAAGCAGTGAAAGCACCTCTATTGCCCTCTGCATAACTGCGGTGCTGAGCAAGATAGCACTTCCGTAATCCTTCTAGAACCCTGACCCTCCAGTGGCAAATAGAAACGCTGACTTCTCTGAAGTTGCCAGCCATGAAAATACTTTCTGGCTTGATGAGGCTGAAATGCATGCTGCCTGAGAAAGAAAAACTTTTGTTGGCTTTGGGAGTGTTAATGATGTTATGCCCCATGTGCTTCGCAAAAGGAAAGAGAGAAAAGCGAGGAATAAGCTGCCTCCAGTATTGCAGAATACCTGAAATGTGCCCAAAGAAAGAAATTCTCATTATATTCATATACTGTATGCTCCACTTCTCCAGAATGTCATGAATACAAATGTTAACTCCATATGCATACGTCAACCAAAAAGACAATGGTTTGCCTCAAAACCATGGAGATCCTTTGTTTTCATCTGGTTCCGTATCTCCTTTCCATTTCTCCTTCCTGGGTTCCTCACGCCTCTCTCCTGAGCATTATACATTTTCCCTGATGTCTCTGAGATTTTGTGGACATGCATTCCCAGGGTGGCTTAGCAGTCTTCCCTGTTACAGCAAGGCAGGTCTTCTGCTTATCTCCTTTCTGTCTACTAAGGCAGCTGACTTGGGAGGAGCCAGGGTCACCAAAGTGTCTCCCAGCTGCCCCACCCCTCCCAGAAGTATATTTTGTTTCTAGTCTTCCATATCCTCAGAATATTCCCATGGCAAATATTACTTGTGTATGACATGAGTAATCTTGAATCATCTCTTTGAGGGATTTTATGTCATTTTATTTCTGTTATAAATTATGTATTTGCCACTGGATAGCTCCACACTCTCCAGCTTCCTGGTGTCACCCTCTTCTTTTTTATGAAACTAGAAATGCTCGACCCCAGTTCCATTTATTCTGAAAGCCCAGGACATCCCACTGACAATCTTGTTGCAGGAAGGGGTTTATGTTTCTCTTAGTGTTCCTGCAAGATTTTGTCTCTCTCCATCTCTTCTGATTTTTTGTTTCTGCTGAACTCTCTATTCTTAATCTTATCTCTCTCTTGCAATTACTGTCTCTTTTTATACCACTTTGTCCCATATAGGCAAAACCTTTTTCCTCTATTCCCTTACATTATCACAAATCAAGCTGTTATTTCTATCACATTTTTACTGAAAATTTGAGGTTACCTAAGATATGCATGGCTGACACAAAATAAGTCAACTCAGAAAAGGCTTGACTGTGCTAAAATTATTTTTCAACTCCTTCACTCAGATACTTTTTCTTTTCTAGACAAGATATTCTTAAATGGTAGTTCATGGACCAAATACAGTCCAAAGACATATATAATTTGGCCAGCAGAGTAGCTAAATACAATTTTAATTAGCTCCCAACATTTTTTTAAATGAGATTTTTTTCAGATGTTGACTTTTCTTGAAAGACTAGAAGATCCAACAGTGGCTGGATCTTCACCTCTGCATGGCAATGACTGGCTGGGGCAGAGCAGCACTGCCCTTGGCCAGGCCTTGCCTTCTGAAGCACCATCAAGCCTGCCCTCCTCGGCTCCCAGCTGCGTTACGGCATGAGCCCTGCCTGGCTTGTAAGTTTCGCTCTACACCATTTCCTTCTACCTTTCTCCAAGGGTCCAGTTTCTTTCTCTAGCACCAGCACGTAATTCTAGCATTCCTGTCTCGTATCTTGCAGAGCATTTGTCTCTGCTAGGGCTGAATGTTTATGTCCCCTGAATGTTCGCCTCCAAAATTTGTATGTTGAAATCCTCACCCCAAGGTGATATTGTCAGGAGGTAGGGACATTTGGAAGGTGATTATATCATAAGGACAAAGGATTAGTGCCCTTGCCAAAGAGACACCAGAGTGCTGGTTAGACTTTTCCACAGTGTGAGGACACAGCCAGGAGGCACCATCTGTGAACCACGAAACAGGCCTCTACCAGACACCGGATCTGCCCAGACACCGGATCTGCCAGCACATAGATCTTGAACTTCCCAGACTCCAGAACTGTGAGAAATAAATTTCTGGTGTTCATAAGTGACCCATTTTATGGCATTTTGTTATAGCAGCCCAAACAGACTAAGACGGCCTCTCTGGGGCAACCCCGCTTCATCTAAACTGGCACAGACGCCTCCATCTTTTTATAACCAGAAAGGCCTAGTGAGATCTTCAGAGTGTTTCGCTCCATAGAACTTACTCTTCTTGATGTGAATTTTGCCCCTCCAGTAGAAGACAGAAGTAATTAGCTGTGGGCATTTGGTTTATGAAGGTTTATGGCTAAGAAGCAGCAAAGCCAAGATTCGAATCCAGTTCTCTTAGTCCCAGTCCAGTACCTCCTCACCACTGTCAATATATCAGATGCATTCTGTAACGGGGCGGGCTTTATTCTGGGAGGCAGATTTAGAGAGGAGGTGAGAGGGAGGCACCTGCCAGCTGATGCTGAGCATTTATAAATGCCCAGCTGGGCATTGATCTGCCTGTGAACCCTCTCCCTGTCAGCAAATAAGGGGTCCTTACTTGTCCAAAACCTGTGTCGGACAGCTGGTCTACATCTTCTTTAGTGACATGCGTCCACGTGAGTCTGTGTCACATGCTTGAGAGGCAGGACAATGTCAAATCGCTATTGAAGTTTCTAAATGCTTACTCTTGATTTCTGTATTCTGTACACATTGACAACCGGTAAAAAATACTTTGTGGAGTGTCATTAGTCGGTGCAGCACATTTTGAGTAGCCTTGGGCAGGAAAGGAGGAAGCGCCATCTGATTCCAGCTCCACCTCTTACCAGGTAAGCAAACCTGGTTAGGGGCTGCATCTTCCCCAGGGTCTGATTGTCAGTAACTGTTCCTGATGCAGGCTTGCCTGTGCTAAACCATGTGCAGACTCAAGTACCTCATGTACTTGAGACAATAGTAATGAAAGAATGTCTTCACATCCTCCAAAACACCAAAGAAAGAAATAAAAATTTAAATATTATATTTTACAGAGAAACATCAATGTAGTAATTATGAGAAAATTCAGAACTTATTAGCCTGTTCTATACCTATCATACTGATACAGAATGGCTGGGCTCCTGGCTAAACCCCACCCTTAAGTCTGGAACTGCAGCCCTAAGTGAAAACAGCTGACTCCATTTTTTGCCCAAATGTTGGCTTTTTGGCCTGCCATGTCCCTATCTTGTGCCCATAAAAAGACTTCAGCTGGCAGAGCCACAGAGGCGGCTGATACAAGTGGTCAGGGATACAAGCCCCTGAGTGTCAGGGATGAAAGCAGCTGAGAGTCAGAGACTGTGGATAGACACGGCTAACTTCAGACAGTGTGGTTTCAGAAAAAGATCATTTCTTCCTGCACCATCCCCTTTCCAACTCCCATCTTGCTGAGAGCCACCACCCAATAACATCCTTCACATAGGCTGGGTGCAGTGGTTCCCACTTGTAATCCCAGCACTCTGGGAGGCCAAGGCGAGAGGATCACTTGAGGTCAGGAGTTCGAGACCAGCCTGGCCAACATGGTGAAACCCTGTCTCTATTAAAAATACAAAAATTAGCCAGGCATGGTGGCACATGCCTGTCATCCCAGCTACTCAGGAGGCTGAGGCAGGAGAATTGCTTGAACCTGGGAGGTGGAGGTTGCAGTGAGCCTAGGTTACACTGCTGCACTCCAGCCTGGGCAACAGAGCAAGACTCTGCCTCCAAAAAAAAAAGAAAAAAAAATCCTTCACATACACTACCCTTCGATCCATTCATGTGGCCTGATTTTTCCTGGACACCAGACAAGAACCTGAGTGTCAGGAGGGCAGGGGCTTGGAAGCTGCTGCGGGGCCTGCACAGAGCCTGGTTCCATCAGAGAGGAGCAACCTGCTGATTCCAGCGTTCATTCCCTCCGGTTCCCGCACTTGCTTCCTCGCACATTCCCTCTTCCAAGGAATGGCCAGCAGTGGGCTGAGTGAAAGGAGCACTCCAGTTCCCATTCATGAAGGGAGTCAAGGTCAAGGGACCAATCCCCTCTCAATACGATTTAGAAATGTTTTCACACTGAAGGTCACATAAGGGTAGGACAGAAGAGCGAATACTTTAATCTTTGACAACTTAGCAATTTTAAAGATCTGAAACTGGCCCTGAGTATGTTTTTTACTTACTTTACATGATTGTTATAAGTCATATATAGATACATATATATGACAAATGTTACATGATTCATCAGTGTTCTTTTAGTCACAACGTTAAAGTAGTTAAAATTTGGCTTTTAAAAGAAAAAAGATAAATGTCATTTTTATACATTAATACGTATATATAAAATTCCTGGAACTGGTGAGATTGCAAACACCTGTGCATGCTTGCACCCGTGTATGCTTGCATGTGCTAAAATGCACTGATTAAGAATTCAGCCTCTGGACTTAGGAGACAGTTTCAATTTGGTTCTGTCACATAATATTATAGTTGTATGACCTTGGAAAACTTGCTCAATATTTTAGAGTTTCAGTTTTCTCATCTGCAAAATAGAGATAATGTTTGTACTTCTCATGAAATTAGTGTGAAACATTAACTCAAATAATTCATGTAAAGCATTTAAAACATTGCCTGGCCCATAGGAAGTTTTCCAAACTAGTAGTTTTTTGAAAAAAACAAGCAATTGTTACTGTGGCAAATGCACACGGATCTGCAGCAACCTCAATTCTTGCTTCGGCAGAAGAAGGAATTCAACTGAGGGGCATAAGGCAGAAGGAGAGACCAAGACGTAAAGTACACTTGGAAGAGGGTCAAATGGGTGACTTAGGAGATCAGGTGCTGGTTTGACCCGACTTGAGGTTTTAGAGGTTGGCATACTTCCGGGGTCTTGCATCTCTTCTCCTCTGATTCTTCCTTTCGGGCGTGCTATCCACATGTGCAGTAGTCTGCTGGTGCTTGGGAGGTGCCTCATGCTCAGTGTGTTTACCGGCATTGTACACATGCCGACTGGAGGCATTTTTCCCTTATCAGTTCAGGGTTCCCAGAGGAAGGTCATCTGCCATTTTGCCTCTTAATGCGCATGCTTGAGCTCACCCAGCCAATTCCTGAGATCTTATCTGGAAGCTGTTGATCACCAGTTTCAGGTGTTTCTATCTATTGAGAGACTGCCTTTCCCTGGCACCGGCTGCAACCCATTATTATTTTAGAGAAACAGTATAAAACTGCCTGACCATCACCTGATAGTTGCCTGACATTTCTGGTACTGGGCGGGAAGGGGTGTTGGGAGCAGGGTCTCCTGCCCTGCTCTGACTAGCTGCCTATTGCAACATAATGAGTTAATAATTGCTTTATATTTATGGAGGGTAATATTGAAGCATGTAACTAAAGCGTTGAAATATACAGGCCCAAAATTGACAACACAGATAACCATTGTTGTGTTTTTTTATAATAGCTACAGTTAGGAAGATCTCGTGGGGGCTACGGGACAGCTTTCCCCTTGGGCCTCTGAAGGTTCACTGAGAAGTCAACTCACAAAAGGCAGATTAATAGGACAAAAGGCATATAAATTTATTTCATGTGTATACATGGAAACCTTCAGAATAAAGATCCAACTTCCCAATGAGTTCAAGAAGCTTATATACCATCCTGAGCTACAGAGAGAATGTGGGCTTGGATCCTGGCAAAACAGGTTATAGGAGGTGGGCGGAGAAGAATTCTATTCAGGGGTAATAAATAGTTATTAGGAAGAATGAATAGATGGTGAACAGGGATTGGGTTGTAAATAGGTCTTTTTGGAATTTAAATGATCCTTGGGGACAAGTCCTTATACTTGTAAAAGGGTCTGCTCAAGTGTGGTCACTTCTTGGTCTTTTAGGTAAGAGGGTGGAGAAGAAAACACAATTGTTCTCCTTGCTGGGTGTGGATCTTAGGCAGATAAAGGAACTTCAGCCCCTAGGGAGAGACAGTGGGGGTGCAGGAGGTCAGAGAGACTTTGAGGCTTGTTCAGTTCAGTGTGTCAAATATGCCATATTTTGAGGTATTGGCTTCTGAATTTCAACAAACTCAAATGCTCAATATGAGTTTATTTCAATAAATTGTGTATGCACACAAATACTTGGAAGCGTCATTTTTTAAGAATTTCTTTTTGAGAAAGGGTCTTGCTCTGCCACTCAGGCTGGAGTGCAGTGGTGTGATAATGGCTCACTGCATCCTCGACCTCCCTGGCTTAACCAATCCTTTCACCTCAGCCTCCCCAGTAGCTGGGAATACAGGTGCATGCCACCAGACCCAGTTAATCTTTTTTTTTTTTTTTTTTTTTTTGTATAGACACAAAGTTGTTGTCAAGGCTGGTCTCAAACTCCTGGGCTCAAACAATCCACCTGCCTCAGCCTCCCAAAGTGCTGGGATTACAGGCAAGAGCTACCACACCCGGCCAGCATAATTAAAATTTAAGATAATGTACATGAAAAATAAACTCTTCATCTTAACTTTGGTTTTCTATATAGAATAATTTTTTGTTTTTCTGTTTTTTCTACAGTGATCATGTAATACTTGGATAGTAAAATTTTTTAAAAAGGTCCTGTGGAGTCCTGATAAGGTAAGTAAGCAACAATGAGGAAGGGGCCCTGTCAGGCCTCTGAGCCCAAGCTTAGCCATCATATCCCCAGTGACCTGCACGTATACATCCAGATGGCCTGAAGCCACTGAAGAGCCACAGAAGTGAAAACAGCTTAACTGATGACATTCCACCATTGTGGTTTGTTTCTACCCCACCCTATCTGATCAATGTTCTTTATAATCTCCCCCACCCTTTGTAATTCTCCCCACCTTGAGAATGTACTTTGTGAGATCCACCCCCTGCCCCCAAAACATTGCTCTTAACTCCACCGCCTATCCCAAAACCTATAAGAACTCATGATAATCCCACCCCCCTTTGCCGACTCTCTTTTCGGACTCAGCCCGCCTGCACCCAGGTGAAATAAACGGCCATGCTGCTCACACAAAGCCTGTTTGGTGGTCTCTTCACACGGACATGTGAGACAGGCCCCAAGTAGGGGAGAACAATTGTTCTGAGAGACAGCTAATCACAAACAAGCTGCTGGCACAAAATCCTGTTTCCAAACACCTCATTCCACACATAGCCCCTCCAGTGTGACCTTGGAAAATTCCCTCCAGCCCCTGCCTCTTTGCAGACAGTCACTTCTCTGCTGTGCTTCCCCTTGCACCCTTGCAACGTAACTTTGTACTTTCTCTAATAAATCTGCCTTTCTTTACCTACAACTGTCTTAGTAAATTCCCTTACCACCTGCAATGCCAGCCCCAGTCACACCTGTGACAGTGCTAAAATTGTGGCCTCTTTTTAAAATACCCCCGGATTTGTTTTCTAGGGTCATTCTCCCACCTGCCAGTAGTCCACTATGACCATCTCTAGGATGATACTCCATTTCCCTAGGTCTCACTTTCCTCTGCCAATCAAAATCTACTACTTAAAAAGGATCTGTTAAACCTGTTTTTAGTCCAGGTGTCTAGAGCCTATTAAGCTGAGAAAGCAAATAGAGTCTTGGGACCCCAAACTCACTATCCCAAAGAGAAAGTTAAGCCTTGGGAACTAAGCACACAGTATTGCTTTCCTTTTGTTCTCAGATATCAGCAATTTCCCAACCCTCTGTCATATTCTCATCCATAAGCCAAGTTCTCACGATGATCAAAGCAACATATAACCCCAGATTGCCTCCCTCACAAATTGCTCACAAGGAATTTCAGGATACATATTCCCTAAATCTTTCAGGACACATATTCCCCTTATAATCTAGCTCAAAATCTGAGTTCTGTTGAATTTCATCCTGACAATGTCAATTATCAGCTTATCTTCACAGAGGACAAAGACAAGATCAGAAATCATCTCTTCACCTACCCTTCAGATACAAAATTAAGTTTTCCGTCTACTCCCTCTTTATCACACGTTTTCTTTATCTTATGTAGATTTACTTATCATGAGACAATGCATACTTGACTTTTTCCTTTACCTTTTTACAAATAAAATGTACACGGGCCGGGCGCGGTGGCTCAAGCCTGTAATCCCAGCACTTTGGGAGACGGGCGGATCACGAGGTCAGGAGATCGAGACCATCC
>NW_012118932.1:4960015-4973404 GCF_000951035.1 Colobus angolensis palliatus
AGCCGGGCGAGGTGGCGGGCGCCTGTAGTCCCAGCTACTCGGGAGGCTGAGGCAGGAGAATGGTGTAAACCCGGGAGGCGGAGCTTGCAGTGAGCTGAGGTCCGGCCACTGCACTCCAGCCCGGGTGACAGAGCAAGACTCCGCCTCAAAAAAAATAAAAAAAATAAAAAAATAAAAAATAAAATAAAACGTACACTTTCTGAGGCTAATCAGGGCCTCACAAGAATGTAAGCCTCTGCCTCAGTCACGTTTTGTTTAACATGGCAAATTTGGTAGGAGAATTTGGGTATTTTTGTCCTAGGGGCAGGTTAAAGAATGATCTTCTTAGAGTTATCTGAAGATGGATAACAGGGAGAAGACAAAATTATAACACAGCAGCAAGGGAGTGAACCAAACTTAAGAAAAAGGCAAAGGCTTAATGGAAATAATGAAGTCAGCCAACTGTTAGGAGAAACAGCCTGCAGCAAGGGTCAAATCAAGGAGGTCACGGGCTTGTGGATGAAATGTGTGTGACAAGGAGTCTCTTTTCTGTGGCTCCATGAACAAAATGGAAGGCAAGCACAACAGCTTCTAGGAGCATATTTTGCTGGATAATGACTGAGACTGTATTGAGAAAACAGCTTGAAATAAATTAAGGTGCTTTTTCTTTTGCATTTCCTCATACAAACCCTTCCCTTTATTCATCCAGAGGCACCCATTGCTGGGGGGAAGAATGGTATAATTGTAATATGAACGCGAAGAGAGTTGATGCTCAGATTTTGAGTTCTAAGAAAGGTTCTTGATGCCCACTTCAGAGGCAAAAAATTTATAAAACCTGAAGCTTGAAGCTTTTTATTTTAAAAGGAAAGAGAGGATTTTGTAAATCAAAAGGCAAAGCCCTAAAGGAGCTAAGAATAAAATATATCCACCAACAAAAGATGGGAAAAAGAATAGAGGCAGCATCAGTTTCCTATAATAAGGAGGACTGGGTTATTGACGATCTCTCTCCTGCTAAAAGCATATAAAAATGGTATATAAATTTAATTGTTTAAAATATATAGCTGAATTTGAAAAAAAAAAAGAAAAGAAAGGAAAGTTCACTTTTCGGCATTCAGAAACAAAGAGAAAACTTAAAATCAGATGGGTGTCAAAGACAAAATGCACCAGACAATGAAGAAGAAGGTTTTATTGAGATTATTGCATTAGAGAGAATGTTGCCTAATGAGGAACATCTTAAAGAAAAGGAAGGGAACTGAGGGATTTATAGAGGCAGTAAACAAAGGAGTCATTGCCAAGTGACTTTGTTTTGTGTTCCTGTAACAGAATACCTGAGAATGGTAATTTATAAAGAACAGAAATTTATTCTCTCGTAGTTCTGGAAACTAGGAAGTCCAAAAGCAAGGCACTGGACTGGCGTGGCCTTCTTAGTGCATCCTCACATAGTGGAAGGCAGACGAGCAAGAGAGGACAAAAGATGCATCCTCACATGGCAGGATAGCAAGAGAGAGCCGACTCCCACATGCCCTTTTTATAGCAGCATTATTCTATCCATGAGGACAGAACTCTCATTATCTGAACACCTCCCATGAAGCCCCACCTCCCAACACTGCTGCATTAGAGATGAAGTTTTCAACACATAAATACTGGGGGACACATTCAGACCGTAGCTCTGACTCTTACGGTGGTGATGAAGAAGGCTGGAGCCTGGCCTTATGTAAGTCATTGGGGAAAGATGGAGGTAGGCCTTCTTTTGAAATACGCCAGCACCTGCTAGCTTTTCGATGTTAGCTGGTCGGGGTTAGCTTTTTTCTCTGGTATGACCAAGGAGTGAGGAATTTTTTTTTTTCTTTATTTTTTAGACAGAGTCCCGCTCTGTCACCCAGGCTGGAGCGCAGTGGCGCAATCTCGGCTGTCTGCAAGCTCCACCTCCCAGGTTCATGCCCTTTTTCTGCCTCAGCCTCCTGAGTAGTTGGGACTACAGGTGCCGCCACCACGCCCGGCTATTTTTTTTTTTTTTTTTTGCATTTTTAGTAGAGACGGGTTTCACCATGTTAGCCAGGATAGTTTCGATCTCCTGACCCAGTGATCCACCCGCCTCAGCCTCCCAAAGTGCTGGGATTACAGGCGTGAACCACCGCGCTAGGCCCCAGGGTGAGGAATTATTTTAACTATCATTGTTTTCTGGGAGCACAGGGCTGAAGTAGAGTTCAATATTGTCACTATCACCTTTCTGAACAACTCAGAAGTAATCATAAACCTTCTGATTGGCTGAAGTAGAGTCTAAGAAATAGTCTCTGATTATTGGTGTTGTTTCTGCAAATCAGCTGAAACAGCTGTTGAGAGGTGGTGGCAAAGGTCAGTTGTTTCAGGGTCCTGGCCACAAGGTATTTTAAAACATGCCTCAAATGGAAAGAAGAAATATTAATATAAAAGGTTTTCTTAAATAAAGAGCCAGGTGAACCCTGAGAGGAACCTGAGAGGAACCTGTCCAATGGATTTCAAGAAGTCAATGGTAGAAAAATCTTTCAGTTCTGCAGCACCACCCACTGAGTTTCTTGAAGCTCTCAAGCTAGGATGGCCATGCTCTTGGTGATTACGTCCAGTCTTAGTTACCTCTTTTATAAGAGCATTGAAGGAAACCAAAATATTTCACCCCGAAATACACTTCTTTACGTATTTTGAGGTGGCTGTTCAGGGAGCTTGCAAACAAGAGTAGCCTTGCAAAGCTGTCTTTTGTGGAGGTGATTTGCATCTGTAGAGACTGTGCATTGATACAGCCAGGCTTTCTCTGAGGCCCTCCCTTGTCCAATTTAGGAAAGCTATACTGAGGGTCTGACACCTTTAAAGATTTGAAAGAAACATTTACCATCTATCCTCTCTGTGGGTGACGACCTATTAGATTTTGTCTATGTAACAAGATGACCTTTGCTAGCCAGGCCTTCTCTTGTCTCCCTCCCATAACCTGTCCTGCCACATAACCTGCTTTACCACCACAGCCTATTTCTATTTTTGGCCATGCTCCAAGCCCTCATTCTTTCGGTAATCTCAAGATGGTTTATAAGCTTCTGAACCCCATTTGGCGATTGAGGTAATCACTCTGTAGTTCTCCCCCCAATGCATGTTAATCAATCTGCATACCTTCTCTCCTATGAATCTGCCTCATGTCAGTTGATTTTCAGTGAACCTTCAGAGTGCAAAGTGCAAGTTTGTTCTTGGCCCCCGCAGCACGTGGGACCCAATCATTTCAATAGACTTTCTTCACGGCCAAGACAGTGGCTTGTTGAGTGATACTTGTGGTCCACACGTGGTCTGCTTTAATAGTGAGGTTTGCATCAAGTCATCGGGCTTTGGCTCACAGGGATTCTTCAGATTCTGGAGAAAAGAGCTGGCTGGCTGCAAGGCAACTTAGTGTCTCAGGAGGAATCTGGGCAGCCAGATTTTAGCGCCTCTCCCCAGTGATGCTGAGTCAAAAGAGAGAAATTGGAAATGTTAGTTGGGAGAATGGCACCTAATCAGATATTCATATCAGATATTGAAGGAAACTGAAAGAATTGAAAATTTGATAAGCATTAACAATTTCAGCACGGTAATAGGATCCATTCCAATTTTCACGTAGGATAAAAGCTGTTTTTCCACAGCGTGGGAGGGAGGATGAATTTTTTTTTCCGACCAAATGACAAGATCATTTACTTATTGGTTAGTTACTACAATTTCAAAAAAGGTGCCAAATACCTCAGAGACAATGAATAGCATCAGAATTTAACCATCTGTAAGATTATGCTATAGACAATGCTGCGGACAAAAACTATTCATTGAAATACAAAATTTCTCTCTACAGTCACACCCCTTTTACTCAAAAATAATGTGAAGAAAAAGTATTATTCTTGATCACAAAATAAGAATGCTCTAATTTTATTTGGCTTCATTATTTACACAGAGGCAGCAAGAATGGTAATTTACCACATAGGTCTTCTTAAGTTTGCTTTGCTGGAAGTTTTCATAAAGGAATATCAGATTGGAATTTCAAAAGCACCAAAAGCCCCTTGATACCAGAAAGTCAAGTCAATACCTCACTATCAGATTTCACCTAGGATATGAAATTCCTTTCTTTATGAAGTCCTTAAAGTATTTTACGAGTCCTAGGCCTTCCAGGAAGTGGCCTTTCTTACTCACAATTAAGTCTAGGAACGCTGTGAGTCAAGTAATAGGCCAATTTTTCCGTAAGCATTGAGTCCATAGTATTCACCTTAGTTCCTTAAAGGTATCTGGTTATATCAGATTAAATGAACATCATTCTCAAATACGATATTCCTGGCAAGATTTTGGTAACAAAACTAATGCCTCCAATTGTATCTGCTAACAGTAAGGTTGCCTTTATGGAACATACGCAAATAACTATATTGCTGTGAAAAAAAAAAAACAATAAGAGCTTTCAAATTCTAGAGGGATCAAGCAGGGAGAAAAATACAACATTTACAAATGTTCCTTTTCCATTTACAAAAGTATAATCTACTTAATTTTTATGAATTACAGTTTATGAGAAAAGGGAGAATTCCTTCTATATCCAGAAAACAGAACATGGAAATATGGACACCATCCCAAGTAAAAATCACAATCAATTTTCATTACTTTATTGATGTATAATTTCATTATTGTTCTGCTTCAGCTTGGGGTGGCAGTCTTATGAGCTCACTTGTTTCTCAAGGAAAGTTCTAACACACATGATTCAGTCTACCAGTGTGTTCTCAAAACTGCCTAAGAAGGATGGGCTCCACAACACCTGACATAGTCCTTTTACATGAGACTCTGAGACAGCCTCTCTTTACTGAAGACAAAGCATTCAGGCCTGTAGCTGATTGCAAGTATTTTCAGGAAAGGATCAGAGTAAAATAAAAACTATTTATAGTTAACAACAGACAAAAGAGCTACAGTTAACTTATTACTGATAATTTTCAAAAGTGAAACATCCGGTGAATGTTCATTACAAGAATATTGTAACTGACAAAGTGGTTTGCTTCAATTTCATGCAAAAGAAGATAACAAAATCAATCCCAAAGATTAGGCAAAATATCTATAAACATAATTATTAACCATATTTTCAAAGAAGAGTGGATGTTACATTTAATTCACAAAAGTGAATTAATATAATCTTTCATAAAGTAATATATCTTCAGGCATATCATAATCCTGAGATATACCAAGCTTACAGTTAGAACATACCAAGAAGCTATCAAGAACTTCAAGTCTAGAGTAGGTCCTAAGCATCCATATTGATAAAATTCTGTAGGAAAGTTGGTGAATTCCCAGTTGAAAACTACTGTCCTGGCTAGATTTAAATTAAAAGATTAAAACTGCAATTCAGTTAACAGTTTAAAAAGCAACTGAATATACTAATAATACTATTATGACTGATAATACTATATTTTTGTAGGCTGACATCAAGGAAAGCAGCACCAGGACTCTGATGAAGAGAAATAGACCATGGACCAAGGGCGTTGATAAATCTCCAGGAACTTCTCATGCAACATAGAATTTCTAAAATATTTGTAGTAATAACTTTTTTCATACTGTAATCCAGAGAGGGCTAAACCTCTCTCTTGATTTAACAACTCCATGAAACTCATCAATAATAACACGTCAAATAAACCTAATTATTTCTAGCACTTCTCTTTTTATAAACAGGAAGAATAAATCCTTTGTGATTTTCCAGGTGCCTTCAAGGAAATCTTAAAGAGTTAGGTCTTTTAGAGGTAAAAGATATTAGTTAGATTTCAATTTTGAAAAGGCAAACTATTGAAATTATCAGGAAATTTAAACTTGATTAAGATAGGAGCATGAGTTACTGAGAAATGATACTTAGAGACCTATTCAACCAAGTGGCAATAAAAGATTTTGAAAGTAAACATAGGAGACATCATGATTGTAAAGAATCTTAACTTTTTCATAAGTAATTGTTTTTGTTTTTTAAAACAATAAAGGACTTAATAAATTTAACATAAACCATAGCAGTTATTTTGGTAAGACACAGAATCTTTGGTATTTAGGCAGATTACAAAAGGGGTAAATAACAATCTTTTACAAACTCTTAGTAAGAACAGAACACTATGCTAGTGGAAAAGTTTGCTGAAAAAGAGAGAAAAACAAATTCTAGTATTACATCAGCATAATATTTAATATCAAAGCTCTTTTTAAAAATATTATAAACCTGTCACGTCTTAACTTTGACTACAACAAACTTATCTTTCCATGAACCTTCTGTTATTTTCCTATAGTCATACACATCTTTTATAGCATAACTTCTCAGAATGGCAAAATAAATACTTTTAATAAAGGATTAAAATATATATAGCCTATTTATACCATATAAAAATAAGAGGTGAAAGTATAAGCTTAAAATTCTGTTTAATAATTAATGTTTCCATATTCTGTCTTACTCAGAAATAATCTATGTATCTAATGAATATCCATTAATTAGCTCAATTTAATTTTAGTCCAAGATTTTAAATTACCTAAAGAGCTTGGAAATTATCTTCAAGCTATATACTATAAAACCTAATTACTCTTGAAATAAAGTTTGTCGGAATAATGATTCAATTTGATAAACACTAGTTTACATTTTGCATAATTTATACATTAAGTAGAAGTGATGCTAGCTTATTTGACCAGTAAAGATGTGTACATTTAAGAAAAGCATAAGAAGTAGAATAAAGTCTATGTATATACTATATTTAACACTGATAAATCAGAGGAGATATGGTGTTTTCAAAATTAAACCAAAATATTAAACTGGTTTTATTTGACAAACTTTCCCAAAATTATGTGAACTTCTTAAAACATTTGTGTTAGTTTCTATAAAAAATGGTTAGCACATTTTACTAGAAATTTAATTTCCTTAATATCTGGGAATTTTAGGGGTATTCAATTTATATAAGCACTTAATCTCTAAACCAATTAGCACTGAGTTCCTTTAAGAGATGCTATAATCTAATTTATTAATACCATTCAGAAAAGGAAAAATATTACACACACAACGAGAGAGGCAAAGGTACTTCTGAACATGTCATATAAACATGCAGACAGATGCAGATAAGAGCGCATACAGCTTCAATTCTAAACTTTTAGCTTTGGATCAAGAAAAAACACTAATTCACAAAACACATCATTTCATGGCTTTTATCAAAAAGACAAGGTATAATGGACGCTGGTGAGGATGTGGAGAAAGGGGAACGCTGGTACAGTGTTGATGGGAATGTAAATTAGTACAGCCCCTATGGAAAACTGTATAGAGTTTCCTCTAAAAACTAAAAATAGAACTACCATATGATCCAGCAATTCCACTACTGGTTACATATCCAAAGAAAGAAAATCAATGTATCAAAGAGGTATGTGCACTCCCGTGTTTATTGCAGCACTATTCACAATAGCCAAAATACTCGATCAGCCAACGGGTCTATTAACAGATGAATGGATAAAGAAAATGTGGTATATATACACCATGGAATATTATTCAGCCATAAAAAGGAATGAAAACCCATCATTTGCAGCAACATGGATGGAGATCATTATGGAGGTTATTATGTTAAGTGAAATAAGTCAAAGCTAAGTATCACATGTTCTCACCTATTTGGGGGAGCTAAAAAGTGGATCTGATGAAGATAGAAAGTAGACTGGTGCTTACCAAAGGCTGGGAAGGGTATAGGGGAAGGGAAAAAGAGATTGATGAGTTGGTAAATACAGAGTTTAATAAAAGAATTGTGACCTAGTTTTTGTGTTTTGTTTGTTTGTTTGTTTGTTTTTAGAGATGGAGTTTTGCTCCGTTGCCCAGGCTGGTGTGCAGTGGCAGTGGCATGATCTCAGCTCACTGAGATCAACCTCCACCTACTGGGCTCAAGTGATTCTCCTGCTTTAGCCTCCCAAGTAACTGAGATTACAGGCATGTGCCACCACACCCAGCTAATTTTTGCATTTTTAGTAGAAATGGGGTTTTGCCATGTTGGCCAGGCTCATCTGGATCTCCTGGCTTCAAGTGATCCACCCACCTCAGTCTCCCAAAGTGCTGGATTACAGGCATGAGCCACCAGCCCTGGCCTAAGACCTAGTTTTTGATAGATAAGTAGGGTGACTCTAGTTTATAATAATCTATTGTATATTTCAAAGTAGCGAGGAGAGAATAATTAAAATGTTTCTAAACACAAACAAAAGACAAATATTTGAGGTGACAGATATGCCAGTTAAACTGATTTGATCTTTACAAATTATATGAATATATTAAATTATCACATGTACCTTGAAAATATGTGAATATATTATATATCAATAAATAGTCACCATTTCATATCAAAAACCTCTTCTTTATGAATGGGTATGAATTCTTAATTGATTTGAGTTCAAAATAGACAAACAAAAGAGATCAACACCCTTCTGTTAATATTTTGTTGTCCTTTACTCAACAAAAACAAGATCTCTATAAACCATCAATCCATTTATAGAAATCACTAAAAGATCACACCATCAAATCAAAAGGAGCAGCACCAGCAATCCAAGTGCATATTCAAATATAATCAAAATCAAATATTTGTCTTGCTACCAATGGACAATAACCCAGAACATAGGACAAGGAATCACTCACACCACTGCTTACCAGATCATCAGTCAGGAACAGTGCACAAAGCTCACTGAGGTGCCCAATTATGGGGATAGAGTTAACAGGGATCTGAAGGTGAGGTTCAAACCCTTCTGAGTCACAGCACCAAAGTATTAAAGACCAAATTCACCAGACAGTTAAGGAGAAGGTTTTATTTAGGCTATTGCAATTGAGAGAGCATTCACTAGTGAGGAACATATAAAAGAAAATAAAGCGGACATAGGAAGAGGCAAGTTAACAAGGGAATCATCAAGAGGGAACATGAAGAAGGGTTCATCTGAGTCATTGGAAAAGGTAGAGGTAAGTCTCATCTTGAAATATGGGGGAGCTGAAAATACGGGATGTCCTTTGTGGATACTCATTTCTCAGAAAATAAAAGGATGGGGATTTCTTAATCGTTGCTATTTTCCCAGAGTGCAAGGCTCAGGTGAAGTTCAACATAATCAGAGGTAAGCTTGTGAGCTGTAACTACAGGTCAAATCTCAATTTAAGTTGTTATTGGTTGGGACTAGGTTTTTAATGCTTATTGCAGAGAAAGCAACATGACTTGCATATGATAGGGAGCTAGAATTAAGAGCCAATTGAGAGAACACTGTAAGTGGCTTCCCTCTCAGTGAAATGAGGACTGAAAAATCTCCATGTACCATTCCAGGGAAACAATAAGTAAGCTCGTCTATGTTTGAAGCTGTGAGAGGAAAAGATCTTCTATGAGTAGTCAGAACTCATTAGTTAAGTATCTAGATGGAGTCTCAACCTATACTACCTGTGTGGTGTGTGAATCTCCAAACTATCAATAAAAGAGTAACATAAAATCCGGACCAGGACAAACAAAACCCTGCAGAACCTAGTGAAACAAATTCAAACTCAAACAAACAAACAACAGCAACAACAAAAACACTCTACTGAAGAAGAGCTGGGAAAATTTTTTTAATGCAAGAGAAAATTGTTTACCATGAAAGACAGAATTAGCAGACACAAGACTTTGATATAATAGAAAAATGGGGAAGACTATAGAATATGTATGCTTTAAATTATTTAAAAACTAAATGAAGGAATGTAAGTTATTCTAAAATAGTAGGCTATTGCAAAAAATTAGAAATTTTAAAAAGCTTCTAAAAACAATAAAAAGGAATTGAATACTTAAAATTCTCATGCTTAAAATACACATTAAGAAATAAATTAGTGTACTAGAAGATAGATCTGAAGAAATACCCAAATTGTACCACAAAAAGATTGTTTTAATATAATAAAGCTAGACAGCTAGTGTGCATAAAACATAAAATTCACAAAAGAGAAAGTTTGAATGGCAAGCATATATAAGAAAAGATGCTTGACCTACTAGTAATCAGGAAAATGAAAGTTAAAATAAAAATAAGATAGCATATGATACCTATCTGATTAGAAAGTTAAAATACATTATAACATAAAATTTTAGTGAGAACATGGAGAAATAGGAACTCTAAACATGGCTGGTTAGGGTATAAACCAATACAATTTTAGAAAACAATTTTAATTTGGCAACATCTAATTAGTTATGCAATTAGGAATTTATTATCATCTGGCAATTTGACACCTAATAAGTATTTTAGAGAAATTTTGGCACACGTATACAAGGATATTTGTTGAAATGTGTTTGAATAGCAAAAAGAAAAAAAAGTTGGTAACCTCTTTTTAAATGTATAGGAATAGGATAAATCCGTTGTAGCATATTTCACTCTGTTTTCACCATGTGCTGTTCACCAACAACTTCCAGCTCTGTACTTTCCAGGAATATTCTAGAATTGTAATTCTCTATCCACTTGATATTTTGTGTGACCTTATGATTTGCTTTTGCACAGAGAAAGGAAAACAGAAGTTCTAGGTTGAAGTTTTAAAATCAGCTCTGAATTCACCATACTCCCTTTCTACTATCAAAGGCCATGGAAATATGTAACAAAATGAAGCTCCCATTAACCGATTTTCTTGAGACTATAATGAACAAAGCCATCATGTTGATTAACAGTGGACATATACATGTAGCAAGATTGAGTCATAACATTTGTTGGTTATTTTTTATCTAAGTAATGTTTGATTCTCAAAGAGGCACTTGAGAAGCTAGGCAGAGATTTTTGAAAGACTGTTAGGTCTATGAGTACAAAAGCCTAAGTTTAAGGACCACAAAGGATGGAGATCCTGAACAAATTCAGGAAATGCTGAGAACCCCAGTAAGATACTTCACAAGATGATCATACCCAAGACACAAAATTATCAGATTCTCCAAAGTCAAAATGAAAGAAGAAATGATAAAGGCAGCTAGTAAGAAAGGTCAGATCACCCACAAAGGGAAGTCCATCAGACTAACAGTGGACTTCTCAGCAGAAACCTTACAAGCCAGAAGAGATTGGGGACCAATATTCAACATTCTTACAGAAAAAATTCCAACCCAGGATTTTGTATCTGGCCAAACTAAGTTTCAAAAGTGAAGGAGAAATAAAAATCTATTCAGACAAGCAAATGCTGAGGGAATTCACTACCACCAGACTTGCCTTACAAAAGCTCCTTAGGGAAGCACTAAATATGGAAAGACTGTTACCAGCCACTATAAAAACACACTGAAGTACACAGATCAGTGACACTATAAAGCAACCACACAAACAAATCTGTATAATAACTAGCAAATATCATGATTACAGGATCAAATCCATATATGTCGATACTAACCATGAGTATAAATGGGCTAAATGCCCCAATTATAAGGAAGTGTGGCAAGTTGGATAAAGAACCAAGACTCTTTGGTATGCTGTCTTCAAGAGACCGACCTCACATGCAATAACACCCAGTGGCTCAAAATAAACAGATGGAGAAAAATCTAGCAAGCAAATAGAAAACATTAAAAAGCAGGGGTTACAATCCTAATTTCAGACAAAACACACTTTAAACCAACAAAGATTTTAAAAGACAAATGAGGACTTTACATAATGGTAAAGGGTTCAATTCAACAAGAAGACCTAACTATCCTAAACATATATGCACCCAAGACAGGAGCACCCAGATTCATAAAGCAAGTCCTTAGAGATCTTCAAAGAGACTTAGACTCTCCTAGAGTAATAGTAGTGATAGCATTAGATCATCAAGGCAGAAAATAAAGATATTCAGAATCTGAACTCAGCACTGGATCAAATGGACCTAATAGACATCTACAGAATTCTCCACCCAAAAGCAACAGAATGTACTTTCTTCTGGCACATACTCTAAAACCAACCACATAATCAGACACAAAACACTCCTCAGCAAATGCAAAAGAATTGAAATTATAACAACCACTCTCCCAGACCACAGCAAAATCAAATAAGAAATCAAGACTAAGAAATTTGTTCAAAACCATAGAAGTGTATGGAAATTAAATAACCTAACCCTGAATGACTTTTGTGTAAATAGTGAAATTAAGACAGAAGTCAAGAAGTTCTTTGAAACTAATGAGAACAAAGATACAACATAGTAGAATATCTGGGACAGAGCTAAGGCACTGTTAGGAAAGAAATTTATAGCAGTAGATGCTCACATAAAAAGTTCAGAAGATCTCAATTGAACAACCTAACATCACAGGTGAAAGAATTAGAGAACTAAGAGCAAACCAACCCCAAAGCTAGAAGACAAAAAATAACCAAAATCTGAGGTGAACTGAAAAACATTGAAACACTAGAAACCATTCAAAAGATCAACAAATCCAGGAGCTGTTCCTTTGAAAAAATTAATAAAACAGATAATCTGCTAATTAGACTAATAAGAAAAGAGGGAAGATCCAAATAAGCACAATTAGAAATGACAATAATAACCAGCAAATAATATTTGCTGACCCCACTGACCCAACAAAAATACAAATAACTGTCAGAGACTATTATGAACACTTCTATGCACATAAACTAGAAAATTTAGAAGAAGTGGAAAAAGTCCTGGACACATATGCCCTCCCAAGACTGAACTAGGGAGAAATTGAAACCCTGAACAGACCAATAATAAGCTCTGAAATGGAATCTGTAATAAATAGCCTACCAACCAAAAAAAGCCTAGGACCAGATGGCTTTATAGCCAAACTCTACTAGATGTACAAAACAACAACAACAACAACTGGTACCATTTCTACTGGAACTATTCCAAAAAATTGAGGAGGAAGAACTCTTCCGTAACCCATTCTATGAGGGCAGCATCATCCTGACAATAAAACCTGGCAGAGACACAACAAAAACAGGCCAATATCCTTGATAAATATTGATGCAAAAATCCTCAACCTAATACTGGCAAACTGAATTCAGCATCACATCAAAAGCTAATCCACCATGGTCTTTATTCCTGGGATGCAAATTTGGTTCAACATACATAAATCAATAAGCACGATGCATTACTTTAAACAAAACTAAAGACAAAAACCACATTATTATATCAATAGATGCAGAAAATACTTCTGATAAATTTCAATGCCTCTTCATATTAAAAACTCTCAATAAACTAGGTATAGAAGGAACATACCTCAAAATAATAAGAGCCTTCTATGACAAACCCACAGCCAACATTATATTGAAGGGGCAAAAGCTAGAAGCATTCCTCTTGAAAACCAGCACAAGACAAGGATGTCCTCTCTCACTACTCCTATTCAACAGAGTATTGGAAGTCCTAGCCAGGGCAATCAGGCAAGAGGATGAAATACAGGGCATTCAAATAGAAAGAGAGAAAGTCAACTATCTCTGTTTGCAGATGATGTAATCCTATATCTAGAAAGCCTTATAGTC
>NW_012118932.1:4973579-4984445 GCF_000951035.1 Colobus angolensis palliatus
AAAAAAAAAAAAAAAAAAAAAACTAGAAATAGAGGAAGTGAAAGATTTCTACAAAAAGACTACAAAACACTGCTTAAAGAAATCAAAGATGACACAAACAAATGGAAAAACATTCTATGCTCATGGATAGGAAGAAGAATCAATATTGTTAAAATGGCCATACTGCCCAAAACAATTTATAGATTTAGTTCTATTCCTATTAAACTACCATTGACATTCTTTGCAGACTAGAAACAACCATTTTAAAATTTGTGTGGAACCAAAAAGAGCCCAAAGAGCCAAGGCAATTCTAAGCAAAAAGAACAAAGCTGGAGGCATCATGGTACTTGACTTCAAATTATACTACAGAGCTACAGTAATCAAAACAGCATGGTGCTAATACAAAAACAGACACATAGACCAATGGAACAGAAGAGAAAACCAAGAAATAAGTCCACACACCTACAACTATCTGACTTTCAACAAACCTGATAAAAAGAAGCAATGGGAAAAGTATTCTCTGTTCAATAAATGGTTCTGGGATAACTGGCTAGCCATATGCAGACGATTGAAACCGGGCCCCTTCCTTACACCATATACAAAACTCAAGATGGATTAAAAACTTAAATGTAAAACCCAAAATTTTAAAAATACTGGAAGACTGCCTAGGCAATATCATTCTGGACATAGGAACAGGCAAAAATTTCATGACGAAGATGCCAAAAGCAATAGCAATAAAAGCAAAGATTAGAAGTGGGATCTAATTAAACTAAAAAGCTTCTGCACAGCAATAGAAACTATCACCAGAGTAAACAGACAACCTACAGAATGGGAGAAAATACTTGCAAACTATGCATCTAACAAAGGCCTAATATCTAACACCTGTAAAGAACTTAAGCAAACAAAATTTAAACAAAAGAAAAAAGAAAACACCCTCACTAAAAAGTGGGCAAAGAACACAAATAGAGATCTTTTCAAAAGAAGACAGACATGCCACTGACAATCACATGGCAAAAGCTCATCTCTGATCATGAGAGAAATGCAAATCAAAACCACAACGAGATACCACCTCACGCCAGTCAGAACGGCTATCGCCAAAAAGTCAAAAGGTAACAGATGCTAGCAAGGTTGCAGAGAAAAAAGAAACACTTATACACTGTTAATGGGATTGTAAATTAGTTCAACCATTGTGGAAAGCAGTGTATCAATCTCTTAGAGACCTAAGGACAGAAATACTGTTCCATCCCACAATCCTATTACTGGGTACATATCCAAAGGAAAATAAATTTTTCTATTATAAAGACACATGCACATGTATGTTCATTGCAGCACTATTTACAATAGCACAAACATGGAATCAACCTAACTGCCCATCAATGGAAGACTGGATGGAAAAATGTGGTACATATACACTGTATTAGTCCATTCTCATGCTACTTATACATACATACCTGAGACTGGGTAATTTATAAAGCAAAGAGGTTCAATTGACTCACACAGTTCAGCATGGCTGGGGAGGGCTCAGGAAATTTACCATGATGGTGGAAGGCAAAAGGGAAGCAAGGCACCTTCTTTACAAAGTGGCAAGAAGGGGAAGTGTAAGAAGGGGAAATGCCAGATGCTTATAATACCATCAGATCTCATGAGACTCACTCATTATGAGAACAGCATGGGGGAAACCATCTCCATGATTCAATTACCTCCACCTGGTTCTGCCCTTGACATGTGAGGATTATTACATTTCAAAGTGAGATTTGGGTGGGGACCCAGAGCCAAACCATATCTTTCCAGCCCTGTCTCCTCCCACATCTCATGTCCTCACATTTCAAAACACAATCATGCCCTTTCAACAGTCCCCCAAAGACTTAACTCATTTCAGCATTAACCCAAAAGTTCAAGTCCAAAGTCTCATCTGAGACAAGGCAAGTCCCTTCCACCCATGAACCTATCAAATCAAAAGCAAGTTAGTTACTTCCTAGATACAATGGGGGTGCACATATTGGGTAAACACACCCATTCCAAATGGGAGAAATTGGCCAAAACCAAGAGGCTACAGGCCCCATGCAAATTTTAAATCCAATAGGACTGTCATTAAAACTTAAAGTTCCAAAATTATCTCCTTTGACTCCATGTCCCACATCCAGGTCACGGTGATGCAAGAAGTGGGCTCCCATGGCCTTGGGCAGCTCCACCGCGTGGCTTTGCAGGGTACAGCCTCCCTCCCAGCTGCTTTAATGGGCTGGCATTGAGTGACTGGAGCTTTTCCAGGCACATGATGCAAACTGTTGGTGGATCTACCATTCTGGGTTCTGGAGGACAGTGGCCCTCTTCTCACAGCTGCACTAGGCAGTGCCCCAGTGGGGACTCTGTGTGGGGGCTCTAGCCTCATACTTCCCCTCCACACTGTCCTAGTAGAGGTTCTCCATGAGGGTCCCACTCCTGCAGCAAACATCTGCCTGGATATCCAGGTATTTCCATACATCCTCTAAAATCTAGACAGAGGTTCCCAAACCTCAATTCCTGACTTCTGTGCATCTGTAGGCCCAACACTACATGTAAGCCACCAAGGCTTGGGGCTTGCATCCTCTGAAGCAATGGTCTGAGCTGTATGTTGGCCCCTTTTAGCCATGGTAGAATGTAGGGCACCAAGTCCCAAGACTGTACAAGGCAGGAAGACCCTGGGTCTGTTCCATAAAACCATTTTTTCCTCCTAGGTCTCTGGGCCTGTGATGAGAGGGCCTGCCATGAAGACCTCTGACATGCCCTGGAGATATTTCCCCATTATCTTGGTGAATGACACTTGGCTCCTCATTACTTACGTAAATTTCTGGAGCCACTTGAATTTATCCTTAGAAAATGGGTTTTTCTTTTTCTATTGCATTGTCCAGGCTGCAAATTTTCCAAACTTTTATGCTCTGCTTCCCTTTTAAATGTAAGTTCCAATTCCAAACCATCTCTTCGTGAATTCATAAAACTGAATGCTTTTAAGAGCATCCAAGTCACCTTTGAATGTTTTTGCTTTGCTGCTTAGAAATTTATTTGGCCAGGAACCCTAAATCATCTCCTCAAGTTCAAAGTTCCACAGATCTCTAGGACAGAGGCAGAATGTCATCAGTCTCTTTGCTAAAGCATAGCAAGAGTCACCTTTATTCCAATTCCCAGGAAGTTCCTCATCTCCGTCTAAGACCACCTCAGCCTGGACTTCATTGTCCATATCACTCTCAGCATTTTAGTCAAAGCTATTCAACAAATTCTTAGAAAGTTCCAAACTTTCCCACATCTTCCTATCTTCTTCTAGCCCTCCAAACTGTTCCAACCTCTGCCTGTTAACTAGTTCTAAAGTCACTTCCACATTCTCAGGTATCTTTATAGCAGCACCCCACCACCTTGGTACCAATTTATTGCATTAGTCCATTCTCATGTTGCTAATAAAGACATACCTGAGACTGGGTAATTTATGAAGGAAAAGAGGTGTAATTGACTCATAGTTCGGCATGGGTGGTGAGGCCTCAGGAAATTTACCATCACGGTAGAAGGGGAAGCAAGGCATCTTCTTCATAAGTTGGCAGGAAGGAGAAGTGCAAGTAGGGGAAATGCCAGATGCTTATGAAACCATTAGATCTCATGAAACTCACTGTTATGAGAACAGCAAGGTGGGGGGGGGTTCCCCCCCCTAATTCAATCACCTCCACTTGGTCCCACCTTTGACATGTGGATGTTATTACAATTTAAGGTGAGATGTGGACGGGGACACAGAGCCAAACTATATCATACACTATGGAATACTATGCAGTCATAAAAAAGAATGAGGTCCTGTCCACTGCAGGAACATGGGTGTAGTTGGAGGCTATTATCCTTAGCAAACTAACACAGGAACAGAAAACCAAACACCACATGTTCTCACTTGTGAGTGGGAGCTAAATGATGAGAACACATGGACACATAGAGGGAAACAACACACATCAGGCCTCATCAGATGGTGGAGGGTGAAAAGACAGAGAAGATCAGGAAGAATAACTAACAGGTACTAGGCTTAACACCAGGGTGACGAAATAATCTGTACAACAAATCCCCATAACACACCTTTACCTATATAACACACCTACACATGTACCCCTAAACTTAAAATCAAAGTTAAATAATTTTTTTAAAATAATCAAATACTAAGAACAGATCCAAAGCCTTAACTTCTAGGTAGGAATTATAAGAGGGTGCTGAAGGACATTCAGCAACCGTGCACAGAGACAGACACTAATAGTCACATAAAATCATTATAAAGAAAGTATCCAGAGAATGACTAAATGTTTCCTCTCATCATCTCATCTACGGTTAGAGTAGTACTACTGACATTTGAGACTCAGTAACGCTTTGTTGTGGAGCGTGATACAATTAGCCGCATCCCTTCCCTGGGCTCGACCCACGGGATGCCAACAGCAGCAGCTCCTTATTATGACAATAAAAATTGTCTTCAGATATAGCTTGAGAATACCCAGAGTGGAGAGCTCACAGAAGCCACCCATCTAGTGGGTAGGTGGATGATATTGTCAAAGGGAAGGAAGAGAAGAGGAAGAAAGCAAAAGCTGGAGCAGAATCCTGACATTGATAAAATCCAGGCAAAACTATTCCCAGTTGAGAACCACTGATTAAAGCTCCAAGAGAATTAAGGAAGAATCCCAGGGAGTGATGACTAAATATGTTTAAAGACTACGAAAAAGAGAATGAAAAATAAACACGTTTGACAATTTATTTAGCCCACCGCAAACCACAGTCTTCCCTAGAGGAAGGATGATAACAAATTAAAATCCCTTTAAGCCCTAGCTGGGGTAAGGGGTGGGGTCACCAATGAAAGGTATCCATCCATGTAACTCTGGTAGAGCTAACACTGTAACTATTCTTAATAGTTAAAGAATATTCCAGATTAAAGAAAGAGCAAATCAGAAGAAGGTAATAACCTTAGAAATAAAGCTTCATTAGCACTAATGATAATAAGGATTTTCTTCTCGGAAATGACCTTTTTGATGACAGGCCAATTTGGATTACCTAATTATCATATTTACTGTGAAATTTTCAGATGAAAGAATCTGACTTTACAGATCTTGTGGTTTAAACAAAGAAGAGCATCTAACAGACCAAGAGTAATCTCCTGGACTCTTACATGACACTTCTGGGCTATTGTCTGCAACTACTTCTTGTGGCCTTTCATTACACTGTAAGTTGTAGCATCAATTCAACTCAGTGCAGCTGGTCTCTATCAGGACCTGGGTGGGATAAAGAGATGCTCGAGGAAGTCTATTTGCCATCAATGAACTTGCTGTCTGGTAATAGAGACAGGAATACTCTGAAATAAATTATATTAATTTCTGTCTCAATAAAAAATAATTTATTAAGTGACAAACATGGAATAGAAATGACCTTGGAAAGCCTCGAAAGGAAGCACATAATTTCAGCTGACTGTGGTTGAGGAATAGGGATTATTTGGTATAGATGTGGAACTAGGCCTTAAAACAGGAAAAGTTCAATAGTTACTAATGGAGGATGTACACAAAATGATGTTATAGGTGGAAGGAAAAAAAATGGCAAAAGCCAAGGGGTCAGAGGCATAGGCTGTGAGTGTGGAATGAAGAGTTAATCTCTTAGGACTGGGAGCGTGAAGCGTGTGGAAACATGGGACATGTTGCTGGAAAGCTAGATGGTTGTCAGCTGTGGAGAGCTTGGAATGCCAGGGTAAGGTACACACGATGGTGATTTGAAATTTCTACCTTATTACACTGGATGTTATGTAATTGCTTCCATCTCCAGACATATTGACTATAAATGAAGAGTACATTGTTAGTAAATTAACGTAAATAAGTTTTCAAAAGCATAAATTTGTCTGAGATGACTTAACAGGTAGCAGCTACAGAATTCATATCATAACCAAGTGGCTTTTCAGTCTTAGCCTTGATGCTGAATTTACAGGGCAAAGACAATATTTTTACTAGAATTGTAAGAACCATGTGGAGTGGCTTTGAGGAAGACAGTGGAGTTACTGGAGAGGCTAGAATTTTACGAAAATCCCATTTGGAGAATTTAAAACCTCTGAAAATCTGTCTGGAACTGGGCTTCATTAATTAAGAAGCCAGTAAGTTAAGGATTAAAGAAAAATATATTTGTGCTCCGTATCCAAGGATGAAGCGAGGCATTAGGTAACAAAATCTAAAACATTTACATATGCAGAAAGAAGCAGAAAAGTGCTCCTCGAATGTTATTGACAATCTTCTGGAAAATGCCCATTGAATCAGAGGATCAGAAAACTTGAATACTTTGTTACCAGATACTGTGTACCTTTTAAATAAGTAAGCATCCTTACCTTATTCACTAAACAATTTATCTTCCCCTAGAAAGTTCTGTCCTGTGGAGTTACGAATGAAGGTTGCAACATGTCAAATTGATGTCAAACAGAAACGCACAGTTGTATCAGTAAACTTTCCCACTGAGGGGCTCACCTCTGAAAACCCTGTCGTCAAGAGAGTTTGACGTATCCCAAAATAGTCTGAAAAAGCACTCTTCTAAGAAAACAAAATGCCTTTGTGAAAGGCGCCATTAAAATATAGTTATGTAGATTTCATTATCATTGTCCTTGCTCTAGCTCTTAACAGTGTATTTCTGAGACACTTCATATATGCAAAATCTAGACAGAAGGTTAAGGTCTACTTGAATTATTGAATAGAAAATAGCATGTCATCCTAAGGTCACAATTTTTAAGTGCCTAAATGAAGCCACTTGATGAATTTTATTTTAATTGTGAAAACATCCCTCTATTTTTAAAATTTGTAATTCAAATCCTTCTGTGCCTTCTGCTAAACGATGATTGAAATATTATTCCTTATTGAAGGATGTGGAGTGTCCCATACCCACCAATCTTGAAATCTAATTGTGTGTATGTATCTTTGTAATACTTTGTTTGTAAGCTGCCTTGTGTATGAAAGTGTCTACTACAGCATCTACCTTACACAAGCCAGTAACATTAATTTTACCTTTAAATGAGTGAGAACTGCATTGAAAAATCAGTGAAGTACATCTCAGCCTATCTTTACTAACTATACAAGAAAATCCTCCTTGGGGCTGCCTCCCTGTGCTCAGAAAGTAGGTTTACCTTCATTGTGAAGATAAGTCTAGGTCATGATTCTTGCTTCCCTCTTTCCACATACTATTTGGTTAGTGTCCTGTGAAATACAAAGTGTCTACCTCCAAGAGAAACATTCTGTATTATAAAAATCCAGTAAATTCTGGAGACAAATGGATTTGGTTTGGAAGGCTGGCTCTGCTTCTTATTTTTCTCCTGAACAGTTATATAACTTCTGAGTTTTTGTTTCCTGGTTTACTCAATGTCTACAATAAGTGTATACCTTATTATACATTATATTGTTATATTATATAGTGTTGTTTTGAGGTTTGGAGGGATTAAACACATTGATCTGGTAGATGCTAGGTGCTCAGGCAGTAGTGGTTGCTGGTGTTGTTGTCACTGTTAGAGCTTAGCTAGATTGACCTGTAACACATCAGCAATGACAGATCTGAACTAGATGTTCTCCTCAGGAGCAGTGAGGGCAACAGAGAAGTAGAGAGCTCTCAGAAGCCACTTTCTACCGGTGAATAGAGTTGTCAGCATGGAGGCAGGAGGAAGGAAGAAAGGAGAGGCTGGAGCAGAATCCCTGAGCTGACAGGAATGGAAATGTAGGCGTAAGAGGGAATATCAATACCAAGAAAGGAATTGGGTCAGGCAGTGGGCAACTGAGAAACACATTTAAAAGAACATTTTTCCCTCGCAGAATCAGAAACTAGAAAATACAGAAACTCAGGAAAGTGGGCAATACTACTAACATTTACATGGGAACCTTTTAAATTATAAAGCCCATTCACATCCCTGAGTTTACAGTGAGATAGACCCATTATGAAGCCCATTTAATAGCCTTCAGGTTCGCTGTTTAGAAAAACTAGGTAACCTTCGTGTTTTACAAATCACCTCACTATATATTAGAATAGGGAAGCATATAATCACCTAAACTTCCACCTTTGGGAAATGTCTCACAATAAACAGCTCTTGCATGTTCTTCTAGAGAGCCTAGAAGTGATAAGCCCCCTCTGCTAAGCAAATCTGCACCGTCAGCCTGGTCACACATCAGTGCCTGAGCAATCATGCACCTGAGTGCTGGCTGGCTATCTGCTGGACCAGGGCCACCAGGCAGTGCCAGAGAGGCTAATACAGTGTGCCAAGATGTACTTCCTGAAGGCCACAAATGCTGACTCTTCACTGGTTGCTAAGGGAGAAATAGCCTCTTTTCTGCCAAGCGGGCTTCATCTGGGAAAATTGCGCTCTTGGTCATCCAGGCATTTTAATGGACTCTATGAATCACTGATCAGCCAAGAAAGAATGTGAAAGAGCCCAGGGTCCTAAGTCTGCTGATTGGCTTTTTTTAACAAAGACAAATGGGGAGCCAGTCATTCTCAATGAAGCAGGCCACAAAAGAGATGCTTTCTGCTAACTCCGGCCTCTCCTGTTTCTGTCCCTGGGGGACCATGGAGGTAAAAGCTACCATAAACCACAATTCCTTGCAGACAGCAAAACAGAATAGAGGAAACAAGGATGGGTTGAATCACTCAGTATCCTCCAAAAAGTCTCAGCCTTGGTTCACAGCAAGAAAGAGATGTGAGACGACTGGGACCCTCCTTTTTTCACAAGCAACATTGAAATGACTGAGACGTGACACAAATTGGAAACAAAGGATCTTAGTTCTGGAAGGGAAATTAAAGGTCATTACTCTGCTCGCCCCAAACCATTTTATAAATGGGAAATTTGAGGCTGAGATAGGCAAAGAAAATTGTCCAAGGTCAGACTGTATATTAAAGGCAGCACTGGCACTAGAACCTGTGACTCCATATGCTTAGTCCAGTGTTCTTTGAGTATCCCATGCCTCCGTGTGGGGGTGGGCTGGACGAAAAGCAGAAAGCATACCCTTTTACGAAGCTCGTATGAGGAGTCACTTTACAGAGCTTCTAGATATTGGTGCCTTCACAGATATGGAAAGCAGAATGGCGGCGTGAATTACAGCATGACTTTCAACCAAACTGTAATATATTGAGGAGTCCCCAAGATGAAAACTTTGTCATTTTCTTGCTTAACTGAGACCCAGTTGGGAATCTAGAAAACATCTAAGTTTTATCAAAGGCATACCAAGGGAACATTTGCTGCCAACCAAACTGAAATAATAGGAACCAGTTTTTCTCCCTTCTAAAGAAAAAATAGAGAGAGGAAGAGAGAGAGCAACGGTGTTCAAATAAGTGGGAAATGGACATCCGGCAACCAAGGACGGTGATTTCTGAGACAGAAAAACAAATCAAATGAAGCCTGTGATTGTGCCCAGACTGCAGTTTCCAGGCTGCAACACAGGTTGGGGAACCTGGGTGGAGCCTCATAAACTCCCTGGGCTGGGATTCTAGGGAGGCCAATGTGCCTGGAGCATATGAAGCAGGGTACTAAAGTGGAGAGAGCTACAGGGAAAAGGACTCTAGAGATTCTCAGAGAGTGTCCTGAGAGTCTTCACCTGAGAGTATTGAACAGTGAAAGTGTGAGGAAACAGTGAATAGATAAGTGATGGTATATCCATACAAGAGCATGCTGCTCCATTATACAAAGAAACAAATTGGGCCAGGCGCAGTGGCTTACACCTGTCATCCCAGCTCTTTGAGAGGCCAAGACAGGTAGATAGCTTGAGCTCAGGAGTTTGAGAACAGCCTGAGCAATATGGTGAAAACCTGTCACAAAAAAATAAAAATAAAAATTAGCCGGGCATGGTGGCATGCACCTGTCGTCCCAGCTACTTGGAAGGCTGAGGTGGGAGGTCCAGGAGATCAAGGCTTTAGTCCAGGAGGTCAAGGCTGCAGTGAGCAGTGATCTCACCACTGCAGTCCAGCCTGGGTGACAGAGCGAGACCCTGTCTCAGAAATTAAAACAAAACAAAACAAATGTATTAATACGTGCAGCATCAATAAATCCTAAATAATAATTACGATTTTAAAAAGTCAAACAATATTACATGTAGTATGATTCCGTTCTTGTAAAACTCTAGAGGATGCAAACCAGTCTATGAGAGAAATACCAGTGATTGTCTAAGGAGAAGTTGTGGGACAGGTAGCGGTATGAGGAAGAAAGTAGGAAAGGGCACAAGGAAACTTAGAGGATGGGGTGTGTGCTCATTACCTTGATCATAATAATTGATTATGGAGTAGTAATTGATGTATATTTGGCAAAACTTATCACTGGAATCATGCAATGTATACTCTTCTGTGTCAAGCTTCTTTGGTGCAACATGTTTCTTAGATTCACCTGTGTTGTGGGCTGTATCAGTAGTTTATTCCTTTCTATTGCTGAATAGCATGCCATTGTGTAAATATACCACAATTTTAAAATATTTTTAAAAGTTTTGTGGGTACATAGTAAATGTATATACTTATGGGATACATGAGATATTTTGATACAGGCATACAATGAATAATATTTCCATCAGGGTACATGGGCTATTTATTGCCTCAATAATTTTTTCTTTATGTAGAAAAAAATCCAATTATACTATTTTAGTTATTTTTAAATGTACAATAAATTGTTGACTGTAGTCACCCTGTTGTACTATCAAATACTATATCTTATTTATTCTACATGACTATATTTTTGTACCCATTAACCATCTCCACTTTCCCCACTCCACAACCCTTCTCAGCCTCTGGTATTCATTCTTCTACTCTCTATCTCTATGAGTTCAATTGTTTTAAATTTTAGCTCCCACAAATAAGTGAGAATATGCAAAGTTTGTCTTTTTGTGCCTGGCTTATGTCACTTAACTTAATGAC
>NW_012118932.1:4984505-4997210 GCF_000951035.1 Colobus angolensis palliatus
TCTCAGCTCACTGCAACCTCTGCCTCCCAGGTTCAAGTGATTCTCCTGCCTCAGCCTCCCAAGTAGCTGGGATTACAGGCTCGCACCACTACGCTTGGCTAATTTTTATATTTTCAGTAGAGACACGGTTTCACTATGTTGGCCAGGCTGGTCTCAAACTCCTGACCTCAAGTGATCCCCCTATCTTGGCCTCCCAAATTGCTGGGATTACAGGCGTGAGCCATCACACCTGGCCAGATCTCATTATTTTTTATGGATGAATAGAACTCCATCGCGTATATGTACCACATTTTCTTTATCCATTCGTCTGTTGATGAACACCCACATTGCTTCCAAATCTTGGCTATTGTGAATAGTACTACAATAAACATAAGAGTGCAGATATCTCTTCGACATATTGATTTTCTTTTTTAGGGGGCTGGGGGTGGGTATAGACCTAGCAGTAGGATTGCTGGATCATATGGTAGCTTTATTTTTATTTATGTCAGGAACCTCCAGACTGTTCTCCATAGTGGGCTGCACATTCCCACCAACAGTGTACTCTGGGGTCCCTTTCCTCCACATCCTCGTCAGCATTTGTTATTTGCTTGTCTTTGAGATAAAAGCTGTTTTAACTGGGGTGGGATGATATCTCATTGTAGTTTTGATTTTCATTTCTCTGATGATCAATGATGGTGAGCTTCTTTCCATACACCTGTTTGCCATTCATACGTCTTCTTTTGAGGATTGTGTATTCAGATCTCTTGCCCATTTTTAAATCAGAGTGTTAGATTATTTTCCTATAGAGTTGCTTGAGCTTCTTATGTATTCTTGTTATTAACCCTTTGTCAGATGGGTAGTTTGAAAATATTTTCTGTCATTCTGTGGGTTTTCTCTACACTTTGCTGATTGCTTCCTTTGCTATGCAGAACCTTTTTAACTTGTTAAGATGCCATTTGTTCATTTTTGCTTTGGTTGCCTGCACTTGTGGGATACTACTCAAGAAATCTTTCACCATTCCAATGTCTTGGAGAGTTTCCCAAGGTTTTATTTTAGTAGTTTCATAGATTGAGGTCTTAGACTTAAGTCTTTAATTCATTTTGATTTGATTTTTGTATATGGCAAAAGATGTGGTCTAGGTACATTCTCCTGCATGTAAGATATCCAGTTTTCCCAGCACCATTTATTGAAGAAACTATCTTTCCCTAACTTATGTTCTTGGCACCTTTGTTAGAAATGAGTTCACTGTAGCTATATGGATTTACTTCTGTTCCATTGGTATCTGTGTCTGTCATTATGAAATTACCATACTGTTTTGGTTACTATAACTCTAGAATAACTGGAAGTCTGCCAATGTGATTCCTCCAGTTCCTCTTTTTTTTTCTCAGAAAAGCTTGGTATTCTGGGTCTTTTGTAGTTCTATTTAAATATTAGAATTGTTTTTTTCTATTTCTGTGAAGAATGTCTTTGGTATTTTGATAGGGCTTGCATTGAATCTGTAGATTGCTTTGAGCAGTATAAACATTTTAACAATATTGATTCTTCCAATCCATAAACATAAAATCTCTTTCTTTTTTTTTTGGTGTCCTCTTCAATTTCTTGCAGCCATGTTTTATAGTTTTCACTGTAGACATCTTTCACTTTTTTGGTTAAGTTCATTCCTAGTTATTTTCTTTTGTTTGTAGCAATTGTAAATGAGATTAAGTTCTTGATTTCTATTTCAAATTGTTCACTGATGGCATATAGAAATGCTACTGATTTTCTGTATGCCGATTTTGTATCCAGCAACTTTACTGGATTTGTTGATCCGTTCCAATAGTTTTTCAGTGGAAATTTCAGGTTTTTTCCAAATAAAAGATCATATCATCTGCAAACTACGATTATTTGACTCTTTCCTTTCCAATTTGGATGCTCTTTTCTTCCTTATTTCTTTCTCTCGTGTGCTCTCAGCTAGGACTTCCAGTACTATGTTGAATAATAGTAACGAAAGCTGGCATCCTTGTCGCGTTTCAGATTTTAGAGGAAAGGCTTTCCGTTTTTCCCCATTTGGTATAATACTAGCTATGGGTCTGTTGTATATGGCTGTTATTTTGTTGAGGTATGTTCCTTCTATTCTTTCTATCCTTTCTGTGCATCCTTCTATATCCAGTTTCTTGAGGCTTTTTACCACAAAGGGATGTTAAATTTTATCAAATGCTTTTTCTACATCAATTGAAATGATCACATGGTTTCTGTCCCTTATTCTGTTGACACGATGTGTCACATTGATTGATTTGCATATGTTGCACAATCCTTGCACCCCTGGAATAAATCCCATTTGGTCGTGATAAATGGTCTTTTAAATGTGTTGTTGAATTCGGTTTGTCAGTATTTTGTGGAGGATTTTTGCATCAATGTTCATCAGGGATATTGGCCTATACTTTTCTTTTATTCATATGTCTTTTTCTGGGTAATACTGGCCTTGTAGAATGAGTGTTTATTCCATTTACAACCAATGTTATTATGGATAAGTAAAGACTTACTCTTGACATTTTGTTGTTCATTTTCTCGTTGTTTTGTGTGCCTGGCTAAACATTAAAAATTCCCTTTGCCTCTATCCCGAAAATTTCTGATTTAGTTGAGTTGGGATGGAGCCTGCTTGTGATTGTTTTTTAAACGTTACCCCGATGATTTTAATATTCAGCCAGGATTGAGGACTACTGCAATAGTGGGGAAAATGAGATTATTAGAAGAGGTTTTTTTCTGTCTACTCTCAATAAGTCAGTTACAGAAAACTTACTTTTCAGTAGTATGTTAGAGCTGACTTACAATAGCTTATGAAAGCTGATTGCTAAAATTTCAGAAACTTTGTTAACCCATTGGTGTTGTTTTGGTCAATGAAAAGTAGATGCGTGGGATAATTTACACGGTGGCAAATACTACAAATTGGTGTTTCCGCCTCCCAGCTGATGGCAAAGCATTTACCAGGACAACACTGCTCTAACCTTTAGTTCATTTTCCTTCACCTGGCTTGTCCCTGAATCAGAATCTACATGTAACTAGAGGCACTCTCCTTTTAATGAAGTTCAGATGAAAGGTTTTTTTCCCTATAGTTCACCATAAAATTGTTCTGCATCTTCTTCTCTTAAATAGAAATGGCCGCCACAGTAGCCTAGGGTGAAGCTGATAAATACCTTCATAAATATGAACTGGCAGAGTTGAGAAGGCCCCACTTTCTGTGCAAGTCTATTTGCTCTTTTTTCCTCATCCGTCTGAAAATTTATAATTATTGATCTAATTTTCATGGCTCTCCAGACCCACAGCGATCCTTTCGGTTCTACAGCACATGAATTATTTTCCGTGTATTTTATTGCAAGTGTATACAATAAAATAAAACTTATCCTAGGCAGATGTGATATCAAGGAACATCAGAAGAAAATGGCCTTATAAGTCATCTAGTCCAAGCCCTTCACTTTTAAAATAGTGTAATAGGCCCAGAGAGTTTAGGTGACACCCATAGTTATACCTCCAGTTACTGGCAGAGCCAGAGTCATATATAACTCAAGTCTCTTCACTTCCAAGCTACTTTACTTTTCTCCATGCCCTTGCATCTCAAAGTGTAATCTCCCCAACAGTGGCATGGCCATCACCTGGGTACTTTTTATAAATACAGACTCTCTGTTATTACTCTTACCAAACAACAGTCTGTGTCTCCACAAGATTTTGAGGTTATTTGTATGTGCATTAAAGGTTAGGAAGCCTGAATCCATCCGGACATTCCACTTCTTAGGTATATACTCAAAAGAATTAAAGGCAAGATCTCAAAGAGATATTTGTACACCTGTGTTCATAGTAGTATAATTCACAATAGCTAAAAGATAGAAACAACCCATGTGTCCATTGGTGGATGAATGGATAAACAAAATAATGGTGTGTGTGTGTGTGTGTTTGTGTGTATGTGTGTGTGTGTGTGTGTATTGGAATATCATTCAGCCTTTAAAAAGGAAAGAAAAAATTCTGACACATGATACGACATGGATGAAACTTGAGGACATGAAAAGTGAAATAATCCAGTCACAAAAGACAAATACTGTATTATTCCACTTATAGGAAGTACCTAACATGAAATTCATAGAGACAGATAGTAGAATGGTGGTTCCCAGGGGACAGAGGGATAGGTGAGTGGAAAGTTGTTGTTTAATGGGTATAGAGGTTCAGCTTTGCACAATAAAAGGAGTTCCAGAGACTGGCTGCACAGCAAATGTGAATGTACTTAACACTACTACTATACTGTGCATTTTCAAATGGTTAAAAGTGTAAATTTTATGTTCTGTACATTTTATCACAGTTAAAAAACTTTTTAAAAAATCTTCATTGAAAAAATCATACTGATACGATTCTGGTCTTCTGGAAGGTTTGATTCACCAACTGAAGCAGATGTCAAGCGGAGAAAAAAACAAGCAGAAAGACTATGAAAGCAAATTGAATAAAACCAGTTTTCATTTATTTAAAACTTACTTTCACTAGGCTTTCTGTTATTGGCTCAGAATCCTCACCACAACCTGTAGATAGGTATCATTTAATCCTTCATATTTTTAATAGGGTAACCAACTTGTCCATTTGCCTGGGACTCCAACTTTTCACATTGAAAGGCTCGTGTCCTAGGAAACCCCTCAGTCCCGAGCAAACCAGGAGAGTTGATCACCCTATTTATTAGTCTTAGAATCTTATAAAGGCTATACAGCAGCTCAGCAGAGCCAACACTCAACCACAGAGCTGACTGACAAAAGAACCAAAAGAACTCCAATTAAATGAAAAATAAAAAGAGACGAGTGAACACAAAACCTCTCTGCCAATGTCACTGTATCATAGTAGGGTAATATTATTTTAGTATCTCTCACAACAGTTTGGATTTCTATTTAAAAGAAATTTAGTCTGCCATGCCAAATATTCTTTTTTTTTTTTTTTTTGAGACAGAGTCTCGATCTTTTGCCCAGGCTGGAGTGCAGTGGCGTGATCTTGGCTCACTGCAAGCTCCGCCTCCTGGGTTCAAGCTATTCTCCTGCCTCCACCTCCCAAGTAGCTGGGACGACAGGCGCCCACCACCATGCCTGGCTAATTTTTATATTTTTAGTAGCGACGGGGTTTCACCATATTGGCCAGGCTGGTCTCTAACTCCTGACCTTGTGATCTGCCCGCCTTGGCCTCCCTAAGTGTTGAAATTACAGGCATGAGTCACCGCGCCAGCCAATACTCTTAACTAGCTAGTTTCTCTGCCCCTGTTAAAGATGCCATTATGACCACTGGAATTCTGGGAAGTTTGAAGGATGCTGCCCTTCTAAAGCAAAGGCAAATCTCTGACTTGTGTGTTATGTTTAGAATGCCTGTGGAACACAGGGAAGGAGCAGCAGGCAGTGACTGCAGGCATGGAGTATCATCAGGGCTGTAATAGGTTTTCACCCCAAGTCTTCTTAACAAAGGACTTCGGGGAGGAATCTACGCTTTAAAAGTCGTTGCAAAAAAAAAAAAAATCACTACAGCCTCTGGCAGTGTTCAAAGCACAGGCTGACAATTGGACGATCAAAGACATTTGGATTACAGTCTGCGATTAACCATATTTGATTTTTTCTGCATTTACTGGAGAGGTGGCAGGAATGATCAGAATGAACAGTAAAACCAGAAGATTGAGGTTCAGCTGAGGTCCCCATAATCCACTGGAGCTAAGAAATCTCAGACAATTCATACATCTGTCCTGCATCTATCTTTATCTATCTTTTTCAGTCCTGGGTGCTAAAGAGAAGGACTATTGAAAAGAAAGGGCTGAAAGAACAATGGGAGGAGAGGGGAGGCTCTACTCCAAGGAAAGAAAGAATAACAGTACTAGCCAGAAATCATTAAGAAGGAGAAACTGCCTAAGCTGCCAGGGATATTTTAGAATGAAACAGGAAAACGATTATTTATATTTTATTGTATCTCAGGGAATGGCTACTAGTATGATGCTGTCAGTCCTGAGGTAATGTTGCCACTGCCCACATTGCTTTGTTTTTCATTCTTATTAGCTATTGAAGTTAATAATAAAACCCTAAGTCATAAGCAGAGGGAGAAAAACTAGTGAGACTGTTCTGCTCCACAGTCATCTCTGGACTAGGGAAAGCAGAAGGTCGAGAGATGAATCTCTAGCAGGATCTGTAGAAAGAAGACAATAGAATGCTAGCTTCCTTGAGCATATGTAAAGGGAAAATGTCATTCTTAGACCTAGCTTTGAGTGAGACAGAGCAGCAGCCTAGAACCAAAGCGTTCCCCTTGTAGGTCCACTGAAAAATTCTCTTGTCCATTCAGAGACAAATCCTCCAGAAATGAGTGCAGCCAAATTAGCGACTGAATAGAACCACTCTCAACCTTTTTATTCTACAACACAATTGAAAAATGATGTTCCCATGCCTGGCAAACTCCCGGGGCTGCCCCCAAGGTTACTTCCCTCTGCCTATTCGATTTCTGAAAAGTCATTGTTTTCACTCTTGCCAACAGGATGGAAGTGAGTGAGACTTACAGGGATACTTGTTTATTTCCCTGAAATTTATTATATGACAACAACAACAAAAACCCAACTTAGCTACGAACCTCAATTTTGTAACGATCAAGTCAAGAATGACTTGTTCTTATACATAGACTCATACATGCACGCTCATGACAGCATTATTCTCAACAGCCAAAAAGTGGAAGCAACCCAAACGTCCAGCGACTCACGAACAGGTAAACAAAATGTGATATATCCTTGAATACTATTCAGTAATACAAAGGAACAAAGCACTACGACATGGAGAAGCCTCAAAAAACATTACCCTCAGTGAAAGAAGGCAAACAACGTTGCTTATAGAACATTACTTCATTTACATGAAATGTCAAGAAAAGGCACATAAATCAAGACAGAAAGTAGATTAGTGGTTGCCTGGGACTGGAAGTGGGAATAGGGAGTAACGTTAAATGAGTATAAGGTTTCTTTTTAGGGTGTTGGAAATGTTCTAAAATTAGATTTGGGGGGTGGTTGTACAACTCTCTAAATATACTGAAATTCACTGAAGTGTACCCCTAAAAAAGTGTGAATTTTATGACATGTAAATTATATCTCAATGACGTTTTTAAAAGGAAAAAATTTACTTGATTTTAGAAAAAAGAATGGTTAGTGGCATTGCTCATAATTAATTGGCAGAAGCTTGCCTTGGATATCTACCCAAATCTTCTATTTCCAAAGGTGTTCTCCGGCATTGCCCAGCACTCATTTCAGGATTTAAATCTTCTCTGTGTCCTGCTTTGCTGTTAGATTGTGACCTATCCCTGTGGCACATTATCACATCTCTATAAATATAGTCAACACCATTACACTTGCAGGATTACTTGAGTCTAATAATCTATCCTAGCAGCAGAGAAACCAGGAGGTGTTGTACACAGGTTACTCTTGAGAACAAAATATAGGAAATAATTATGTAAAATGTGTTGCCATAAGTTACCTGTTGTGTATCCTTGGTACATTTTCTCTGCTGGGATAAAAGGAGGGAATGATAATGCTTTCTGGCCATTAGGAGTTATTTACAATATAAGGAAATATTCTGCATGTGTGAAATGGGAATATAAAGGTGATATTTCCTATTGACATTTGATGTTAATAATTCTATATTGCCATGACTTGAAAACTCACAGTTTTAACCAATTTCTGTTGCTATATACAGATCTGAAAAAAAAGTGTGATAAACAGATTATAAGTTTATTATAAGTGTTAAGGCAGTACAATGCCTTAAAACAAGTTTAGCATGTTTAAATTTTTCTTAACTCACTTGTCTGACTATAAAACTTTTTAAAATTGAAAAATACAAAAGCTGGATGAGAATTAGTATATCACCTAGCCAATCTCTTTAGCTCAGAGAATGAAAGACTAATACATGCAACTTGTTCCAGATCTTCTCACATAATAGTGAAGATAATTCTCCTGGTTTGCTCGGGACTGAGGGGTTTCCTGGGACACGAGCCTTTCAATGTGAAAAGTTGGAGTCCCAGGCAATAGACTTAGAACCTTAGTCTCCCAACTCATAATTATATGTTCTTTCCATTATATCTGTAGCTCATAGAGTATACATGAGAAGGTCACACACTGGATTAATAAGAACAGTAGAGAAGCTTCCCTCTGAGGAAAACTGAGATTTCCAGAGAAACATAACTATATATATATATTTTCTCTCTCTTCTCTCTCTCACTCTCTCTCTCCGTACACACACACACACACACACACACACACACACAGATACACACAACAACAACAAAAACTTTGTCCCCACAACCCCTTACTGTAACCCAGATATTGAATTCAGGTCTTTCTATTGAATTCAGGTCTTTAGCTAATAACTGTTTGAACAAATTGCCAGTTAGAAAATTCTTGAATTCATCTCCTCTCCCTAAAATGTATAAAATCAAGTTGTAGCCTGACCACCATGGACACATGTTCTTAGGATCTCCTAGGGCTGAGTCATGAGTCATGGCCCTCATATTTGGCTCAGAATATACATTTTCAAATGTTTTATAGTCTTTCTTTACACCAGGTACAGGATGCAAGCTCCTGGTGAATCTACCATTCTAGGGTCTGAAAGGTGGCAGCCCTCTTCCCATAGCTCTACCAGGCAGTTCCCTGGTGGGGACTCTGTATAGGGCCTCTAAGTCCAAAGTTCCCCTCTGCACTTCCCTAGTAGAGATTCCTTGTAAGGGCACTGCCCCTGCAGCAGTCTTCTGCCTGGACTTCCAGGCTTTTCCATACATCCTCTGAAATCTAGGTAGAGGCCTCAAGCCTTCTTCACTTTTGCATTCTGAGAACCTACAGGCTTAACATCATGTAGAAGCCTCCAAGGTTTACAGTTTGTGCCCTCTGGGTTCATGGCCAGAACTGTATCTGGGGCCCTTTGACCCAAAGCTGGAGCTGGAACAGCCTGGATGCAGAGAGCAATGTCCCAAGGATGCACAGTGCAGCAGGGCCCTGGGCCTAACCTATAAAACCGTTTTTTCCTCCTAGACCTCTAGGTCTGTGATGGAAGAGCCTACCTCACAGAGCTCTGAAATGCCCTTTGAGGCCTTTCCCCCCACTGTCTTGGTTATTAGCACTTGACTCCTTTTTAGTCAGGATAATATCTCTATCAAGTGGCCGCTCCAGAGCCTCCTTGAGTTCCTCTCCATATAGTGCTTTTTCTTTGTCTGCCACATGGCCAGGCTGCACGTTTTCCAGACTTTTATGCTCTGCTTCCTCTTTAAATGTTAACTGCCAACTTTAAATATTTTCTTTGCTACCACATCTGAATGAAGGTTGTTAGAAGCAGCCAGAACACATCTCAAAAGCACTGCTGCTTAGAAATTTTTTTTTCACCACATACCCTAAGTCACCACTCTTAAGTTCATACTTCCACAGAGCCCTAAGGCATGGACACAATAAAGCCAAGTTCTCTGCTAAGGTGTGACAAGGGTGATTGTTGCTCCAGTTCCCAATAAGCTCCTAATTTCCATCTGAGACCTCATCAACCTGGACTTCACTGTTCATATTGCTATCAGCATTTTGCTCACAATTATTTAACTGGTCTCTAAGAAATTCCAAACTTTCTCTCATCTTCTTGCCTTCTTTTAGGCCCTCCAAACTTTTCGAACCTCTGCCTGTTACCCAGTCCAAAGTCACTTCCACATTTTGAGGTATCTTTATAGCAATATCCCACTCCTGGTACCAATTTTCTGTATTAGGCCATTCTTTACATTGCTTAAAGAAATACCTGAGACTGGGTGATTTATAAAGAAAAGAGATTTAATTGATTCATGCTTCTGCAGGCTGTACAGGAAGCATGGCACCTGCATCTGCTCAGCTTCTGGGGAGGCCTCAACAAGCTTTTACTGATGACCAAAGGTGAAGTGGGAGCAGGCACATCACATGGAGAGAGTGGGAGTGAGCGAGAGAGAGAGAGAGAGAGAGAGAGAGAGAGAGAGAGAGAAAGGAAGATGCCACATGGCCAGATCTCATGAGAACTTGCTCACTGCCATGAGGATAGACCAAGTGGGTGGTGCTAAATCATTCATGAGAAACCTATCCCCATGATCCAGCCACCTCCTGCTGGGCCCCACCTCCAACATAGGGGATTATAATTCAACATGAGATTTACAGGGGACAACATTCAAACTGTATCACTCCTTTCTCTACCTTTTGTTCTATCCCAGCCCTCAACAGAGTAAATGACGCCAACACACATCATCTAATAGGAAAGAGCAATCTAGTTTAATGAGTCCACTGATTCAAACGCTAATCTCATCCAGAAATGCTGTCACAGCCACACTGAGAAATAATGTTTCATCTGGGCACCCTTTGGCATAGCCAAGTTGACACACAGAATTAACCATCGGAACACCACAGAAAGCATTAAGGTGAAAGTCAAACTGTGCTGAAGACTAAATGCAGTCTACAAAGAGGTTTGCTTGAACAACATAAACTTTTAAAAATGTAAATTAGTGTCAACTTTTAAAAATTTGAAGATTTGATATATGAACTCAGATTTCCAGATTTCTTCTTCTTTTTTTTTCTTTCCTGAGACGAGTCTCGCTCTGTCACCCAGGCTAGAGTGCAGTGCTGTGATCTCGGCTCATTGCAACCTCTGTCTCCCAGGTTCAAGCAATTCTCTTCTTCAGCCTCCCAGGTAGCTGGGATTACAGGCACCTGCCACCACACCCGGCTAATTTTTGAATTTTTAGTAGAGATAGGGTTTCACCATCTTGGCCAGGCTGGTCTTAAACTCCTGACCAGTGTTATTTTTATGATAGCGGTCACTGGAAGTGAATGGTAGCTGACCCATTTAGAAGGTGCTTTCCCTCTCCTTTGTGTAGTCATTTTAATTTGTGATACTGAATAAAGGGATCTGAGAATACTGACTCTTAGATTGCATATATTAAGGTGGAACTTCTGGGACAAAAGTGTGGAATATAGAGGTTGGCTCAGTTCTAGCCTCTCTGGGTATAATTTATGCAAAGGACAACCGTTGGGAATATATATCTACAATAGATTTATTATGGATACTCTGAGAGTAACTTAGGAATTGACGGTTTTTTCCAAAGAAAGAGTACTGGATATCCTGGGACAGGTTTGCTTTCAATATCTGTGCAGCTCAGAGTAGGAGTACAAATAAAGGCCCATGTACTATACGTTTAAATATTTTGAAGTTGTAAATATAAACTAACAAACTATTAATCAAAATAAAGTTCTATATGTTTGGACGAACGGAGGCAAGATGGTGCACTTCCGGGTTCTTCATCACCAACTTTTCCTGAGCGCGCGAAAATGCAGCCGGCGCCGGGGAAGGTGCAGACCAACCGGGCATGCGCCAGGTGACGTCAATCCGAAGAGACCAAGATTTACCTGGTCGCACCTGCAGAACGCCCCCCGACATGCCTGTGCCCCTCCTATTGCCCTCCCACTCCTAGAAAAGCGGCTCCCGGCCAGTGAGCCACGCGGCCTTCTCACAGTCCCACTCCTGTCGGGATGTCAGGACTGTGGGAACTCCCTCCGAGAGCCCCACCGGGCGACTCTGTTGGCCTCCTTTGCCGGAGGCCAACAGACCTCTCCCTACCCACCTTCTTCCACTGAAGCTAGGTGACCAAAAATAAATTTGCAGTTTTGCTCCTACCCTTGCCTGCTCTCTGGTTCTTTTGTGCCAGCTCTGGTGGTCTTAGAAAAACAAATCACTATATTCCATTGAAAGATGCACCTCAATAACATTAAACGCCAGGGTGTTTGTTCATTTGTTTGTCTGTTTTTGAGACGGGGTGTTGCTCTGTCACTCAGGTTGGAACGCTGTGTCGCCATCATGGCTCACTGCAGCCTGGACCTCCCCAAACTCAAGGGATCCTCCAGCTTAGCCTCCCAAGTAGCTGGGACCACAGGCCCACGGCATCATGCCAGGCTAATTTTTTTGTATTTTTTGTACAGAGGAGGGGTCTCACTTTGTTCCCCAGGCTGGTCTCAAACTCCTGGACTCAACCTATCTTTTCACTTAGACCTCCCAAAATGCTGGGATTACAGGCAGGAGCCACTGCACTTGGCCTAAGGCCAGTTTTAAATTTAAAATTCTCAGACATCTTGGAATTCCAGACCAGAACAATGTAGCATGAATGTTAGCCTCAGGATACTTCCCTAAGTTCATCGGCATCTCTTCCTGTCCTATCTTCATCGTCTACCAGTCAAGCCTTTTGAGGAAGGAGCTGATGAAGAATCCAGTAGAGGCCCTGGAAGTGGGCTATGTGTCATTTAAGCATAATATTCTTTGGTACATAGGGCAAAGCCTAGAAGCGTGTTATGAATACTAGGAGGGTACATCCCCTTGGTTGCAAGGACCCCTTGTACCACTTGAAGGCATGCAACCACGAAATAACCAGATGGGAGTCATTTCCAGTAGCGATCAGTAAACTACAGCCTGAAGGCCAAATCTAGCCCACAACTTGTTTTTATATATCCTTTGAGATAAGAGTGGTTTTTTGTTTTTTGTTTTGAGAGGGAGTCTCACTCTGTCACCAGGCTGGAGTGCAGTGGTGCGATCTCGGCTCACTGCAACCTCCTCCTCCCGGGTTCAAGCAATTCTCCTGCCTCAGCCTCCCAAGTTGTTGGGACTACAGGCACGTGCCACCACGCCCAGCTAATTTTTGTATTTTTAGTAAAGACAGGGTTTCACCCTGTTGGCCAGG
>NW_012118932.1:4997260-5002451 GCF_000951035.1 Colobus angolensis palliatus
CACCCTGTTGGCCAGGATATTCTCGAACTCCTGACCTCAAATGATCTGCCCACCTCAGCCTCCCAAAGTGCTGGGATTACAGGTGTGAGCCACTGTGCCCAGTCAAGAATGGTTTTACATTTTTAAAGAGTTGTAAAAATAAACTAACAAACAACAAAACAAAACAGAATAAACAAAAAACAATGAAGAATAGGTAACAGAGATCCCAAGTGGCCCATGAAGCCCAAAATATGTATTATCTTGCCCTTCACAGAAAAAAATTTCCCTAATCCTATATTAAGATTCATGTGAAGCTTCCCTCTTACTTGAATCTAGAGGCAATGTATGCTAGGATAACCCAGATACTTCTAAAACTATCACGAAGCCAATTCAAAGTCTGTTTGTCTTCTCCAAAATCCCTCAATGATCCCGCCACCTGTCTTTTAATCCCACCTTGTGTGAACTCTTACAAACCAAAGAGGTTCTTGATGCGGTTAGGGGTAGAAACTATAAAGTAACATGTATCATCACCAACCACTGTGCTAAATTTTTATTTATCCTATTATCCTATTCAATGCTCTTGGGCCATCTTCAATCAAGAGTAGAAACCTAAATCGTACAAGTGATCCTAGTAAGACTGAAGATAATGAAAAAGACTAATATTTCTTGTTTTTGCTGAAATTAGTACCATCATCAACATCATCATTTTAGTTTAATTCAGTGAGGTTGAAGAAAAAGAGAATCAATCATTTTAAGAATACAGTTTCAGTTAAGTGCAAAAATGACTCTTCTTCCTTCCCGCAGCAAAGGAACGGAGGCTTTTAGCTGAATCTCAGCAAGCTGGGAGTTCAATAGCCTAGAGACCTGGGTGATTACATCCCACAGCTGCTTTTCCTCTGTGTCTCTCTAAGGAGAGAGACAGATGGTGTGTCAGGTAAAAGCAGATCCTGTGGAGATGAGTATCTCTGACACTGGCTCAGAGGCAGTTTTATATGAGGCCAGTGGCCTTGAATGGAATCAAATACTTACATTAAAAGAGAAGGCAGAAGAGAGTTGCCACATGCTGAGCCGCAGCATCTTACCTCACAGCCCGACTGAGGTGCTGCGATCTGCCACTTCCTCACACCACATAAAGCAGTGCATTCCCAGAGGAAAACAGGCTCTCCTTTCTCGGGGAAAGAGGTGTCATTTTAAATCCCTGAACTGAGCTAAGAACAAAGAAACCTCAGAGAAAGTCACTCATGACCTTTGAGGTTGATCTGATTTTCTTATTCACAGCAATAAAACAGCTTTTTTTTTTTTTTTTTAAAGCAAAGGCAAAAGCCTCATTGTAATTGAATGGGTTAAAAGAGTAGGAGGTTGATTTTTACAGGCTTTCTTCAATAAGAAATCGCTTTATCTATTGATAATGTAGAAAACCTTGCTGCAATCTAGTAGAGAATAGGCTGTAAAATTACAAAACTGGAAAACTACGGAGAGTAATATAGTAAAGGCACAAGTACCCACACTCAGGTGGGATAAGGTTTTGTCATAATTGCTTCAGATCTTTTTAATATATAAAATATATTAAATATTACTTTCAAGTTGAATTCTATTTTTTGCCTACCTTTTCCCATAGCTTCATTAAACCTGTACATCTGATAAATTACATTAACAGATTCATAATGCTGAATTACTGTTTTAGAATAAATGTTATTTGTTCACATTTTTTTTTTTGAGAGGGAGTCTTGCTCTGTCGCCCAGGCTGGAGTGAGTGGCGCGATCTCGGCTCACTGCAAGCTCCGCCTCCCGGGTTCACGCCATTCTCCTGCCTCAGCCTCCTGAGTAGCTGGGACTACAGGCGCCCGCCACCGCGCCCGGCTAATTTTTTGTGTTTTCTTTTTAGTAGTGACGGGTTTCACCGTGGTCTCGATCTCCTGACCTCGTGATCCGCCCGCCTTGGCCTCATAAAGTGCTCCACCACGTGAGCCACCGCACCCGCCCCTATTTGTTCACATTTTTATGTATGTAGTACTGTGCTAAATTCCACTTGGTCTTATATTATTTAGAATTTGTGCATCTATGTTTGTTAGTAATGCTGGACTATAATTGTAGCCTTAAGACTGTTTATCACTGATTTAATTTTGTTACTTATTGGTATATTGAGATTTTCTATTTCTTCATTATTCAATCAGAATAAAATTGTATATGTCCAGGAAAAAAAAATGAGTCACGTAATTTACCTCTTCTTTCTATTTTCTGAAACAGTTTGCATATAAAAGGAATTATCTTTTCCATTTAGATTTGAAGGGATTCACCTACAAAACTGCTAGAGAAACTTTTTTACTATTAATACAATTTTTTAAACTTTTCAGTCTGTCAGTATAAAAAAATCTTGTTTTGTCAATTTTATCATTTATATATTTTATGTTTTGTACCTTATCCAAATTTTTAAATTTATTAGCAAAAATTGTTCGTGGTAATATACTCTAAATTAAATTGTATTTAGAATATTTTTCTTCTCATATTCCTTTCAGTATTTATTTGGGATTGCTCTCCTTTTCTCAATTATTTTTTTCACATATGTCTGTTTTATTAGTTATTCGAATAATCAGCTTTTTACATCTGATAATTTCTTCTCCTTTATTTTTCATTTCATTAATTTCTGATTTTACCATTTTTACATTCTTTCTGTTTGTGCTTTTTTATTTTTTAGCTTTTTGACTTGAAACCTTATCTATTTGTTTATAGTATTTTTCTTAAAACAAAGGCATCACACAGTGTTTATACATACTTCCTTTGTTTAAACTATCTCATATTTTATATTATGATTATCTCTTTATAAGTTGTTAAAGGTTGCTTTGCTTTTAAATAAATGTGTTTTTAAATGTTAATTAATTTCTTATTTACTTGATTTTAATAATTGACTATGTTTTGTGTGATATCAACTCTTGGGAATCTATTGGAATTCCCATTGTGCTCTTAAAGAATGTGGACTCGAGAATGTTTTATTCGTGTAAGCTTGAAAATAACTTAGGCCCATTATTGTTGGATGTTAAATACTATGTAAGTGCTAGCTCAAACTGATGAAATGCATTATTTATATTACTACAGTCCTACTATTTTTTTTCTGCAAGAGTTATCAATTTCTGAAAGCATTCTGTTAAAATCGTCCTTTGTGAGTGTATTAATGTGGAAAACAACACTGATTTCCTGTTGTTAAACATTCCTTTCATTCCTGAAATACATCCTACTAGGTAATGATTATCTTCTTTATTCATTTTATTCCATTTGCGAATGATTTCTTTCGGATATTTGTTTCTATGTTCATGAGAGAGATTAACCTGTAAATTTCCATTCTTCTAATATCATTGCAATAACATGAGTTTGAAAAGCATCCTCTATTTTTTTCTTTGAAATGTATCACATAGGGTTGTTATCACTTTTTTTTATCAGAGCCTGTAGTTTTCTTTGTGTATTTTCTTCAACTTATGAGTGCAGTTTTTACTATCATTTCAATGTCTTTCGGATTTATAGCCATGTTCTCATTTTTATTTGTAAGATCAGTAACGAGATTTTTATGTTAAAGCACAAGTTATTTTAAAGTATATAACCTAATTTCAAATTAATTGGGAAATCTTTTCTTATTGATTTATAGTTTAATCCTACTGTTGTCTGAGAATATATTCTATACAATTTTAATGTTTTGAAAGTTTTTTAGACTCGCTTTATGGCACAGTAAATACTCCCTTTTTGGTAAAAATTCATGGCATCTGGAAAAAAAATGGATTTTCTTCATTTTCTACAAATGCCAATTTGGTCAAATTAAATCACCATGTTGTTCAAGTCTTTTCTATTCTTTCAGTTGTTTTTATTTTATTTGCTTGTTCTATTAGTTACTCTGAAAAATGTGCTTAAAGCACCGACTATAAGTGTGTATCTATCCATAGTGTCAAATTTTCCTTTATATATTTGGAATTTGTGTTTTTAGGTATGTACAAACTTTTACTTTTTTATTGACTTTTCCCTGAGTAGGATTTCTGATATAATGTTAACTAGAAGTGATGATAGCTTCATCCTTACATTCTTTCTTATCACAAGGGCAAAGTTTTAAATATTTTGCTATTAAATCTGATGTTTGCTGTAGTTACTCTATAAAATATTTTTTGTCAAATTAAGAAAGTTTCCTTCTATTCATAGTTTGCTAAGAGTTTTTTTTTATCGTGAATGGATGGTAAATTGTATCATATAATTTCTGCATCTATCAAGATTATATATTTTTTGTACTTCTCTATTAATGTGGTAAAATACATGTTTTTTTTAAATATCATGCTATCCTTGATACCTAGAATAGATTCTACTTTATCATGATGTATGCCTTTTTACAGGCTGTTTAATTTCATTGCTTATAATTTCTTTTGATACTTTATCTATAATCTATATTTTTCTTTTCAGGATCTTGGTCTATAGTCTGTATTTTTCCTTTCTGGTGATATTATTGCCAGTTCTCAAATCAAGGATGTGCTGGCCCATAAATAACAGAGAGGAATTCCCCAGTTTTTAAATTCTTGGAAGAATTTTGTGAGATTGGTTTTATTTATTTTTTACATATTTGGGAAAATTCTCCAGTGAAGCTATGTGGGACTGGAAATTTTTTTTGTTATTGTTTTTGCTTTGTTTTGTTTGAGGGTAGAGTTTCAACAATAAATTACATATCTTTTATAGATATAGAAGTATTCAGGTATATTATTTTTTGTGTTCAAATTTGGCAAGTTGTATTTATCAAGGAATTTGTTTATTGTATCTATATCATTGTACATAGAAATGTGTTAAATCTTTATGACTGTAAATTTATCTACTTTTTATTTTAATCTTATTAAGTTTTGCTTATATATTTTGAAACTCTACTATTGGATACATTAACATTTAAATTGTTGTAACTTATTGATTAATGTACCCATTGGTCTTATAAAATGTTGGTCATTATCTCTAGTAATGTTTTTGTCTTTAAAAATGTACTTTGTATTGCATTAGTACTGTCACGACAACTTTTTTTGGTTAGTCTGTACATGGTATGTCTTTTTTCTTTTTGGAAACTAAGTCCTTGTATTTAAATTGTTCATTTTGTAAACAGCATATAGCTATTGGGGCTTTTCAATGTACTCTAAAAATGTTGTCTTGGCCGGGCGCAGTGGCTCAAGCCTGTAATCCCAGCACTTTGGGAGGCTGAGAC
>NW_012118932.1:5002723-5026418 GCF_000951035.1 Colobus angolensis palliatus
GTTGTCTTTTAATAGAAGTATCTAGCCTATTTACATTTAATGTAATTATTGATGTTCACATTTATTTACACAATTACTTTTCATTCCATTTAACACATTTATGCTCCTTTTTTCTTTCTTGCCTTATTTTTTGATTAATCAAAAAAAATTTATTATTCTAGTACTTTCCTCCCAATAAGTGGTTAGTGATATGGTTTGGCTCTGTGTCCGCATCCACATCTCATCTTGAATTGTAATCCCCACATGCTGAGGGAGGGTCCTGGTAGGAGGTGATGGGATCATGGAGGCAGTTTCCTCCATGTTGTTCTTGCGACAGCGAGGGAATTCTCATGAGATCTGATGGTTTAAAGTTGGCAGTTGCCCTTGCATACACTCTCTCTCTCTCTCCTGCTGCCATGTAAAACATGGCTTACTTCCCCTTCACCTTCCACGATGATTGTAAGTTTCCTGAGGTTTCTCCAGCCATGTGGAACAGTAAGTTGATTGAATCTCTTTTCTTTATAACTTACCCAGCTTTAGGTAGCATCTTTGTAGCAGTGTGAAAATGGATTAATACAGTTAGTTATATATTTTTCTCATCCTTTTAGTAGTTACACTAGAGATCACTGTGTACATACTTAACTCATTATAGGTTAATACAGTGTATTACTTTTTACTACTTCTCCAGTACTGCTAGAATCCTAGAACATGATAACTTCATTCATCCTTCTCTTGTCTTTTGCGTTACATTTTTTATGAATTTTAACTCTAGGTTTTTGTTTTTGTTTTTGTTTTTTGAGAAGGAGTCTCTCTCTTGTCACCCATATTGGAGTGCAGTGGCGCAATCTTGGCTCACTGCAAGCTCCGCCTCCTGGGTTCACGCCATTCTCCTGTCTCAGCCTCCTGAGTAGCTGGGACTACAGGTGCCCTCCACCTCGCCCAACTAATTTTTTGTATTTTTAGTAGAGACGGGGTTTCACCATGTTAGCCAGGATGGTCTCGATCTCCTGACCTCGTGATCCACCTACCTCGGCCTCCCAAAGTCCTGGGATTACAGGCGTGAGCCACCGCATCCGGCCAACTCTAGGTATTTTTAAATTCCACGCAAAATTACTGTTTTTTTGTAACATGAATAGTTATTGAAATTTAACCATGTATTTTTTCTTATTATTATTCTTTTTTCCTTTCTGTATTTCTATATCCTTGTATTATTTCTTGTAGTGGATACTGCTGGTGACAAATTCTTTCTTTTTTTTTCCTCTTACAATATATTTATTTCTCTTTCATTTTGAAGAAAAATTCTGCTGGGTATAGACTGTAGGTTCCACTGATTTTCCTGAGGCACTTTAAAGTTGTCATATCATTGCCTTCTACATTTCATTCTTTCTATTCAGAGGTCAGTCATGAATCTTTCTGTTGCTTCTTTAAGATGACATTACTCTTTTCCCTGTCTCATTTAAAAATCTTTTTTTGAGATTTGTTTTTTAACAATTTTAACATAATGTGCCTAGTTGTGTGGTTATGGGATTTTTTCTTTGTATTTTTTTATTTTTTATTATTTATTTTTATTTTTGTATTTTTAAGTTTTGTTTGTAGTCTGTAAATCTTCTTCAATCTTTGGATTAATGTCTTACTCCAGTTTGGGAAAATTCTTGGCACTATTCATTACCTCTTCATTTTTTTCTCTGTGTTTCAAACAAAAAGTATCTATATCTTTACCTTATTCATATTTTCTTCCATTTTATTTTACATAATGCTGAATATTTTAAGGTCTTTATCTCTTAACTCCAACATCTGCATAACCTATAGATCTGCTGTTTCCTCCCTCTTGAGTTTTTTGTTTTATGGTCTGTGTCTTGGCACGCCTGTTTTTTACTTTTTACTTTTATTTAAGGTAATGCTATATATTATATATGAAGAAAAGGCAGAATCTCTGCATAATGTCACCTTCCTTCAGAGTAATTTTAATTTTTTTCTAGTTGGCAGATACACTACAAGCAGATCACTATGATCCAATTGGAATTTCACAGCTTCAGGGTTGTCTTTCAAGTTTTTTGATAGTTTGTCTATTCTCAGTTTGCCTTTATGTCTCGAACATAATCCTTCAATCATCCCAACTAGAAGCCTTGAATATATTCCAATTGGCTTTTTCTCTGGCTGACTCTTAATTCCTGTTTTTCTCTCCCTGTCTTAGCTCAACCTGCTGTAACAAAATACCATACACTGGATGGCTTAAGCAAGAACACTTATTTTATCAATGTTCTGGGGCCTGGAATCTGAGACCAGAGTGTCAGCATAGTCAGGTTCTGGTGAAGGCTCTCTTTCTGGCTTACAGATGGTCATCTTCTCGCTATGTCTGAAATGGCAGTTCCTTAGTGCTTGCATGTGGACAGCGATTGCTCTCTTTCTTTCCTTATAAAGCTACTAATCTCATCATGAGGGCTCAACATCATCATCTAATCTCATTCTAACTACCTCTCAAAGGCCCAATCTCCAAATACCATCTTATTGAAGGTTGACACTGCAACATATAAATTTGAGGGAGGTATAACATTCAGTTGATAACATGCCCAACCCAGTGAGACTGCCAGAAAGTCTGCTTAGCATTTTAGTCTTTGAGTAGCTATGTTGTGCTTGGCCTTTTTCCCCATACACTCGAAAGTTAAGTATATCAAACGCTTCAGTGGAAATCATGTGTAGATGTTGGGTTTACTTCTCTAAAGCTTTTTTATTCATTGTCATGATCCTTCACATTATAGCTGCTTTAGTTGCTGCCTGGTGATTTCAACATCTGTGTTGTCTGTTTTATTCAGCTTTTATAGTTATTTTCAGCAGGAGTTTAGTCTGATATAAACTAATCCTTTTAATCTAGAAGCAGTAGTACACTCTTTGTTTTCAAAATTGCATAGGTGAGGAGTACATAAATGCAAGACAGAAATTGTTTCTACTAATAAGATTATATAATTAGGAGAACTTCTTTTGTGTTATCTAGGAATTTATAATGCAGATAGCATTGATGTCTCTCTCATTTACTTCTTTTACTTCTGGTTTGCAAATTAATTTTATTAGGGTACTATTTGACCAGCAAAATTCTACTTGCCAAAACTGTACATTTACTCTTTGAATCTATTTTGGTTAATGTCATGTAAATAAAAAAGGGGGGTCAAAAATAAGTTTGTACTAAAATGGCAAAGGATGTCTTTGGTACATTCACCTTATGTAGTTATTATGAAACAAGAAATAATTTGAAAGTAAGTCAGCTATGAGTTCTTGGAAGCAAAAGTCTTATAGTACTTAGAACTTTCCTGTTTCTACAACATTCAAGGTTCTGTACTAAGATAGATGATAGATAGATAGATAGATAGATAGATAGATAGATAGATATTAGATGATAGAATTTAAAGAGAAATATGAAATGGAAGCATAAAAGGAATAATATTTAAATTTCTACTCATTATTCCATCAAGAATGGAAGTTTACAAAATTTTAAAGATAATGTCTTTATTTGCCAATTAATAAGCATATTAATTTTATGTCAAATCACTCAATATATTCGCAGAGAGTGTGAACATATATGTCCAATTCAAATATTCAATCTATAAGGAATGGGCCATGATGCTTATTACTGTTTCATGTCACTTTCATGTGTTTACTGTGCTATTTCTCACCAGGTTTCAACAAACTACTGTCACCTACATAGCATTAAGATAATTTCTCATTGAAGAAAAGTAGCAACAGGAAAGCTACTTAGCATGTGGCTTGTGGCTTACATAGATTAATCCATTCCCTGTAAGTATTATCTTGTTCTCTTTTTAACAATTGGGAAACGAGGACAAAGATTAACTCTGTAGAGGAGAAAGAACAGCAGTCGTTTAAAGAAGAAATATGCGTGGGTAATCATCCCACTTATAGGATGTACTTCCTAAGCCCAAACTAAACCAAACCATCAAAGCAAAGCAACTAACCAGGTAAATAAATTAAATAACTCAAGTTTAAAAGGTTATACTTTTTTTTAACTCTTAACAGGGAGAAACTGGAAAAAATGTTATTTAAAGATACAGACTACTTCTGCTTTCTAAGGTATGGAAACTGGAACTTTCTGGAGATAATTACCTTACTTGGGGGAAGGAATATGTGAAGAAGCTACTAGAAAGATCAAGTATCTATTTACTGTTTTGAGGGACAGCTTTTTATCTACAGTATAATAACCCAAATACTGATGCTTTGGGTTGAGAAATTAAAATTCTGGTTAGTAATATAAATAGGATTAATTTTTAATAGATCTTTGTCATTCCAGATTATGTTAGTATGATTTATGCTTATATGATATTGCTGGATTTTGGTAGATATGCATGCTACTACCTAAACTGTTGCACAGAGGAGGTAAGGAAAAGATCTCAGAAAGAATTAGATGGTTGCATAGGCCTGGTCATAATCTCATGCTGGAGAACAACCTTTGATATAGAAATATATTTTGTTGAATTTGACGGAAGGACTGAAGTCTTCCAGATAATGTTATTCAAGCTTGAATGACCTGGACTCTGAAAAGTGTAATGATGCTGAATAAACATATTTGAGATATATACTGATGATAATTATAAAAATATCCTATGGTCCAATATATTTTGGATATGAAAGAGCAAAGAGCATATCACTGTGTGTAAAGTTGGAATTGCCTCTCCATTTCCCCAAAAGGGAAATGGCATTCCCAAGAAAAATTATCCCAGAAAATAGTCAATCCTGAATAACAGTGACTGCAGGAGGTGGGGCTTTGACTGGAGGAGGGGGAAAACGATTTTCTTTCTGGAATTCAAGGAATTGGAGCTAGGATTCTGGAGAAGGGAGTATAATTATTGGGTCTTCCACTGGGGAAAGCAGTCTGAACCCCATCACAGTCACAGTCCAGATATTAAATAGCCTGGCAGATGTATGAAACAGTGAGATCACAGGCAACTAGACAAGAAGTTGCCTACTAGGGGATCAGTAATGAGGATCTTAGGACCATGGTCTCTTTCTAACAGCAGCATATCTATGTTTAAGTTCTCTGTATTATAATTTCCTCCAATTATCACCAAAAATCCTCTAATTCACCTCTTAATAAAAGGGTTTCCATTCATGGTCTGTCTGAAATGGTGCTGAGAGCAGCAACAGCCTAAGCAAAGTTTTCAGGTTAGTAAGAAGCAATGTGCTACTACAGGAACAGACAACAACCTGGATGGAGTGGCAACAACTTACCACTCCCAAGGAGGTTCCAGAAGTTCTTGTCAAGGGTAGGCTTGTTAACCTCAGCTCTTCCGGCATAGAGGTGTCGTGGAGACCCTTGACAGTGACTTTGGTATGAAGGTACAGAGGGACCTCACAGACTGGGGAATCCTCAGACATCGGAAGAACACAACAGAAAAGTTTTCATGGTTAAAATAGCCCACTACAGAGTGAAAATTAAAACTCCATGCTTTTTATTTGTTTGTGAGACTTTTGTGAGTTTTTATCGCTATAGAGTCTTTTTTGCAACACTGATCAATTTTCATTTTCAATTAAGAGTGTTTTTCAGATTTACATTCTGATTAGGCTAATGGTATAGTCAAAGACGCTTCCTCTCTTTGAAATGGTATTTCACTTACTCGACTAATTATGATGAATAGCAAAAGTTATTAGCTGTTAGTCTTTGCACGACTTGACTTTAACAGACTAATACACACACATATACTTTTGACTGATTAACACTAATTTTGCATGCTTATTTAAGCCAGTGTTTTTCAAAATTCCAAGAATTTAGGATTGTATCAAAATAACACAAGGTACACATTAAGAATACAGATTCCTGGGTCATAACCCCCAAATTCTGATTTAGAAGGGCTAGTCTAGGGCTCAGAAATGTGCAATTCAATATCTCCTTTGTGTTTATTATGTCAATAATGTTTGAGAATCACTGCCAGAGGCTTCTCCATATGTACATTTATCACTTTAAAAATTCCCTTAAAAAGTGAGCGTCTTCACTCACTGTAGACGCTCAGAACTAAAACACTGGAGGTTTTTTTTAAATGTAAATACAAAATCAAAACCTGATAAAATGCAAGCAGGATCAGATTTTTTTTTTTTTTTTTTTTTTTTTTTTTTTTTAGTAGAGACGGGGTTTCACTGTGTAGCTCAGGATGGTCTCGATCTCCTGACCTCATGATCCACCCATCTCGGCCTCCCAAAGTGCTGGGATTACAGGCTTGAGCCACCGCGCCCGGCCGGAATCAGATTTTTTTTAACCAGTGCAGTAAAGCTACTTGAATTCCTATTGAAATACTGGTTATTGTGAAGTTTTAGCCCCATTTTTATAGCACTGTAATATTACTTGAGATAAAGACTTAAGTAGCTTCTGCCACTCCCCATGCTCCTATCACTGGCTCAGATCTTCTGCCACTGTGCCATCTTTGAAACCGCTTCCAAAGAGGTGAAATTATTGCGCAAATCCCAAGAACTGATGCTTCTTTATCCTTTCTGCTTCTCTGATCCACTGGCCACATTAGATGTACTCACACCACAGGATGATAGTTTTTCTCTTAGAACTAGAATTTCCAGCCAGTCATGAACATTTATTACATATATTTTTTGAGACAGGGTCTTACTGTGTCACCCAGGCTGGAGCACAGTGGTGTGAACATGACTTACTGTAGCCTTTGAACTCCTAGGCTCAAGCAATCCTCCCACCTCAATCTCCCGAATAGCCGGGGCTACAGGGCCATGCCACTATGCCCAACCAATTTATTTTTATTTTTTTATTTTTTGTAGAGACGGGGTCTCATTATGTTGCCAAGGCTGGTCTTAAACTCCTGGGCTCAAGCAATCCTGTCTTGGCCTTCCAAAGTTATAGGCATGAGCCACTGCACTCAGCCCAATAACACTTACTAATTACTAATTACCACTCTTATTTTACTGTGATGTTTGACTCACACCTGTTATCACACTAGATTCACATTATCACTCTTATATATTTTTTCTAAATTCTCAGTACACATTCTGTGTTAGTACCTTTCAGATGGCATCTACCATGACTTAGCCTGACTTCATTATTTATGTCCATATCCTTTTTCTTCCTCCTTCCTTCCTTTGCTGATTCTTTCTTCCTCCCTCCCTCCCTCCTCTATTTCCTCCTGTCACTTTTCTTTTTCCTTTTATTTCCTTTCTGTTTTCCTTAGAGGATCCTCTGAGGAGCCATAAAAACTTTCTTAAGACTGCCCAGAATTTGTCCTTCAGAGCATTAACTCCTGGCACTTCTGCATTTGCATATGTGGGCACTGAATGTGGAAAGTGAGAGGCACAGGGTGGGGGTGTGAGCCAAGTCACTGTCAAAACGCACATGCCTGATGCTGGTCAAAGTCCTCACAGAGTAGCTGCAGTAATTGGAATAAGAGACAAATGAGGCTGAGAGAGTTTGAAGTGCTGCACGAGAGATGTCTGAAACAGATGGCTTTGAAAAGATGAATAAGAGTTGACAGGTAGACAAATCATAGAATGCTGGGTAGAGAGACTGACATATGGAAAGATACCAACGCATGGAATGTGTTGTGTACAGGGATCCATAGGCGGCTCTATTTTGGCAGAATAAAAATTTAAGGAGGTCATAACAAGAGAAGAGGCTAAAGGGATGACAAAGAAGCTCCTGTACATTTCTAGATTTCTTTGTAACCCTTTATGGACTTGAAAACTGTTGTGTTATTTGTTTAATTTTATGTATACTAGAGTTTATTTTATTATTTGTTTAATTTTATGAGACATTTTATGTCCTATAAAGGCAAGAACATGCCCATCTTCTTCTCCACTCTATTTGGCATAAGGTAGGCTTTTTGAATGAAGAAGGGTAGAGATTGCTAAGGGCCTTTCACATTATTCTAGGATTCTAGGAATCTTTCACTCTCTAAGCTGCTTGAGGACAAGTGTCATATCTAACCCTTCTTCTCACTGCCTCATGAAGAGCTTTCCATGGAGTAAGTACACAGAGACTGTTTACTGAAAGAATATGAAGTTATTTAATGACCGAATTACTTGGATTTACTGGAAAGTTATGGAAAGAGTAGGCAGGCTAGGAGAGGCTGCTGCCTTGTAAAAGAAATGTCAAGGAAGTGTGATTTGAATAATCTGAAGGAAGAGTGAGGAGCTTTTTGACATCTCTCTATTTTTCAAACTAACTTAACTAATCAAATAATTTGTAACACTTAAACTAATTTATGCTGTTAGACCTAGCCTCAGAGAGTCTCTTCTAGACTCTGGCCTATGAATTTTCCAAGACATCGGCATAAGCACTTGCTATTACTCTGTGTGTGTGTGTGTGTGTGTGCGCGCGCACGCAATAATGAACAGTTATCAAAACGTGAAGATGTTAGTGTGGTTTTAGAATATCATTGCATTTAGAAACATGAATTCATTGACATCTGCTTTTGGATATAGTGTACTCAATATGAGTATGGAGAAGTGAATATGTGTGAGTCTGACAAATTAATAGTTCTTGTGTTAAAGCCACCAGACATTTCCAGCTGCATAGTTACAGCTGTGACATTCCTCTCAAACACCCAAAGAAAGCATGAGGTCAGAATAAAATAAGTGATTCCATTTCCGTTTATTTTTTCTTCTCAAAATCTCATTTAGCAGTTTCAATGCATAGGTCTAGCCTAGAAAACACACAAAATATGAAGATAAAAATCTGTGAGTGATTCCATGTAGGTGCTTGAGATTTGGCCAAGTTTTTACATGGTTACACCTATCAGTTGTTCTCTGTAGTTATCTTTCTTTTCCCAAAAATAGTTTGCAATGTATTGTTTAAATATGACTTGATAATTTTAGTAAAATAAGCAACATCTGGTAGAAAATATGGAAGAACTCTTGCTAACTATATTAAACTGCTAACTAAATATGTACTAGCACCATCTGAGGCCAAATGGTACCTTAAAGACAATGTATAGTGTACGGCTCATCTAGGAGCTGATGACCTGTGGACCTAAATCTGACCTACAGATGGGTTTTCTTTGGCTTACACTTGATTTTGACTCCAAAAAATTGAATTTGCAGCCATTTAAAACTCAAGACGTTTCTCACAAGTGTCTAGACTTGCAACTTTTCTTCTTCTGTGACAATATCCAGACTTTATCTCCATGAGGTAACCATAACCTAGAGCTGGCAACCATTGCCCTTTAGAGAGATAGGCCCTACCTCTCTGCATGGTGTTCTACCCACCCACTGTAAAAATTTAGGTTTCTGGCCTGACCTCTGCATGCATTTGAATTTCTGGCTTCTGCATTTATGTAATACTAAGGGATATTTTAGCTCTCATGCCTCAAATCTCTGAAGTTGAGTAATATATGCTGTACTTTTATCTGGCTGACATGGATAATTTTTCTTCAGTATGGCATTATCTGACAATATAAATATTATAATTTGTTTAACATGTTACAGTCTTAAGCTAATTAGGGATTTACTTCTATCTAATGAAATATGCTTATAGCAGTTTAACGTTATCTTGTTAGTACAGATTGCAAATGCCTAATTCTTTTTTTAAGAATTTCTTTGAAGTCAACTCAAACATATGGGCATTAGACCAGGAAAAGCCTCATCCAACAATATGGGATATATACGGACATATCCAATATGTTTATAATTTCAGATTAATTTTTGGTATGAATGTTTTTCAAACTATAATACACAACTTGAATTAGGATTAAGTTTAGAATGGCAGTGAACATTCTTTTGTATAATTGGGACTCCAATGTTCACTGACAATATAATTTGGCCTACTTTACTGAATATTTATTTAGCAAATGCTTATCATATCTCAAAATCTTTGTACAAAGGGCAATTAGGAAATATAAAGGTGAATGAAACATGGTCTGTGCCCTCCAAATAATTTACATTCTAGTCAGGGATATAAATACATAAATAATTCAAGGGAGCAGAGCAGAGGAGTGCTAAATAGATGGTGGGTGGAAGTGAACAGTCTCAAGGTTGGAACTGGGGTAAAGGGTTGTGTGTGAGGACTGGAGGGTTATTTTAACATTCTTGTTAGTGACCTGGATGGTATTAAGAGAGTCCATCCAGAAGTGTAGACCAAATGGATGCTGAATGCTGCCCAATAAAAGGAAGTAAATTTTAAGACCAATCTTGTCAGTAAGACAATTTCTTCATCAGCTTATATAGCTTCCTAGAAATGCCACTTGAGAGAGTTAAAGGTTGACCTCAAAAAAGTTAGAATACTAGTGTAGAGAAAGAGAGATTAACTACATCCTGCCTTTCTGTTTGGAGTTGTTTTGACTTGTTTTTCATAGGTTGGTGTACATAATCCAGGCTGGTGTGGATTTGATGGGGGTCATAATATTTGCAAAGAAGACAGACAGTTAATATCCTCTCACATAGGTCTATACACACTGAAATACTTGATCTATTAAGTGACTGCTCTATAATGAGTTTATTCTACAGGTAAAATCAGATAGAGCCACTGTTTGATACCATAGATTTTTTTAAATGACAGTAACTGTTGGGACTGAAGCTTTCCCTTTTCAAATTCTTTTGCCAATTCTTTTTTTTTTTTTTTTTTTTAGGCGGAGTTTCGCTCTTGCCGCCCAGGCTGGAGTGCAGTGGCGCGATCTCAGCTCACTGCAACCTCCGCCTCCCGGGTTTCACGCCATTCTCCTGCCTCAGCCTCCCGAGCAGCTGGGACTACAGGCGCCCGCCACCTCGCCCGGCTAGTTTTTTGTATTTTTTTAGTAGAGACGGGGTTTCACCGGGTTAGCCAGGATGGTCTCGATCTCCTGACCTCGTGATCCGCCCGTCTCGGCCTCCCAAAGTGCTGGGATTACAGGCTTGAGCCACCGCGCCCAGCCGCCAATTCTTTTTAGATCATCTGGTGACGTTAGGAGATCTCTCCAAGTGACTGATACTCATTCAGTACTTCAAGAGAAGGAGGTAGGAATTAAGAGAGGTGTGGAGTGTCACTGATAAATGTGGTAGAGTGTATGCTTCAAATTGCTGTGCTGCTATAAAATATCATTTCTAATTATACATTATTAATGTGCTCTCAGTAATACCAACTGGCCAAACACAGACAGAAAAGTGGATACTATTATCTCATATTGGTAACTTATACTCGTTTGGTATTAATAATTTGTTGAACCCATCTTTTCTATCTGCATAAATGCCTCCATTTGCCCTACCTACCTGATTATTTGTGTTTTATCAACAGTGCTTGGAGCAATTCTTTCTTTTTCTTTTTCCTCCTCTTTCCTATTTTTCATTTTTGGCCCTTTCCTAAACACAGTCAGTGAACTATTCATCCAAGTCAACATTTATTGAGCATAATTAAAGCAAAGCACTAGAATAGATACCATACAGGACACGGTGACAAGCACAACTCAGTCCCTACCCACAACACATCTATAGTGTGGGAGTAGAGGAGATAGGAGGAGGAGGGGACAGTACTTTGTTAAGAACCTGTAATGTTATCTCTTTTAAGCCTCACAAAAGTCATTAAGTTTGTCTGCATATTTATAAGGGTGATGACAGAGAGATCAAATAAATTACCTCAGCTCGAAAATGATGCACGTCCCCCCCTACACACACCCTCAATCTAGAAGCTTTTGTTCGTGCCTTTTTAATTGCACTGGTTAATTTTTGCCTTCTAATATAGTTACCTGTGTACATCTGTGAGACACATTTTCATAACTCTAGCTCCTGGCCTAAGGTCTGGCTCATAATAACCATTCAGTGAGTTATTTATTGAATTAGTTTTCTTCACTAAAACCAGAATAGTGGTGGGGGACTAATACTTGCTGTTCAAAAGCTCTGATACGACGTTTGCTCACCACAGGGTTGGAGCACTTCCACGGAGGAGAGAGAATACCCTTTCTTTAATCACCAAGCAGTTTCCCAGGTCATCAGTTTTCCTCAAGTAAATAAGAAAAGCTCAGGTTACTTCAGCTTCCACTTACTTACTGGTGAAACTCAATGCTCCGAGTGTGCAAGTGTATGTCACTTTAGGAAAACCTAATGTGAAAACAGCTGAATATTAAAAAGGCTTTTTAAAAATGGAAATGTCATGAGTTGGATTTTTAGTGCATTACAGGTAGCCCATTAGCGCCACTGGTTGTCTGTGCCGTGCTCAGCGTAGGGGTAATATGGTAAGACAGACCAGCGAATCTGTGACTCTGGAGACGCAATATGAGAAGTGGTTATGTTCTTAGCAGCCTCCCTGGGGTCCCCACTGGCATTCTGACTTCCCCGTTTCACCTCAGCTCAGGATTTTGATACATTCTGTTGACTAAGCACATTCTCAGTACCATAAACTTTAGCAAATTTGCATTTCATCTCGGAAATCCTGTGAAAAATGAACCAATGCCTACACTTTGTTTGAGAATCATACTGCACCCAAACTACTCAGAGACTTCTTCCCACTGTCTTTCAGAAAATCTCCAGTCTTCTCTGTTCCCCTTCTCCTGGACCCCTTACTCCCACTTGTACCTCACTCTCCTTAAAAGAGTAGAAGTGGTGCAGACATGAAGGGGTCAAGATCAGGATCATGTATCAGGTCCTGTGCTAACCAAAATCATCTTTCTCTTTCTCCCTCAACAGCTCTCTCTCTCTCTTTCTCTCTCTCTCTCTCTGTGTGTGTGTGTGTGTGTGTGTGTGTGTGTGTGTGTGTATTTTCCCTCTTGGTAGTCTCTCTCTCTTCATTTATGAAGCTATCAAGGTAAGACAGGCCTTGGATTCATCCCATGTGAGTCTCTCCCAGGCCCTCTTAGCACAGAGTGCTCCTATTAGGCCAGCTGATGTGGCCTGCTAAGGGCTGGGAGTGACAGTGGTCTGCCCCAGGTATAAACAATAAAGATGTGAATTATCTGTAAATAACTTAAAAGCAATAACAGAACAACTAAAACTCTGTTTATTATCAGCATGCACCAATAATTCTAAATGATATCTGTGATCAAACACTCCTTCTGTCCTGGAAGGGGCAGACTGACTGTTCCCTGTGCCCTGCCCTCCGTACACTCTGGCCAGCCCTACTGTGGAACATAGAGAGAAATTCCTTTCTTCGGTTTGCTTTTCTCAGACTTAACTTTCCTCCCCATGGAGGAATGGTAAGCACAGTGAACTGAAGTCAGAACAAAATGTGGTCCTCAGACCATTATCAGCAGCGCCTCTTACTTAGATCTATTAAGCTGTCAGTTTAAAGACAGACAGATGAAGCAATATGCTTTTCATAAATTTGAAGTTATTTTTCTCAGAAACTTTATTATATAAAGTTTAGGAAAATAATTTGAAGAATGAAATTATATTCTCCAAATTATATTCATAAACTTTATACAAGGTATTGTAATGACTAATTTTTTTTGTTGTGGTTTTTTTTTTTTTTTGCTTTTTGTTGTTGTTGTTGTTGTTGTTGTTTTTACACAGGGTCTCGCTCTGTCATCCAGACTAGAGTGCAGGGCATACAATCATAGCTCATGGCAGCTGCAACCTTCCGGCCTCAAGGGATCCTCCTGGCTTAGCCTCCCAAGTACCTGGGACTACAAGCGTGCACCACCACACCCGGTTAATTTTTTATTTCTTTGTACAGACAGGGGTCTCAATATGTTGCCCAGGCTGGTCTCAAACTTCTGGCCTCCAGCGATCTACTTGCCTTGGCTTCACAAAGCTCTGAGATTACAGGCATGAGCCACCGTGCCCAGCCTGACTGTTTATATTAATTAACAGTTTGCTTTTTAAAAAGCAAACAAATTTCCCCATCATTTGCATGCTATTAATTTTTTCATCAAATTAACAGTTTTAATTATCCCTACCATGTTGCATTATATTCTTCGAAAATGGTTCAAAAGTGGGTCATTAAAGCACTAAAGTAGTTAATGTAAAAAAGTAATATAGCGGATGGCTCTGTCTCTGCGAAAAAAAAATTATATATTTTTAATTAGCCAGGCATGGTGGCACATGCCGATAGCCCCAGCTACTCAGCAGGCTGAGGTGGGAGACTCCATTGAGCCCAGGAATTCAAGCCTGCAGTAGCTATGATCATGCCACTGCACTCCAGCCTGTATAACAGAGTTAGACCTGGTCTCTAAAAATAATAATAATAATAAGACAAATACAAGTCTAATGTATAGAAGGTGTGATGATTTTACATAAGCATCTGGAAATGGGAACTACACCTAGAAAGTAAAGAGTGAATATCTGAAAATCAGATATTACTGGACAAGTGATCCATCTGCTTCCCAGTTTGGTTGTCTATGTCATGTCATATAATGCATGGAGCAATGAGATTGTCACATCATTCCAAAACAAAGGACAGCGGCCTCCCTGATAAACCAATCACAATATTTTGGAAGAAGCAAAAAAATAAATGTTTCAAATAGAAAAGTGATTAATTTGTTATTAAAATGAGAAATGAGACAATATGACCTATGCATCTAAACTACTCAGCCATCAAAATAAGTACTTGTCATTACATAGAGCAAAAATAGGCATAAGTCACTCTATTTCCACGAAGTCTATGAAACCAGAAACAAAGTCATTGATAATATTTTATTTGGAGAGAAAGAAGAATGAATTATTGGCAAACTTATCAAATGGCACCTTTTTGATGTTACATTCTGCCAATGGCATAGGATGTGATTGAGCAGTCGGCATCCCACGGGCTGCCCTTTACAGTGAGATCAAAGCATTTTTTAATGCAGAGTGTGGATCAGCTTTTGGCAAATGTACTTTGAATAAGAAAAAGTGCCCAATGACTTCTTATTTTGCTTATCCTTAAAAACACACACTATGGGAGAGAGATTTCTCATTTAGATAACACCGTTTTTGTGAGCCAAGAGGTAGACTGGAAATGGCACATTGGGGTCAGAACCAAAGGTGCACCAGCCATGTGTGCAGTAAGGAAGGGCTTTACCACAAGGATAACGGGGGCTGCTCTTGAATGCCAGTCCACACACTGCTTATTCTCAGAGAACAAGTTGCCAACTGGAATTCACCAATATACCTTCTGATCTTAATTTAGTGTTGAAAGAAATCATAAAACCTATGACTCTAATTCAATTGTAGAACCTGAGTGTATGCCTTTTCAGCCTGCTGTTCAAAGAAATAAGTAGCAAGTACAAGACTGTCACAATATGTAAGTTGGCTAACTGCTGAGGGAAAAGGTGCTTGCATTGAGTGGTTGAATACAGGATGAAATGAGACATTTTTTTCATGGCACTGCTAAAGTCAGCAAAGACCATCTCTACGATTTTAAGGGGCTTACTCAAATGAGGTGTTTCAACATTATAGTCAATATCTGAATAGTTTGAATCTATCATCCTAAAGATAAGACATAATGTTTAATGTTTAGGAAAATACATCAAAACATATTCAAAAGACTGAATTATGGAGAAGCCAGCTTTTTCATCAATAATTTGGATCTTTCTCAGAATTTGATGATTTTTTTCCTTCCATCAGAAAGACCAATAACCAACTGAGCACCTTTTAAAAATGCATACAAATGTCACAGCAAAATGTAAATAAAAATTAAAGCAACTGAAAAGTGGATAATTAATCCATTTCCTGCTCTCTCCCAAGTTAAAATATCCACCTTCCAGCTTGGACATGATAATCCAAATTAGTATGTGAAAGAATGTTGAAATAACCTTCAGTGAAATCTCTCTCCATCTTTCCTGGCTCTTCACTGATCTCAATGTCTATAATTACCTGACAAGTCACCAGCACTTTGGGTACTGCACTTTCTCCCATTTCTGATGACTTATAGTTGCACGTTAGGATTTTCTTTTCTTTTCTTTCTTTTTTTTTTTTTTTGAGACAGTGTCACTCTCTCGCCCACACTGGAATGCAGTGGCGCAATCTTGGCTCACTGTAGCCTCAACCTCCCGGGTTCAACCGATTCTCGTGCCTCAGCCTTGGCTAGGACTACAGGTATGCACTACGGTGCTTGGATAATTTTTGTATTTTTTTTTGTAGTATAGATGCGGTTTTGCCATGTTGCCCAAGGCTGGTTTTGAACTCTTGAGCTCAGGTGACCACCCACCTCAGCTTCCCAAAGTGCTGGGATTACAGGCACGAGCCAACAGGCCTGCCCACATTAAGATTTTCTATTTTCATGTTGTAAAAGATTAAAATAAACCAAGTGGATGTGAAACGTGACTGGCAGTTCAAGGTATATTCATTAGGGAGTCTGGTAGTCAAGTATCAACACTTTGGGGAAAGAAAACTATATTGTCTATTAAACCTATATGAAACAATAATTACTAACATTTAAATGTACATTGTTTACCTTATATAAAAGATGTTTATACAGTGCTACGTATGCACTGACAACCACAAAAAGCTTGCTACTGCTAAGAAAAAAAAAGCCATAGATTCATTCTATTTCAAGTTTGAATAAACAAAATTACTAGAGGTTACACTGAGGTTTCGAATAAAACACTCCTTGTAATAAAACTTTAAGTGACCTTGTCTTCTGCCTACAGATCCCTGGGAATCTCATCAGAGAGGGTGGAGAAGGTGGGGGAGAGGTCTTGCAGGAGGTCAGGATTTGAGCATCCCGGGTTTCTGGCTATTTTACTTTCCTTCACGTTCTCAAAATTTATTGAGATTATTTAAAATTTTGTATATAAACATCAATATCATTTTGAAAAAAACTGTTATACAGTGAAAGATTTTTGTAGCATCTATGCTAGCTAAATTGAAATATTTTTGCTCTCATCTTTCAATATCTAATGTAATTGCTTATTGCAATTTAAATAATGACAATGTTTATGTTTCCTATTCTCATTTTCTATGGAAACTTGGAATTTCATAATCATACAGCTAAAGTCTCACAATGACAATAATTGTTATGCATCTGTACATTCCTATGCAGAACATTTTTATTGCATATGTCTTCATTTCAGTAATGCAATGGTAAGCACTTGTTTCCAATACAATTGCAAGCTGTTCTTAATGTAAACATTAGTATTCCATCAGCCTCACAAATCCACAAGGAACAGCACTTCAGTAAGCATCAGCACTGTTATCTCTATTTCTCCAGGGAATACATTTTCACTTTGGTAATTTTGCCTGTATTTTTAGGATTAAATGTATGCCTCTCACACTGGAGTGAGGAGGGGCATACTCATTTATCATTAAGCAGGCTGTCCATCGCCTAATATTTAAAAGAAGAGAAAATGAAAAAATATATATTCCACTGTCTTTTGTCGCTGACTTCCTATGAGAGTTTTTGAAGTATTTTGGATGAACCCAAGAGAAACCATGTCATCTCTGTCCATGGTAGCATACACTAACCTCCATGCTTTTTTTTTTTTTTTGAGATGGAGTCTCACTCTGTCACCCAGGCCAGCGTGCAATGGCACAATCACAACTCACTGCAACCTCCACCTCCTGGGTTCAAGCGATTCTCCTGCCTCAGCCTCCCAAATAGCTGGGATTACAGGCATGCGCCACCACGCCCGGCTAATTTTTGTAGCCTGAATGCATTTTAGGTGGTAAAACAAATACTAGAAGAAGAAAGATATTTGTTCTTCCTGCCAAATGGCCAGTCTAATTCTTGGTCCTACTGTTATTTTAATATCTATTGTAAGCATTAAGATGTTAATTTTGAGACTAGGGTAAGCGTCAAAGGAACTGGTCAGGATGGGCAGTGGCAGGTAAATTAGAGTACAAGCCACTTGCTTTCTTTTCCCCCACATCAGTTTAAACATTTGAGCCTAATGCTCTTTGCCAGCAAATCGTGTTACTAATACTACCAGTGTCTAACAGTAATTAATGATAAGTATAATTTAATAAGTGCATGTTCTATGCAAATAAGTGTGCTAATTACACTTCGTTTGAAACAGTTATGACCCCATGAGATATGTATTACTTCCTCTAGTGTACAGATTAGGTCATTGAAGCTCATAGAGTTCAGTAACTTGCCTGAGGCATTGTGGCAACTAAATGTGGAACTGCCATTTCAGCACAGGTCTTTGAGACTCCAAAGCCTTAAATAATGTAATATGATAGACCAATTTCCTAAGCCTTTATATCATTCTGTTCTACCAAAAATTATTGTGAACCCTTCAAGAAAAAAAGTTATGCACTTTCCTTCAACCATCACTAAACAAGTTATTTTATTATGCTTTCTGGGAAATGTGTATGTAAGAATATGAACTCTTTCCCCCAAAGAACTTGGGATCTAAGCATAAAGATTATACAAATGCAAGAATAATCATAACACAACAAAAAATGATAAGTATCATGAAAGAAGCACAGACGGGTTTTGGTTGATAGAGAATTAACTTCCAGCTGAGGATACCAGAGAATCTTCATGAACACAGGCCAGAGATAGCCTAATATGGAAATGTAAAAATGGAGATACATATTAACAAGCAAACATGGATACTCACACACAGCCACATGTTTTAAGAGGTTCTTCCAACCTCCATCATTCACAGGGCCGGTGGAAGCAATTTATATTTCTATAAATTGGAGAATGGCTTGTAGGATCAATAGTCTATGGCTCTATGTTCATATGTTGATTAAATTTTGAGCCAAAGGGAGAAAAAAAATCCAAGGGAAGGAAGAGAGATCTGTCATATATTCCTGAGCAGAGGAAGGTTAAGGTGGGCATTGCAGAGATAAGAGAAGAAGGAAGCTCTTCTATAAGCCTAAAGGCCTGATCCTGGAAAGAACCTTTCTATGGGAACAAGAGGATAATGCTTGATGTTCATCTTGTCCCCACCCTTTGGAGAACTGTACTCTTGTCTCCTCTTTGACTTATATGGTTGACATGGTAAAACGGGATGCAGGCTGGTCTTCAAATTCAGGCTACTTCTTTGGGCTGGCTGGTAGACTGCTGGGACTCAGATGACCTTCACCGATTAGATTTCTAAAAGAAATTCTTATAATGCTACAATTCATGAAACATAGATAAAATACAAAGGCTAACACTGGCTTGGTATATAGGTGTCCAGTAAATGTCTACCACAAACCAGGAAGTACGTGCTTGAAACAAGCCAAGGGCAGTTTTCCAAATGACCTAGCCCTTCTTTGTCTGATGGTAAGTCAGGGGTCTTTGCTTGAGATTTGAGACATTCCTTCCCATTAGCTACCCTTTTTATATTTTCTTGGCAAAAAGTTACCATATAATTTCCAAAGGAAACTATGTCATAAAAATAGACATTGAATCAATGGACAATTAAGCATCCATTAATAAAAATGTGCAGACTATGTTCTTAGGAAAGTGTAAATGAAATAGCATTAAGTGAAAATGTCAAATACAAATTATTATATATACTCTATAATTATTACAATGGTTATATGTGGAAAGAATTAAAATAGGTCAAGGAATGATGAAAATAGTTGTTTAAATAAAAAGAATAAAGATATACTTCTTTGAGAAACTGATTTAATAATAATTTTCTATGAAAAATATTATTGTATTTCTTCTCATTGTTAAATGTCCAAACCATGCAGAGAATGTAAAAATCTTTATATGATCTCATCTCCTTCCCCAGTCCTAAGGGATAACCACTTATAGCAAGCTGCTGGAATACTTCCAGACTTTTAATGCATATACAACCATACTCACACATATTTCTCCATAAATGAAACCATATTCTGCATTCTGTTTTATAATCAGATTTTTTAATTTTAAATATAGTTTGTTATGATAGTGGAAACAATATAAGCTTATAAATTAAAGAATAAATCATTAATTAGAGACACCTCTAGAGATTCAAATACAGATGACAAGGTATAGTCTTTCCTTAATTGCCATCAAGATTCCAATCAGGTCAGGCTCAACATTTCCTCAATGCAGCAGCCTAGTAACAAGGCCTCACCCTCCAAGATTGGAAGCGAGGGTAATAGAGTAATTCTGATGGTTTGGGGGAGGGAGATTGTGACTTCAGACCCATCTGTCATGTTGTGCCTGACCTGTCAAGACAAAACCCAATGGACCTCTCCACAATGAGGAAAAAAGAAAACATTGCCTCTTTTATTATAATAGATGTGGAGCCCAGGGAGTTCCTGAGTGAGCCAGAGAGGTGGTGGCTGGTGAAAAGCTGCCTCGTATGATGTACCAGCAAAGCCCACAGGCTTGGTTTTGATTTTCTGAGTTTACACCCTGCTTTCCATGGAGAATAGCAATCTATATTCTCTGGGTCTCCAGTCTATGTGCCTTCTCTCCCAAGGGATACTTCTCAGCTAAAGGAAGTTATTACTCATTATCCTCATGTCATTCTAGCTAATAGGACTGAGATTCTCCTGAGGTCATACGGCAGTACTACTCCACCTTAAAACCAGGCAGGCTGGAAAAAATGCCTTCTCCTTCTGCTCTGTAACTATTAGAGTAGTAATGAAGTAATGTGAGATTATGCAGCTTAGTGTATGACATTTCCTTGGAGAGCAGAGTCTTAGAAATGGAGGCCTGGGAAGTTAGTTTTAAGGTAGAACAGCTTCACTGAAGACTCTCAGATACACTAGAATTGCTAACCAGGACCCATGGGTTTGCAGACCTATGAATACTGGCCAACTCTAAACATTTGTAATTTTCTGAGGTAAGGGTCTAATGCATGCATCAGATCCTTAAAGGCATTTGTGATGCTCTAAAATGTGACAAATTCTTATATTCTTGTTCCTAGACCTAGCAGATATTGTTGGTGCTCTGGCCAGATTCCCCTTGGATTTTTTGTTTGTTTGTTTTGTTGTTGTTGTTTACTATTTCAGCATACTCTTCCTCCAATTCCAGTGGGCTTTTGGCTTTAAAGGCTCACAACCATGACTCTCTTCAGAAGAGCTTTGTTTGTGCAGAAAGCTGAATATCTGGAATTTATATCCTCTTGGGGTTGTCTTTAGCCAATGACAGACTAGTGAAGAAGTATGAAAGCCCAGCTCCCTTGCCTCAGTGGGGATAAGCTGATGTGTATTTTACGTTCCAGCACACCCTGTGGAATCAAATTGAAGTCAGAGCCTTGCCAGAAATTGCTGGGCTTCTTTGCATTCCATGTCCTCTCTCCCTCACCACCTTACTGGATTCTCCTGGAGGCACTTTCTTAATAATTCACACACACGCATCCTCCTTTCAGGGTCTTTTTCTGGGAAACCTTTCTTAAGACAACTGCCTACAGAATGCCAGCCAGATGGGGTCAACAGCCTCTTTGCTACTGAACCTCTTGCAAAGCAACTGATCATAGCCCAGAAGTGAGATGAATTGTCACTAACAAGCTGAAGGCATGACAAAGAAAGAATATAAAGCAGATGGATGAGCATAGAAGTGAGACGGAAAAAGAAATGGAAAAAGGAAGAAGAATGGTGAGAAATAAGAGAATCATTCATTTATTCATCCATTTGTTACATGTTATTGTTATTCAGTCACATTACACTGGAAAGAGTTTTAAATAAAAATGAAAGTCTCTGGGTTTTTGTTCAGACTCCATAAATTATCAGTTGTTTGGTCTTAGACAAGTCACTCACATTCTCAGAGCTTTGGTTTTCTCATCTGTAAGTCAGGGATCATAATACCTAATTCATAAGATTAACAGGAGGATGAAATAAAACAACAGAAGTAAAAGCACCTTAAAGTTGTCATGCACAATGAAATGCTGTCTTTAATAATCATTTTTTGTGCCTATTTAGACTACATTAGTAATTAACTGGGCTATAAAAAGTGTTTAAGATATGATACTGTCCTATAAGAGGTTTCGATTTAACTGGGGATACAAAATAAACACAAAGGAAATAGCTAAATAACAAGTAGGTGTGTATCCATATACAAAAATACGTAGACAGCAAGAACAGAAAAGATTTCGGAAGTGGTGAGATCATAGTTGCTCTGAGGAAAAAAACTCTCATATTAAGGCACGTCTCCCTGTTCCATGTGTCATGGCACCTACTCTCTTTTTGAAACACTCCTTACATCTTTGGTGGTTAGCTATTTAATTCCATGCTATTCCGCCAGATTGTAAGGTACAGATCATGTCTGAATTATTCTCCTAAGAATCTCCAGTACATAGCATGTAGTTAGTGAACATTAAGTATTTCTTAACGAATAAGTAATATGAGGTGGACCTTTTAAGGTAAAAGCATTTGCGAAGGAATTTGAATATATGTTGCCATTAAAAGTAGACACAGGCCAGGCGCGGTGGCTCACGCCTGTAACCCCAGCACTTTGGGAGGCCGAGGCTGGCAGATTACAAGGTCAGAGACCAGACTGGCCAATATGGTGAAACCTCGTCTCTACTAAAAATACAAAAATTAGCTGGGTGTGGTGGCGGGCACCTGTAGTCCCAGCTACTCAGGAGGCTGAGGCAGGAGAATGGCGGGAACCCGGGAGGCGGAGCTTGCAGTGAGCTGAGATCGCGCCACTGCACTCCAGCCCGGGCGACAGTGAGACTCTGTCAAAAAAAAAAAAAAAAAGTAGAAACAATGTAAAAAGCTATTTAGATTCAAACAGGGTTGATGTTCAGCATACTGGGAGAAAAATTTTAAGAGATAGGATAAGAGTCACATTATAAAAAGGTTTTGACTGCCAATGTGATGGTTAGACTTTTGCCCTATTGGGAGTCGCTGAAGATTCTGCAGCAGAATAACCTGATGGAATCAGTGCACTTGGAAGATCTTTCTGGCAACAGTGAGTGGAATGTATTGCGGGGATATGTCGGTGGGATGGATCCCAGTTAGACAGCTGATGCAGTAACCACGAGGTGAGAGGTGGTGAGGAGTTAGACTAAAGAGCAAGTTTTCCAGAGGCTCAAATCACTGCCATAGGTTATCTATCCTTCTCCCAGCTTCCCTTTCATAATTAGAGATTAAACTTTTGTGTTTTAAAAAAATGGCCTCAATTCCTCACAACCTTCTAACAAATGAGTTGGCAGAGAATAGATTTCTAGAAAACTGGAAGGTCAATTCTAACTACCCATCTGATGCATTTATCTACAGGTGTCCTTCTAGGTAGCATTTGTCCTGTACTTGACCATCTCCACTACCTTCTAAGGGAGCCTGTTCCATATCGGCATTACTGGCTTTATTAAAATACAGGGCACATTGACATAACTGGCCATTTGTTTCAAGAAACCCCAGAAGAATTAGCCTTCCCCTTGGCATGGGACTGGCAGTCAGACAACCTAGATTCCACTTCCAAATTTGTCCCTGAGTTGCTGTGTGATATTGGGCAAGTCATATTTTCTAATTTTACTTTGGTTTTCTCATCTTAAAAACGAAGAAGTGTTATTCTGCCTGACCATACTTTTTTTTAAATGATGAAGTGTGACTAAATCATTAATTTTCAAATCTTGATGGTCATTGCCATTACCTAGTGAACTTGTTAAAACTATCCCAGGCTGGGCACGGTGGATCATACCTGTAATCCCAGCACTTTGGGAGACCAAGGCAGGTGGATCACAAGGTCAGGAGCTTGAGACCATCCTGGCCAACATGGTGAAATCTCATCTCTACTAAATATATAAAAATTAGCTGGGCGTGGCTAAGATATGATACTGTCCTATAAGAGGTTTCAATCTAACTGGGGATACAAAGTAAACACAAAGGAAATGGCTAAATAACAAGTAAGTGTGTATCTATATACAAAAATATGTAGACATCAAGAACAGAAAAGATTTCAGAAGTGGTGAGGTCACAGTTGCCCTGAGGACATACACCAGTTGCCCCAGTGTGCACCTGTAGTCCCAGCTACTCAGGAGGCTAAGGCGGGAGAATCACTTGAACC
>NW_012118932.1:5026603-5028391 GCF_000951035.1 Colobus angolensis palliatus
GGGTTCATCTCACTGGGGTGTGTCAGGCAGTGGGTGCACGACAGTGGGTGCAGACCGCTGAGCCAGAGCCGAAGCAGGGCGAGGCATCGCCTCACCTGGGAAGCGCAAGGGGTCAGGAAATTCCCTTTCCCAGACAAGGGAAAGCGTGACACACAACACCTGGAAAATTGGGTCACTCCCACCCTAATACTGCGCTTTACCAAGGGTCTTAGCAAACGGCACACCAGGAGATTATATCCTATGCCTGGCTTGGAGGGTCCCGTACCCATGGAGCCTCCCTCATTGCTAGCACAGCAGTCTGAGATCTAACTGCAAGGCAGTAGCCAGCCTTGGGGAAGGGGCACCCACCACTGCTGAGGCTTCAGTAGGTAAACAAAGCAGCCTGGAAGCTCAAACTGGGTGGAGCCCACCGCAGCTCAAGGAGGCCTGCCTCTGTAGACTCCACCTCTGGGAGCAGGGCATAGCCAAACAAAAGACAGCAGAAACCTCTGCAGATTTAAATGTCCCTGTCTGATAGCTTTGAAGAGAGTAGTGGTTCTCCCAGCATGGAGTCTGAGATCTGAGAGCGGACAGACAGCCTGCTCAAATGGGTCGCTGACCCCCAAGTAGCCTAACTGGGAGACATCCCACACTAGGGCCAGACTGACACCTCACACCCTCACACGGCCGGGTACCCCTCTGAGATGAAGCTTCCAGAGGACTGATGAGGCAGCAACATTTGCTGTTCAGCAATATTCACTCTTCTGCAGCCACTGCTGCTGATACCCAGGCAAACAGGGTCTGGAGTGGACCTCCAGCAAACTCCAACAGACCTGCAGCTGAGGGTCCTGACTGTTAGAAAGAAAACCAACAAAAAGAAAGGACATCCACACCAAAACCCCATCTGTACGTCACCATCATCAAAGACCAAAGGTAGATAAAACCACAAAGATGGGGAGAAAACAGAGCAGAAAAGCTGAAAATTCTAAAAATCAGAGCATCTCTCCCCATCCAAAGGAACGCAGCTCCTCGCCAGGAATGGAACAAAGCTGGACGGAGAATGGCTTTGACAAGTTGAGAGAAGAAGGCTTCAGATGATCTGAAGGCAGAAATAAAGATGTTCTTTGAAACCAATAAGGACAAAGACACAACATACCAGAATCTCTGGGACACATTTAAAGCAGTGTGTAGAGAGAAATTTATAGCACTAAATGCCCACAAGAGAAAGCAGGAAAGATCTAAAATTGACACCCTAACATCACAATTAAAAGAACTAGAGAAGCAAGAGCAAACACATTCAAAAGCTAGCAGAAGGCAAGAAATAACTAAGATCAGAGCAGAACTGAAGGAGATAGAGACACAAAATAACCTTCAAAAAACAAAGGAATCCAGGAGCTGGTTTTTGAAAAGATCAACAAAATTGATAGACTGCTAGCAAGACTAATAAAGAAGAAAAGAGAGAAGAATCAAATAGATGCAATAAAAAAATGATAATGGGGATGTCACCACCGACCCCACAGAAATACAGACTACCATCAGAGAATACTATAAATACATCTACGCAAATAAACTGAAAAACTTAGAAGAAATGGATAAATTCCTGGACACATACACTCTCCCAAGACTAAACCAGGAAGAAGTTGAATCCCTGAATAGACCGATAACAGGCTCTGAAATTGAGGCAATAATTAACAGCCTACCAACCAAAAAAAGTCCAGGACCAGATGGATTCACAGCCGAATTCTACCAGAAGTACAAGGAGGAGCTGGTAATATTCCTTCTGAAACTATTCCAATCAATAGAAAAAGA
>NW_012118932.1:5029870-5031556 GCF_000951035.1 Colobus angolensis palliatus
CCATCCCATTACTGGGTATATACCCAAAGGATTATAAATCATGCTGTTTATAAAACATGCACACGTATGTTTATTGCAGCACTATTCACAATAGCAAAAGACTCGGAACCAACCCAAATGTCCATCAATGACAGACTGGATTAAGAAAATGTGGCACATATACACACATATACACCATGGAATACTATGCAGCCACAAAAAAAGGATGAGTTCATGTCCTTTGTAGGGACATGGATGCAGCTGGAAACCATCATTCTCAGCAAACTATAGCAAGAACAGAAAACCAAACACTGTATGTTCTCACTCATACGTGGGAATTGAACAATGAGAATACTTGGACACAGAAATGGGAATGTCACACACCAGGGTCTGTTTGGGGTGGCAGGAGTGGAGAGGAATAGCATTAGGAGACATACCTAACGTAAACGATGAGTTAATGGGTGCAGCACACCAACATGGTACATGTATACATATGCAACAAACCTGCATGTTGTACACATGTACCCTAGAACATAAAGTATAATTTTAAAAAAAATTGGAACATCAAAGAAAATAAAGAAAATTTCCTGCCTTTATACTATTGGGGTAGTAATGATAAGAGTAGTAATAGCAAAACGAGTCAATGGTAAGACTTGAAAAGGGTCTTCCAACATTTTTCATGATATTTTTGAAAATGTTCATAACGTATGGTGCTTTTGTGAGAATTTATAAATAAGATTTTTTTCAAAATACCTTCCAAAAGTTATTTGACTTTATACTCAGAGAAGACCCGGAGGTAGAAAAGTCACATGCCATTACACAATTGTAACAGATTAATAAACTTAGGCCAAAGGAAATAAAATGACTTGCTTAAGAAGAAGAATAAAAAAAAAAACCTGCCAAACCTACTGAAGCAGAATCTTTGGGACCTTGATTCAGGAATCACATTATTAACAAGCTCTCGAGATCTCTTTTAAAGCCAGCATGGATCTGGTCCAAGTTAAAATGTTTGGGAACCAATAGACTAGATGATCTCTAGGGTATTCTCCAGATCTTAAAATTCTATTTAAGAAATGTATTCTGCAAGTCAGGCATGGTGGTATGTGCCAATAGTCCCAACTACTCGAGAGTCTGAGGCGGGAGAATCACTTGAACCCAAAAATTCGTGGCTATGAACCCACCTGTAAATGAGAATGTTCACTGCACTCCAATGTGAGCAACACACCAAGACTTTGTTTAAAAAAATTTTTTTTTTTTGCTATGATTCTTATGTTGGTAATTATACAAGTAGTCATATGAATGTAATCTTTTTATCAGACGGTATCAGCCTAGATTTAGAAAGGGGGAGGGAAAAAACTGACAAAGTAAAAAAAAAAAAAAAAAAAAAAAAATCCTCTGCCTCTACCCTTTCCTGCTATTGCAGACTCTTCAAATCCCCACTTCCCCAAAATTTTGGGAGTTCACTGGGGATGTACACCATTAAACATCTTCTCTCCATTGTAGTGGCTTTCTCTTTCTGCTCAGGTTCTGGATTTTTCCTTTTCTGCTCAGGTTCTGGATCTGATGTGCACTCCTCTTCTTATGAGTAACACATATGTCACCTCTGAAACTCAACACTTTCTCCCAAAAAATCTTGGTGTAGTTGTTGCCACTATGTCCTATTCATGCCAGTTGTACTGTGCTGTGCCAGGGTACCACCATGAGCCA
>NW_012118932.1:5032932-5033608 GCF_000951035.1 Colobus angolensis palliatus
AAAATACAAAAATTAGCTGGGCATGGTGGTGGATGCCTGTATACCCAGCTACTAGGGAGACTGAGACAGGAGAATCGCTTGAACCTGGGAGATAGAGGTCGCGGTGAGCCAAGATCGTGCCACTACACTCCAGCCTAGGCAACAAAGTGAGACTTCATCACACCAAAAAAAAAGAAAAAAAAAAAGAACCTAGACAATATTCCATAATGCAATGCAATGTCTCATATACATAGTCTGTGTGGGCTTTCCAGATATTTATCTGTCCTTTTGAAGAATTTTTAATTAAAAAACTCTATAGAATCTATTCAAGCAGCATTATCTCAGGACAACTACTCACTAGATTTTCTAACAGTTGCTATTTCCCCTTTGTTAAAGGGTCAGCTGTAAAATAATGCTTTCTTTGCAGAAAGCTTGTGCGACTGGACAGATCAGATAACTCAGGGGACTTGCAGCAGGCAGTGGAGACTTTAACCCGTAGGTCACCCTTTCATCTCTCACCCAGATCAGGCCTGACAGCTGTTCAGGATCCTCCTTGGAAGGCAATGCCCAGCTGCTCGCCTCAAGACAACTGGCATCAAACTATGGAACCCTTTTGAAAGTCTTGAAATATACTTTGTTATTCCTTTTAGTTCAGTTGTCTGTCATTTCACAAATCACAAGGGTACCACAAAAACCT
>NW_012118932.1:5038533-5040143 GCF_000951035.1 Colobus angolensis palliatus
ATGATCTCCAAGTCACTATATATTTATGTATATATTATATATATATATTTTTATCCCAAATCTTTCAATTTAAGACTAAGCTTAAATGATCTCCATGAAACATATTACTGTTGTTGTTATTATTTCTTCTACTTTCATATGTATCATTAATAAATTGTTGGGGATAATTAAAGAGAATTGTTAGATTTTTCTTTGTTTATGAAAGAAAGACATTTTAATATTTATTGTTTTATTTATTTTTGAGACAGGGTCTCACTCTGTTGCCCAGGCTGGAGTGCAGTGGTAAGATCATGGCTTACTGCAGCCACAACCACCCAGGCTCAAGTGATCCTCTTACCTTAGCTTCCTGAGTATCTGGGACTACAGGTTTACACCACCACGCCTGGCTAGTTTTTTTTATTTTTTGTAGAGACAGGGTTTTGCCATGTTATCCAGCTTGGTCTCAAACTTCTGCACTCAAGTGACCATCCAACCTTAGCCTCCCAAAGTGCTGGGATTATAGGTGTGAGCCACCATACCCAGCCCGAAGGAAGGTATTTTAAAGAATTGTGTTATAATGGAGAGATTAGATTAATACTCAGAAGACCTATTCTGACTGTTAAGCTATTTGGTCATATGACTTAACTTTTCTAAGCCTCAATTTTGTTATGTATAAATTCAAAAACATTATTCCCATTCCTGCCTCATAGCATTGTTACAGAGATCAAATATGTTAATATATTTGCAAAAACTTTAAGCTTTTTGAAAACTATTTTGTGCGGATCACGAGGTCAGGAGATCGAGACCATCCTGGCTAACATGGTGAAACCCCGTCTCTACTAAAAAATACAAAAAACTAGCTGGGCGAGGTGGTGGGCGCCTGTAGTCCCAGCCACTCGGGAGGCTGAGGCAGGAGAATTGTTTGACCCCAGGAGACAGAGGATGCAGTGAGCCGAGATCATGCTACTGCACTCCAACCTGGGCGACAGAGTGCGACTCCATCTCAAAAAAAGGGAAAAAAGAAAAGGGAGAGACACCAAGAATGTACAAACATAGACCATGTGAAAACACAGCAAGAAGGAGGCCAGCTGCAAGTCAAGGAGAGAGGCCTCAGGAGACAGCAACCCTGCTGGCATCTTGATCTTGGACTTCTGTTCTCCAGAACTGTGATAAACGAATTTCTGTTGTTTGTTACAAGGTCTGTGGTATTTTGTTATGGCAGCACCAAGAAAATAATATATTGAGTATTTCCTTGTAAATATTTTTAAATAATTTTATTTTTAATGGCTGAAGATTCATCACTTTGATATAATTATGTAGCTAATTCTCTTTTTTGAAATATTTAGGTCATTCCCAATTTTTGCTATCATAAATAATGCTTTTAATATCCTTGTATGTTGGTAAATCATTTTTTAGATGCAAAATGCCCTCCAAAAAGACCATAGTGTAAATTAATGGGAATAAATTATGGGAATTCTTCGTACTATTTCTGCAACTTTTCTGAGTTAAAAATTACTTCAAAATAAAAGTCAGAGAGAAGGCCAGGCAAGGTGGCTCACACCTGTAATCCCAGCACTTTGGGAGACCAAGGTGGGTGGGTCACCTGATGTCAGGAGTTCGAGACCAGTCTG
>NW_012118932.1:5040268-5061043 GCF_000951035.1 Colobus angolensis palliatus
AAATAAATAAATAAATAAAGAGAAATCTCCTAACAAGGCTAGATACCACTAGAATATTTACATGACTATTATCCTGCAGCCAATATTGTGTAGGCACAGGACCAGAAAAGCCTTCTTGGAGATCAATATTCTGATTGCAAATACTGCCAGTCCAACAGGGGACCCTAACAGGAATGCCTTCTCTTGGCAGGAATTTGACAATTTGGTGCACAGCTAAGGATGGGGAAGGAAGGAAATCTAGAAACATCTTTCTAAAAATTATTGGTCCTGCACAGAGAAGAACAAATGTGAAAATGGAGGTCGGATTCCTACCTTTGCTGGTCTCTCCTTGATTTTATAAGCAATGACCATGGTGACACAGCTCCCTTATGCTTCCCATTTTAGTAAAAGATTTACCCTAGCTCTTAGAATCAGGTGGTGTTTCACAGGCTTTTCTATGACAATTCAATAACAGTCAAATATTTATTGAACACTTATGCAGAGTTTTGTTGGGGGTTATAGAAATTAATGAGGACCGTTCTCTACCTTCTAGGTGGACACACTAGTGAGACAGACTCACAGAAAGGAAAACAATAGGCTATCATAAAAACTGAAGGAACTAAGCCTCACTGATGGCTGGGAAGGCACTGAATATGCATTAAAGAGATCAGGGAAGCATTAATAGAGGAGGTAGAGTTGAAGGATGAATAGGATATTGCTAGGCAGAGTCAAATGGAAAAGCTGCTAAAAGTACCTCACATCTGAAAAAGAATGACCAGGGATCACGCCTGAGATGGTGCATGGAGCATGTCATGGGAGATGAAGCTGGGTATGGGAGCCAGTACTATGGATTTTGAATTATTAAAAGGCCAACAATTTGCATTTTAAGACTACTGAGAAAATGTTAAGGGTAAAAGAGCAGAATATGTATCTTGCCTGGTTCAAGGGTGACAGAGAAGGGTTTGCTCTACCCCCATCTCCTAATTCATTTCAGGAGGACACTGTTGCACTCTGCAGAGCCAGAGAGAGTTATGTGTTAGCCACGTACTATAACACAAAGCTGTGATATGATGTGATCAGATCAAAGACTCCACACATTGCTGCTGAGTGCATAGCCGACATGTTTAGTATTTGTCAACGCATGAAATAATGGTTCATGCTTCATCTGTGTTAAAGCATAATGCAGGTTCACTTGTGTTAAGGTTTAAGTATGCGTCTGCCGATCACTGTGTGACCTTCTGGAAGTGACATACCCTCTGAGAACCTCAGTTTCTTTTTCTGTCAAATGTGGGTATTAAAAGCTACCTCATAAGGATTTTGTGAACATTAAATGAGATCACGCACACGAAAGTGTTTGCCAGCTATAAAGCATGATATAAATGTTATTGTTACTAGGATAATTTGTGTGTGTGTGTGTGTGTGTGCGCGCAAATGACAGGGGGAGAAACGCTTCTGTACTATTTTACCAGAAGGTGGCAGCATTTTGTTTACTAGGCATTTCCTGTCTGTGTTAACTCTAGTGGGTATTTTCTGGAGACTTCTTCAGGCAACCAAGGAAATCTCATGGGGAGGTATATGAGCTGAAGACTTTTATTCTTGTTTGTCTTATTTTGTTTTAAACTACAGGGAGATTAATATATAGAGAAGTTACAGGGAACAAAGTCTTCTTAGAAGCTCAATTATGGGAAAAGCATTTGCTCTCCTGGCCCACCACTGGAGCATAAGCCCTTCCCTGAGCCTCCCATTTGCTGGAGTCTTTTAAAATGCTTTTATTGTTGTCTGGTGTTTGAAGCAGAGATGTACATTTTGGATCTGATTAATGTTTTTATTGGATTGTCTCTGTGTCTCCTACATGTTAATCCACATTACCATATTCAAACACGTACATTCACTGAACACTTTCTGGCTGCAGAGATTCTAGATAAAATTGCAAACATGGTCGTATTTTTCAGGATCTTACAGTAAGTGTTGTTGAGAAGATCAAGTATGAAAGAACTTGAAAATGGTTACAAAATAACATATCAACATGAATAAGCAACAATACCGTCAACAGAATTGGGGGTCCTGAAAATGCAAAAACAATGATCAGAGTGAGAGGAGGGTGGTGAGGCTTTCTGGAGGGAATATATTCTACTTGTTATTTCATATCAAAATTTGTGATGTTTCATAACCTATTCCACCACGCACACACCCAAAACACCCTATACCTCATCATTTTTAAAGGTCTTATTTATTTATATGTATATTTATTAAAAAATGTTTGAGTTTGTTAAAATGTATTATTTCCTGTTACTTCTTATAGAGATATGACAGTCTTCTGGATATATTGCAAAACTAAGGTTTCAGAGAGCAGAGACTACATCTATCTAAATATCTTTGCAGTGTGTCTAGTGAAACTAAATAGGCTTGTAGCAAGTCATTTTAACCACCTTTTTAAAAAAATTGCTTTCCAGTACTCTACTTGGGTAGCCAAAGTGTTCCCTAGACTTGGTTTTGCTTTCCGTCTTAGCAGTGAGGATCATACAATAATGCTGGTGCTGTGAGGAAACGTGTCAGCCGTGAAGTACAGTCCAATTGATACTTATTGTCTTATCGCATGTTGGGACAATAAAAGAAGATTTTTTAATTTAAGAAATTATTATTTACATGGTGACAAAAGACTGTGAAGCCAAAACCAACAGCATATCAGATTTGGTTTCACTAAGAAAAAGAACAGGACTCCACTTGGGATTCAATCTCTATGATCATTGCCTCCCTGGTAGGAGCTGGGAAAGTATCTAGGTCTACAAAATTTCCCCTGAAGCCCATGCAGTTGTCAATTACCACTGCTACCATTTTCATTTCCAAATTTGTTTTTTTTTTTTTTTTTTTTTTTTTTTATATGGAGTCTCGCTCTGTTGCCAGGCTGGAGTGCAGTGGTGTGATCTCAGCCCACTGCAACCTCCACCTCCTGGGTTCAAGCAATTCTCCTGCCTCAGCCTCCCGAGTAGCTGGGACTACAGGCGTGCACCACCACACCCAGCTAATTTTTGTATTTTTAATAGAGACAAGTTTTCACCATGTTGGCCAGGATGGTCTCGATCTCTTGACCTCGTGATCCACCCGCCTAGGCCTCCCGAAGTGCTGGGATTACAGGCGTAAGCCACCGTGCCTGGATTCCAAATTTGTTTTAGAATTGATCTTATTTTTGCCCAACATCCACTTAAGTGCCCTGCTATCTCAGAATAAGGGGCAAAGATGTATATAGCTAACCCTTTCTTTTGTCTGTGAGAGCAAACAAATAATTAAACCATATTAAAATAAGGTAGTTCTAGACCTCCTGAGATATTTGGCAATGCACAACATGACTTGTGAAAGTCATTTTTCCCCTGAATCTCATTTTACCCATCTATTAAAAGTGGGGGGTGGGGAGGGTGCAAGGATGGTGGCACAGATGAGCGCTAAGGATGGTGGCACAGATTAGCGCTAAGGATGGTGGCACAGATGAGCGTTAAGGACCCTGCCAACTTGGACCTTCTATGATTCTAAAAGAGGTCAAGTTTTGATAATTGCCTGGGACTCAGTATCAGGCTGGTAATTGCCTGGGATTCAGTTTCAGGCCCCTGTAAGGAGCGTCAAGAGTCCTTTTAATGAAACTCATTTTGCTGTATGTATTTATAACAGCACTTGAATGAGGCTGGTTGGGTACTGGTCAATAATGGGGCCTAATAAGAAAACTATCACCAAATCAATCCTTTCCCCTCCAGTTAGGAAGCATCATTCACTACCATTCAGGTAGTGAGAACACCAATTCAAGCTGCCCAGGGTCTCCAACAAATGTGGAAAATGTGAACACCGCCTCTAATGATGAATGCCACAAATCTAGAAAAATTATTATCCATGAATCAGCAAAAAGAGCATTTGCCCTTAAGTAATAGACCTTAAATTTGAGACCTAGCTCTGGACCTAGCTCTGGCTCTAACTTGGTTTGAGTCCTCAAAGCCAACTTCAGTTTATGATATTTAAAACTTAAGCATATCATCTAATAGCATGGCTGCAGTGTTACTCAGCTGACATAATAAATGTGAATTTTTATAAAGATGTATCAATCACCATTAACTGAGAATCCACAATATGAAAGTTACATGGTTTTCAAGGAACTTTCAGGGTTTTTTGTGGGGATGAGGAGAGTGGCAGGCATGCAAACAAGAACCATTTTAAAAGATTAAAACTGGTAAGCCAGTAAGAGGAGTACAAAATGGCACGAGCAGAAACTTCATTCGGGTAATTCACTATATTAACCGAAAAAAAATAAGTTAAACTGTAAGGTAATCTCAATAGGTACCAAAATTACGACAGAAAAAATAATTTGATAAAATTTAACAGCTATTCCTGATTGATTAAAAGCCATCAGAAAATTCCCATACTAGAAAGAGGCCACGTACCAAGAACCTAAAGTAAATGTCGTAATAACATTAGAAACATTCTCTGTTAGATACAAAACAAGTAAAAGGTGCCCCTTACAATCACCACTCTTATCTGACATCATCGTAGGGATCTTATCCAAAAACAAGACCAAATGAAGGAACAAGGAAATCTATTAATTATGGGGGGAAAGGTGATATATTTTTTCAGTTAATATGATCACCTATCTAGAAAATCTACAAGAATCAATTTTTAAAAGAATAAAGATTAGGAATTCAGCAATGTGGCTAGATTCAAGATCAATAGCTTTCCTAGACACTAGCAAAGCCAATTAGAAAATACAAAATAAAAATCACAATCACAACAGCAACCAAAACTATGACATTTCTAGAAATGCAAGAACTATATGACTTACTAAAATGCATAAACAAAGACCTGAAAAAATGGAAAGACAAGCTGTATTCCAAGAAGGGAAGACTCATTGTAAATAAGCAGTGCCAGGTGAACAATTAAAAGAACGAGGCAATCCCATTACTGGGTGTATACAAAGGATTATAAATCATTCTACTATAAGGAGACATGTACATGCATGTTTACTGCAGCACTATTCATAATTGCAAAGACTTGGAACCAACCCAAATGCCCATCAGTGATAGACTGGATAAAGAAAATGTGGTACATATACACCATGGAATACTATGCAGCCATAAAAACGGATGGATTCATGTATTTTGCAGGGCCATGGATGAAGCTGGGAACCATAATTCTCAGCAAACTAACACAAGAACAGAAAACTAAACACCGCATGTTCTAACTCATAAGTGAGAGATGAACAACGGGAAAACATGGACACAGGGAGGGGAACATCACACACCAGGGCCTGTCCGGGGATGAGGGGCTAGGGGAAGGATACCATTAGGAGAAATACCTAATGTAGGTGACGGGTTGATGCGTGCAGCAAACCACCATGGCACCTGTATCCCTGTGTAACAAATCTGCACGTTCTGCTCATGTACCCCAAAACTTAAAGGATAATAATAAAAATAAATAAATAAATAAGAACAAGGCAGCTTCAGGCATGCTGAGATGCAAAGATTTTCTGGACATTCTATTAAGTGGGGAAAAAATATAACAGAATAATATAAAAAGAAATTATTCATTTTTCTAAAAAAAAACAACAAAACCATGTAGAGTTGATTTTTGAATAATGCAGGAGTTAGGGGTGCTGTCCCCTGTACAGTTGAGAAGCCATGTATAATTTGTGACTCCCTATAAACATAATGACAAATAACCTACTGGTAATGGTAGCCTTACTGATAACATCAACAGTTGATTAACACATATCTTGTATGTTATATGAATTATACACTTCATTCTTACAATAAAGTAAGCTAGAGAAAAGAAAATATTATTAACGGAATTATAAGGAAAGGGAAATAGTTTTACAGTAGTGTACTGTATTATAGATACATATATCTGTTTACAAACGGAATCATCTGTCCGAAATGGTGGGCAACCATAGCTGCAGATCTCAATCTTACCAAGCAATTCGACTTTTTCTTCTAAAGTCTTGACTTTTCTCCACTTCCTGGGAGCACTACTGCATTACTAGTGGCACTTCATATGGCTTTCTTGGTGTTATTCAAAGTCTACTATATTGCATGGGAAATACAGAAGAACCACCCCAAGAGATCACTTCTTACTGCGACATGCAATTTGCTGGAGAGAGGAACCACTCACGTGGAGACCCACGTCACTGGGTGTTTTAAGCAGATGTTTGCTATTCTCCTCACTACATCGTAACACGAGGGATCTGCAAAACTGTTGCAGTAGGGCAGTATGTACTCCAGTTAACTTTACGCACTTATGATCTAATACTGCATCTTTACTTTTGTTTACACTTCTCTTGACTGCGGATGGTGCCATGCATGGTAACTAAATATTTATGTGCATAAGTTTTCACAAATTTTAACTTTTTATAACAGATTTATACCTATGTCATAGTAGTACATGATAAAATAGACTCATACCTACATATATTTTATGCATTCATAACATACCTTCATTTATTTATTTATTTATTTTGAGACAGAGTTTTGCTCTTGTTGCCCAGGCTTGAGTGCAATGGTGCCATCTCGGCTCACTGCAACCTCAGCCTTCCAGGTACAAGAGATTCTCCTGCCTCAGCCTCCCAAGTAGCTGAGATTACAGGCACGCACCACCACGCCTGGCTAATTTTGTATTTTTAGTAAAGATGGGGTTTCTCCATGTTGGTCAGGCTGGTCTCGAACTCCCGACATGCCTTTCTCTTAATGTTTCAATACTTCTAGGCTAACAGATTCATCTGTGAGTTTTTTCAAATTGTCAAAAGTCTCCAAAAAAATGTACTATATGTTTATTGAAAACCTGTGTGCGAGTGGACTATAACAATTTAAACCCATGTTGCTCGAGAGTCAACCGTATTTCTATGTATATGTGTTCAAGGAAATGCTTAGCAAAAGGTAACATGGTTATTTCAAGGAAAGGGGTTGGGATAGGCACAGGAAGGAGGAATTCAGCCTTTTTGGTAGTCTTAGGATTTCTTTTAGCAACATATATTAGTGTATCTTTTTTGAGAGGTATTACCACCAATGGGGAAAATGAGGGAAGAATGGGAGAAGCGGAATTTTGTAGAGCAGGCTTTTGCAAGATGAGAAGGAGGTTTTCAACAGGTTTAGATAGAAGCATACATTCCAGAATGGAGGAAAAGCCAGGAGGAAAAACTTGGTAGCATAAACCTGAAGGAGACAACAGCTTTACCTGTACTTTATAATTTAAAAGCACTATAGCATTTCATGTAAGTAGTGCTGTAGTATAAATGGTTTAAATCATCCGTTCTGGATTTGAATCCCAGCTTTGCTAGTAGCTAGCTGTGTGACTTTGGACAAGTAACCCAAACTCTCTGAACTTCCATTTTCTCATCTCTAAAGCATATATTGGAACCTAATTTATGGTAATGTCTTAACTATAAACCAAAAAGCAGAGAAAAATCTGAAGCATGGGTGCCCACATAGGGCCTTCTTACCTGTACTAATCTACTCTGAAATTTTGGATAATTCTTTTCCACATGAAAACACCAAATTTTTCCATTTTCTGTCATAAAAATCATCATTATTTTAATCTAAATAATGTCTTTGCCATACTGTTTCCCCAAGATGCCATGCGATAAAATGGTAAGGAACCAAGTATGTCTTGAAGTCTGCACAAGGCAAGCCCATACATTGCATCAAGCAGGGACATTTCTCTAATGCACAGGGGACTGGTGAAGGAAGATTGTTATAAAAAAGCTTTTAACACACAGCATTTTCTTTTTCTTTCTGGTTTGCCATAGATTGTGCTTTTCCTCTCCTAAGTGAAGGAAATGGGGAAAATGATAGATGAAAATTCGTAAGGCAAGTCAGCTTCTAAAGAGAAAATCATGCCTAGGAAAGAACAGACTTTCTCCCAGTAGATGAGAACAGTCTCATCCCAGCAGATGAGACTGAAGTCAGTCACAGTGTTTAATGTTTTAACAAGAATGTGGGCATAAGTAATGTCATTACAAAATGGGATTCCATAAACCAGAAAGGTTGTGCCTGTGAGTTTTTGCATGATTAGGCTTTTGGAGAATGAAGAAAGAAAGGGATAGAAATGTAGTCAGAATTTGATTTTTATCATCTCAGACTTACAGGAAAGAAATGGTGAGTCAGTAGAGCATAAGAATTACTATTTCAATATCCCAAGGGAATGCTTTCTGTTTAGAAAAAAACATATAGATTGCATGCAATTAAGGAAGTACCTTACGTGAATTATGCACGTAGGAACTGAATCTTCCAAAATCTAAATGGGAGATTCACTGATCCATAAGACTAGGGGTTAAGATTTGAGTTAGCATCGGTTTATTTTTGCCGTTACTGTTCTTGTATATTCTGCAACATCCACTCCTCAGGTCAGGCAAAAGTTCTGTGTTATCGACACTCCTTTTTATTTAAAAATCTCTTTAAGGACCTGTGTAGCCCATTACAAATAAATTGATTAATTTTCAAAGATGTTAATTAAAAATATTAAATGAGAGGCTCAGTGAGTTTATTCCTCTGCTTAAAATCTCTCAAATATGTACACATGGACACAAAACTACTTTGCTAAAAATTGTATATCAAGCTCTTATTAAAATATGTGTATTATAAATTTGTTTATGCACTACAGCAACAAAAGACATGTCTGCTACACTTAGCCTGTCCTTGCACCCCTGCCCTGAGACATTCTTTCCCAATTCTACTGCCCCTGTATTTACAAGCCCATGAGTCTCCTCAAGAGTCTCAAGTATCTAGCTGGGCACGGTGGCTCACGCCTGTGATCCCAGCACTTTGGGAGGCCAAGGCAGGAGGATCACTAAATTCTTGTGATCCAGGAGTTCGGGACCAGCCTGGGCCACATGGTGAAACCTCATCTCTACTCAAAATATAAAAATTAGCCAGGCATAGTGGTGCACACCTGCAGTCCCAGCTACTCGAGGCTAAGGCAGGAGAATCACTTGAACCTGGGAGGTGGTGGGGTGCAGTGAACCAAGATCATGTCACCTCCCTCCAGCCTGGGCAACAGAGCAAGACTCTGTCTCACAAAAAAAGAGTCTCAGGTTTCTCAGCGTTACTAGATTCCAAGGGAGGCTAGAGAACTCTTTTAGCCTGTGTCTCCTTAGCATCCATGACTTCTGGCTTTACTTATCACAAGGCCCTCTGCATTGCAGGACCAAGCATAAAAGCTCCTAGAGCAACGGTTACATTATACGTGACACTTAGTGACTAATAGGTCCTGCTGTCATCATCAAAAGCATTTTTGAGCATCTCTTGCCAGAGGAGGTGTATAATACAGAGCGTTTGCTCTATTGGTCTGTGTTTCAGTGGCTGGCCTGAGAAATCTTTCTGGAGCAGTAGAGTCCCTAAAAGAATTGTAAGTTCATAGTCTGACTAGGTCTGGGTATCACCAAGTTGACCTGTGTGATCAATCCTAAATCAAGCCATATCGTGAAGTAGCTGGTGCCCGACTTTTCAGAATCTAGACCTAACATGACGGAGGGTCAAATTTGATCCCACTGGAATCAGAAAAGTCCTGCACAAACTCAGCCACACACGATAACCACAGGTCTAGCTGATCGTTTTAGATGCTTATTCTTGTTTTTACACCTTGAGAGTGTATGCGTGGCTTTGTAGAATCTTGTTACTCCTGGGGACAAAAGCAGACAAAATCACAGCACACGCTCTAACAAAAATGAGAAAGAAGTATGCACTTACAGAGAACAGATCGGAGTTTGGATTTAGGCTCCTTAGTCACCTGCATGTATCTTGGGCAAAACTATTAATCACCATGAACTTCAATTGTTTCAACTGTAAAAAGAAGATAACAGCACTTACCTACCTTACAAGGTTATGGGAAAGCTCAAATTTGGTAATAATTGTGAAAATGTTGTGTAATATGCAAAAAAAACCACATATATATTTGGAATGACTCCTGTTTTATTAGTAGTAGTAGTATTTTCCATGCTCATGAGCATGCTAGAACATCCTAAACATCATTTAGTACAGTGCTCCTAAACTATGTGTGCATGAGAACCACCTGGGGGTTCTGTTAAAATACAGATTCTGATTTAGTAAATCTGGCAAGGGACCGAAGAGTCTGTAGTTCTAATAAGCTCCCAGGTGATAACAATACTGCTAGTCTGGATACGCCAATCTATGTAGCAAGGACTCAGTGCAACTTAGGACCCTTAAAGATGATAGCTGTATAAAATGGCTCCATGTATGACTCTGAGAGGAAGAATCTGAACATCTCACGTTACTTATTTTATTTTGAACATACAGACAGTTTTTACTTTGCATCGATTGCATGTGCAGAGGGCACAAGAGTCTGTTAGACAGCGTCAGTTGTAGACTGTTGGATTCTGCTACTACAAACAATAAATGCAATCAAAGAATGTTGATGAATATCTTCTATACCCTCCTTTCCCTTCAGAGATTCCGCCCTGCCTAAATACTCAGCTATCCTTTAGAGAAAATTCAATTTGGCAACTCGTTCTTGGCAGTCCTGAGAAATTCTTTCCAGGAGAGAAGAGTTATGACAGGATGGCCTGGGAGGGGGCCTTACCTTACACATGTCCGCCAGCCCCAGCAGCTTCTCAGCAGCTGTGCTCACTGTGAAATTCATCTTTGTCACAAATAGCAAATCGCATGCTATGGAATATCACAATCTCATTATGGGATGTCATCTCACAGCACAAATGCATTATTTTCACCAGAGTCACAGACAGTGCAGCCCACATCACAGCCAGCGTGTGATGGAGAAGCTCTATCTGGATGTATTTGGGTGTGTGATTTACACATGGCAGGACCCGGACAGGTGGGGACTGCAGCCAGCCCCACAAGGGCTCTGAAGAAGGTTTCTCCTTCACGGTCTCTTAAACACAAAACCCACTGTTTGGAAAATGTGACACCTACTTTAAGGGAAAGAAATAGGGACAGCTCCAATCACCTCCCTGTCACACTTACTTTCCTTCTTCAGTAGTAGAATTTAGACCTCACAACAAAGAAACTGGTAAAATTCACACTCAACTTCATGGGATGTGCCCACAGTAAAATATCTGGTATTAAATTCCATTCTACAGAAAAACCGTCATTTAACAGGCATTGTATCTTGCACAAGAAGAAGCACCTTGCTGTAGTATTTTGGAATTGTTTTCTTTTTTTGAGACAGAATCTTGCTCTTTCTCCCAGGCTGGAGTGCAATGGCGCAATCTCAGCTTACTGCAACCTCTGCCTCCCAGGTTCAAGCAATTCTCCTGCCTCAGCCTCCCAAGTAGCTGAGATTACAGGTGCCTACCACTGTTCTTAGCTAATTTTTTTGTATTTTTAGTAAAGATGGGGTTTCCCCATGTTGACCAGGCTGGTCTCAAACTCCTGACCTCAAGTGATCCACCCAGCTCAACCTCCCAACATGCTGGGATTACAGGCATGAGCCACTGCGCCCGGCCTAATTTTGGAATTTCTATGGTGAGCAAATAATCTTACCTAGGGAATAAGATATAACATAATAACATGTATTTTTACTTATGGCCAGTTTATAGTCTTAAAAAGAGAGAACCAAATATTCTGGAGAAATGGAACAGTATAAATATCATAACGAAAAATATTCATTTAAAAGGGATCTAAAAAACTCTCCTATCTTTCATTCAGTGCTTTAGTCAGTTCCTTACATTGTGGTTGGCTAATCTCTGCTTGAATATCTGGGGTATTGGGAATATCATCATCTTCAGAAAAATATATTTTTACTTCTGAAAGATTTGGACTAAAAGAAAGTTCTTGCACATATTGAGTCTGTGTCTCCAGTTCTCTACCAACACTAGTTCCAACTCAGGGGTTCACAGACTAAGTCTATTTCATCATCTTCCTAGACTTCCACCTTTCTGAATTCTACTGCCACCAACAATATCTCTAATGCTATATTGGTGAATGAGATTTTGCAGGGTGCAGCAGGAAAAAAATAATTTTATGAAGGAGTGGCATTATGTCACATTTAATTTTTAATTTTTTTCAAATTCGATTGCATGTGCTTATCAGAGAGAGAGAGAACAGGAAACACGAACAGCAAGCAAGAGAAAAAGCAGTAACATCCTAAGGAATGTTGATGATTCTGTCTACCATTTTCCCCAGTGAGTGTACACACCAGCAGAAGACAAGAATCCATTCCCTCTGCTGGCTCAGTTCCCAGGTGTCTCCCACAGTATACACAGCTTACCACACTGAACGTGATTTAAGTATTTTAGATGATTTTTTGTATAAAACATGGCACCTAAACATGAGCCAACTACTTTATTTGGCTATCCACTAAGAAATAGCAATCATTTCCATCTTTGGAGAAAAACTCACTGTATTAAACCTACTGAGAGGTGGTATATTAGTCTCCAACACGGACTCTTTCTAGAAAATAATCACAGAAAATTTTGGCTACATGTGAGTGGTGTATTGTGCCACATTGAATTTAGAATCCACCATTTTTCCACATGCATGGAAGTTATTCCAGGGTGTACATTATGGCTAACCTCTCAAGTTCTTTTTTTAAGAGGAAATACTCAGATCTCCCCCGCTTCAAACTGACACTTTTGTAGTTTTTATAATTTGTATGGCTTTGCAGGAAAGCACATATGATCAAAGGCTATCTGACACAAGAAGAGCAATACCAGCTCCTCCAGTTTCTTAAGGAGGGCAGCAATTAGTCAGATTTGGGGAAGAGAGAAGCAAATCAAATCCTCATTACATAGCCAAAATAAATACAGACCTTTAGTAAAGGAGAAGGGATCCAGGTGTTTTCTATGAGCTTACCTGTTAGTCATACATAAATTAAGTGCCTACTTATATGTCTGTAGTAAATGACAATCATTAAATTAGTTTTTTACATCCAGGAGTCTTACTAGTGACTATAGTTGAATATGGTTTCATTAGACTGACCAAATGCTTTAAACTAAGTATGTGGTTTTCTATTGCTGCTATAACAAATTACCCAAACTTACTGACTTAAAACAACATAAATAGATTATTTCATAGTTCAGGAATGTCAGGAGTCCAAAACAGGTGTTATAGACTAAAGCCAAGGTATCAGCTGAGTCATGTTCCCTCAGAAGGCTTTAGGATGTTGCGTTTTCCAACTTCTAAAGGTTGTCTACATTCCCTGATTTATGACCTCCTTTCAAGAATAGCGTCATATCCCCCTCGGCTTCTGTCTCCACATCTCCCTCTCTGACTCTGACTCTCCTGCCTCACTCTTATAAAGACCCTTATGTTTACACCAGTCCCATCAGATAATTCAGGATAATCCTACCATTTCATGATCCCTAATTTGATCATGCTCATAACGTCCATTTTTCCATATGAGATAACCTGTTCGCGGGTCTGGGGATTCGAATGTGGGCTTCTTTGGTGGGGGGGGTATTATTCAAGCCTCCATACTAAGTTAAAGCCGGTGGAATTCTGCATTTTCTAATGTAAGTGTGTATTTCCTCATCTATAAGGCATGGTAGGGAGAGAAAGGTATGTTTGCCCCAGAGTCTGATCTTAGCACTTACCCTCCCACTGCTTAGCCATATGATTTCGGGTAAGCCATTTTCGGGGCTGGGACTAAAGTGAATGAGTTAACTAAGGCACACAACTTAAGGTGGAACCCCCCACTCAGGTGCCAACCTGTACTTGCACAACCCTGAGAGTGAGTGCCTCCTTAAATTTCAGGTTCTAGGAGCCCTTCATGCCTCCTCCTATGCCCTGCATCGCTTTATCGGTCTATGGCTTGGTTTTCTCATCTATAAAAGGAAGGTACAAAGTTAATAATCATTGCTCCTTTCTATCTTGCCTTTTTGTTTTATTTGTAAGAAATAAATGAACTAGTGGACACGAACACATTTTAATAGCACGATGTCATGTACACATTAATAACAACTAAGGTTTTTTTAAAGCATGAGGATAGAATAAGGGACACTTCTATTTTTCATTCAATTAATATCATCGTTAATTTATGTAATCCAAAAAGTGTTAATGATCATGTTTATAAAGATGAATTAGGAATGGATTCATCTAGGGTTAAGGAATATGTTTATACAGATGAATTAGGAATGGATTCATATAGGAACCGTGTTCATTCGGGACAATGGTTTTTCAGTCTTGGCGATGCATTGTCATCACCTGGGGAGCTTTACAAAGTGCTGATGCCTGGGTCTTATCTCCAGAGAATGTCATTTAATTGATGTGGGGTACAGCCTGGGTGATGGAATGTTTAAAACTCCCCAGCTGACTCTAATGTGCAGCCAAGGTTGAGAACCACTGGTTAATGACTACTTTTAGAAGCCTCAGAAATGTGTTTTGAATTGATTTAAATTTTATGGAGGGTATAGCACACACATTTCCTGCCTACAGAATGTATTCCATAGAATCAAAGCGACAGCAAAATTCTCAAGATTGTATTCTGGTTCAAACATGAAACCTTTCTGTTAACAATAGGAGACATCTAAACATCACAATGCAAGTAAATGCTTGTTTTTAACGACAACAAAAAAGTACTGCGGGCAAGTAAAAAACAACCAAATACAGTGTTTCCTATATGGATTAAATCCTAATACAGTGGTTTTATTCTTTATCTTGACCAAGGCAGTGGTTCCAGATCTTGACTGAACATTAGAACCATCTGCAGAGCTTTTAAAATTCCAGTACCCTAGCTGCACCTAAGAACGATCGAGATGAAATCTCTGCAGGTGAGACCCAGCATCCGAATGTTTTAAAGCCTGCCCAGGTGACTTCCATGTGCCAGCAAAGTCAGAACCCACAGCCTAATTAACTTAAACTCAAAATCAATGCAGCCAACGTTAATTGAGAACAGGCCATTGCCAGGGATTGCAAGAAGACGCTCCCTACCCCGAAAGGCACTGAGTCTAACACCAGAGAACAAACATGGGGACACGCAGTTGATAAAGGTAAGAGCAGGATGCAGTGTGAGAGCACAGAGGAGGACAAGCATGCAACAACTCCTTAGACAAAGCATGCGGGAGAGGAGAGCACTTAGCGTGTGCAAAGCACAGAGGCCTATATGAAACAAATTGACTATGTCACATAGGATTACTGATTTGCTGAGTTAGAATAGGGTTAAACAGTGCTTTATTGCATAAAAAGCATTTTAGCATTCATCAGCTCATTTAAACACAATTCTTGAAATACTACTCAACAATAAAAAGGACCAAACTAGCAATACACACAAACAGTAAGAAAGATAAATCTCAAGGAAATCACGCTGAGTAGGAAAGGCCATTCTCAAAACTATATATTGTATGAAATCGTTTATGTAACATTCTTGGAAAACAGAATTCCAGTGATAGAATAAATCAAAGGTTTCTAGGATTTAAGAATGAGGGAAGAGGCTGGGTGTGGTGACTCACCTGTAATCTCAGCACTTTGGGAGGCCAAGGTGGGTGGATCACCTGAGGTCAGGCGTTCGAGACCAGCCTAGCCAACATGGCAAAACCCCGTCTCTACTGAAAATACAAAAAATTAGGTAGGCATGGTGGTGGGCACCTGTAATGCCAGCTACGTGGGAGGTTGAGGCAGGAGAATCGCTTGAACCCGGGAGGCAGAGGTGGCAGTGAGCCGAGATCACGCCACTGCACTCCAGCCTGGGCTACAGAGGGAGACTCCATCTCAAAAAGAAGAAAAGGGATGAGAGAAAGAGGAAAAGGGGAGAGTTTTGAGTATGAAGTAGTACAAGGAGGGGGTTAATTGCAGTGATGGATTACTTCTGTATCTTAAGTGCAGTAGATATATCAATCTACAGGTGAAAAGGGGTATACAGCTATACACTCACTCTGTGCCAATGTCAATTTCCTAGTTTCAATATCGTCCTATAGTTAAATAGGAGGGCACCAATGGAGAAAACTGAGGGAAGGACACACTAGACCTGTCTGTACTATGTCTGCAACTTTGTGTAAATCTATAATTATTTCAAAATAAAGTTTTTCTTTAAAAGAAACCTAGAAAAATAAAATAAAATGAAATGAAATGGATTGTTACCAAAAAAGTCCTACAATTCCATTATTACTATATGACTCAAAAGGCAGTTTAGGACCTAGAAAAGGGAAAACATTTCTCAGTTTTTCTTTTCTTTTTTTAAAATTGCTTTATTCTCTCCTTACTTCTCTTCTCTTCTCTGTATTCTTTCTTTCTTTTTCTTCCACTCTCTTGCTTTTTCTTTTTTCTCCTCCAATATTAATCTCTTCTCCAAAATTACAGCTTGAAGAATACATTATTTATTTATAAATAATAATAAAGGGCCTAAGTCATGAAGAACAGTTAGTGACGTTCCAACAAGTAATCTGTTGTTACTAGGCTACAAGTCCATTCTGAAAATTTAGCTTACGATTTCCACAGCAGGATACTCATATGCTGTTTTATTAATATGCTAACTTAAGGCTAAAATAAAAATCAAATAACATCTCAATTATAACCACTTTGAGTTTCTTTAGTCTAATGGTGATATCTTGGCAACAAAGAACAAAGTTTTGGAATGAGGACGAAAAATGCAGTTTAGATTTTAGAGTTTAGAACGTTTCTATGTTTACAGACATTCGTTACAGACTGATATTTTAAATTATGTTTTGCTTAAAATTTGTTCCTATAACAATAATAAGATGGTCCTTTATGGTGAGAATTTCTGTATTAACCTCATTAATATATCTAACGAATTTAGGCACTTCTATTGTAGCTAAATGCGCTTGAAAAATTATCTATTTTTAAAAATCACATTTTTCTTTTGATTTCCATTTTAATAGCAAAAATAAGTTTGTTCCAGCAGTTCTTGCAAACTTCAATCCATAGTGAGAAGTGGGTTGATTAGAAGGTTCTCCCAGGATAGGCAGCCAGGCTCTGGCTGCAGTCTGAACTCGGGGCCTGATTAAAGATTCCCTGCTCTTCCCACTCAGTGACTGATGTTCTTGACAATAGACAGATACCGGAATTCAGAGGACTCAGCACTTTCTCAATAAGATACCAGCGCTGTAAATAAATCATTCTTGATCTTTAAATGCCATTTATATTTCCAAGTAAGAAACATACACCTAAAATTATTGAAAGGGATAAATGGAATTTGTTCAAGCAACAAAAATAAATGGAGCCTTTTTCTTTTATAAAGAAAATTACATACTTCAGAGAAGCTAAAAATACCTTTAATTGGAGAGAATATGAATACCCCTTAAGGAAAATGAAGAAGCTAATTGTACCAAGAAATGTAATGAGATTATCACGTACCTTAATGGTTCTGGAGACACCATGGCCTTTCTTTTTTAACTGTTAAAGAAATCTGTACATTTGTTAACTTACAGAAAGGAGATCATGTACCATAATGGGTTTTTGAAAAGCTACTCTATTAAGTTCTTCCAACTCCAAGTGACCAAATAAAGTCGAATCACAACAAATCTAGAAAAATACATTATGAATTTAAAGAGACTCCCTTCTTGAGGTCTTCTTGAAAGTGAAATATAAAATAGATGTGCTAAGAGCTACTTGCAAAAAAGAAAACCCTAGACCAAGTTTCAAATCCTAGGATGTATGGAGCTGTCCCTCAGGCACGAGTTTCTTGCTGGTGGCAATACAACGTGATTTGATGAGGAACCAAACTAGAGAGCTTGGAGGACCCAGAAGACAAACTCATTGTAGAACTCTGAAACCCGACGGGGACTTCAGTCTTTCTCCTGTCATCTGCTTCCCAGATCTCCGTACTCAGTTACCTTAGATTCTCCCTGGTCCTCACCCAGCACTCTTCTGTCTCTGAGCCTTCCCTGCAATGGGTATTACACCCACTAGAAAGACATCCTTCACTCAGTCAGCATCTATTTGTTGAGCATCTACTATATGTGAGGGACAGAGGAAAAGACAGAATCCCTGTCTTGATAGAATTTAGCTGTAGGTGGGAGAGCAAACAAATAATTAAACAAGATACAATTTTGGATTCTAAGAGCTATGAAGAAAATCAATAAGCAATGTGATAGAGAGTAGATGGGCAGAGAGACTCACTGAATAAATATTTGTAAGCATAAAAAAGTGGCCTCCTCTTTTTTTCTTCATTTTACTTGAGTGTTGTTTGAATTTTTACAAGCAAGATACAAAATGCATAATTGTAATGTTTTACATAATATGTAAACCAGTAAGTCCTACCCATTAGCCTACAATAAAAAATGAAATTCTACTCCCTTATTACAGAAGAAGGAAGCAAGGGCCACAGAGGTTGAAGGACACGTTATCAAAATTGCGTGGCTGGTTGAGAATGAACCCAGGTTTCCTGAGGAGCTGGGATACTGGCTCCTAGAGAAGTCAGCACGCCGAGATCCTTTGCTGCAAGTGTGAATTCTTATTTATTAACCCTATATCTGGTTGCAAGGTGTGGATTGTGAGGATAAGATGTATGGAGCTATTCTCAATATAAAGAATAAATGTATATTTTTCTATAGTTGTGGGAGTACAAAGGGATGAATCTGGGGAATTTAGAGTGGGCCAGAGAGTTCTTGAATAAGCAGGAACTCACTAAGAACAGGAAGGACTGATGGGAAGCTGGGATCTCTCTCTCTCATTCTCTCTTTCACACAGGTCTGCACACACACTAACACACACCACCTCGCAACCCAGGTAGCAAGAGGACCTAACAATGTGGGGTAAAACGATGGATGGATAGATAGACACATGTCCTAAAAAACAGCTGACATCAAAGACCCATCTCCCTCACCATCACATCCTGAGAGATTATGCCTCTGCGTGACACCACTCATTAAATGACAGTCTTAAAGCATAATGAAGTGAAAAGTAAACTGAGTCAGGATTTTCTGTGACCACGATTTAATAAACATGGAAATGAAGAAGTGTCCTCTAGGAAGCAGAAGAGAGAACAAAAGAGTGTGTCTCTTTGGTTTGGGGTTCTTTGTTTTGTTTTAGAGGTTTTTTTTCATTGCCTCTCATTTAGTGTGTGTGAGGTTCTTTGAAGTGAAAATAAGATAAATATTGTATCTGCTGCATTGATTCCGGTTAGTTTTTCAGGGCAATTATTGTGGGGGGCTGGGAGTGAGAAAGGCTCTCTCTACCCTGCCCTTCCGTGAGAAGACTTCATGGCCATAGCAACCCTGTCCCCTCTTCATTCTTTACTTACTCCTCCCTTTGGGGAAAAGGGCTGTGCCTGATTGGTTGGGACTAAGAAATGAATCTGCATAATCTTGGCCCTTCATCTTTTCTTTTTCGCTTTGAGTTCTGATGTTTCTGCAGAAAGCATGCACCTGCTCTGCTTCTCGATCCCTTGAGTCTTACAAGGGCAGGCACAGAGCAGCGGTGCTATGGTTAAGTCCTGCTACTTCTGGGATTCAGTATTAGTAAGCCTGCCAGCCTATAATTAGAAACTACATTTACCAACATCAACTTCATTGGTAAAAATAATATGTTGGCTCCCAACCTACCTTACCCTTAAGCCTTATTTTCCCTTTGGTTCAGAACTCAAGTGAATAAGAAGGGTGCTATTTATTGGACCCTGTCCAATCTCAACAACTATACATGGCATGGCAGGGAAACAGCCCTCTGGTCAAACTGAGTTTGGGTTGATCACTTGGGACCTTGTAGTTGCATACTGCTTGATGCCAGTCTACCAAGAATTATTCAAGTCAGAAGACAATCAGCATTTTATTTTTGCATTTCTTGAACAAATGTTACAGAAATACATATACTGCTATTATTAAAGACTTGCATGCACTTAACATAATTAAATATTTTCATTGCAATGAAAACAAATTATCCCACTTGGATGGGTTTAAGTCTAAGAAAAATGTCAGCTTTTCCATCGAGTCAGCCTTGCTGGCACCTGCAAGATATGCTTCCTTCTGCCTGAATTCCTAAAGTGCTTCTTTTGTATCACTCAAGCTACTCACCACAACAGCAGTCTATGGCATCTGTGAATACATCTTCTCTCCCATTTCTAGTGTTGTTAGCTCCTGCAGCCCAGGAACCTTATCTTATTCATGGCTTTGTGCTTTGCAGTATCTATTATAGAGGCATGCAATTTGTAGATAGCAAGGAAATGCAATTTTAAAATGTTTAAAAGCAAGTAGATCATAAACCAAAGGGTTTAGAGCTGATGGCAAATAATATCAGATGAAAAATAATACTTTTCCTCTGCATAGCCAGTTAATTACATATTTAAAAATAAATGGACATCAAGGGCAGCCTTGAAAAGAAGAAGTTCCTAAGGAACATCCTTGGGAAGTTGAGAAAGGTAGAAAGAGGGAGGAACAGTGACTTTTATCCCGTGTTATCTCATGTGGAAGAACAGTGACTTTTATCCTGTGTTATCTCACGTGGAAGAACAGTGACTTTTATCCTGTGTTATCTCATGTTTTTCATTATTTCTTAACCTTGATAACCTATATTCCTCAGGCTCTCAGAAGCTATTAGCATAATGCAGGAACCCACCCTGCTATGAAATCCTCTCCTCCCCGTCACCATCTACAAATAGCTGTCTTAGGGGACCCTGTAGATTCCTATCAATGTAGTCTCCTGCCCAAAAAGCCCCTTGAGGTACCTGGCTCTGCCACTGTAGCTGTCTTGATCCTTGACTGAGGCTTCTAATCCCTTTCTCACAAGCTCCCAAAGCTACATTCTCAAGCTGCCAGATGGTCTCGGGACACTGGATCCTCACAGAGACTGAGGAAACTGCACCACATCACTTGACTTCAAAGAAAGAATATGTTTATGTGGTTTCACCGTGTTAAAATACAAAAAACTAGCCAGGCGAGGTGGCGGGCGCCTGTAGTCCCAGCTACTC
>NW_012118932.1:5061147-5076911 GCF_000951035.1 Colobus angolensis palliatus
CCATCTCAAAAAAAAAAAAAAAAAAAAAAAAAAAGAATATGTTTATGTGTTTTGTCTCCTAGAGAACTTTAAGAAAACAGTATTTCACCTTGGCGTCTCGTCCTTTCTCCTTATCCTTTCTTCCACCAGATACACTGCAAACCTCTTCCACATTCAGAGGAAAACATTATGAAAATCTATGCTTGAAGATCTCACTCACACCTCACCTGTGTCCCCAAAGCCCTTAAACAAGAACTCTTGCCATGCCAGCTATTCATTGCTTCAGGCCCTGACTTATCCTGCATTCATTGGCTCAAGAAGCAGCATGCTGACCAACATGGAGAAACCCTATCTCTACTAAAAATACAAAATTATCTGGGTGCGGTGGTGGGCGCCTGTAATCCTAGCTACTTGGGAGGCTGAGGCAGGAGAATCGCTTGAACCTGGGAGGCGGAGGTTGCAGTGAGCCGAGATCACGCCACTGCACTCCAGCCTGGACAACAAGAGCAAGACTCCATCTCAAAAAAAAAAAAAGAAGAAGAAGAAGAAGAAAAGGAGAGGAGGAGGAGGAGGAGGAAGAAAAAGAGAAGGAGAAGGAGGAGGAAGAAGAAAAAGAGTGGAGCCTCAGAAGTTTCAGAGAAATGATCCACAATTAACCATGCAGTTAGTCCAGCTCTGAGGCTGGGGCTGAGACATTTGCCACTTCCTGTATCATCAGTGCTCCTATAAGCACATCACTGACCAGGTCCACAGCTCAGACTCTGCCACAGTGGAATGGAACTGGATGAGTGAGCAGGAGGGTGGAGACAAGAGCCCTGGGGTGAATGTGAACTCCATGGTCTCTCACTCCAGTTCCATGGAATGAGATGTCCACATGACCTTGGAAAAGTAAGTCACTTTCTCCACTTGTTCCTCAGTTTTTCCCATTTATACATAAAGTGGTTAGACCTGGTAATCCCTTTGACGTGCTAAATCACAGTTTATATAATAGAAATACTAAATATTAAGTTTTTGGCCCTGGTTACATTTCATTTGATCATTCACACGGTTCCCATATAATCCCATGCTCATTCATGCATTCAAAGCTTGAGTCCATTTAAGATTACACAATCCAAGAAATGCTCATATCAGAAGTCCTGTTCATATGTTTTTTAAGACGAGAAAATAACTCGTTGCATGCTCACATGCTATATAGTAACAAAGCCAGAGGCTGACAATGAACTAAGTGGAAGCAATACTTACTATTCCTGGTAGAACAACCAATCCAATGGTGAAAATTCAGTAGCCAAGGAACCGTTTCCGGTTTAAGCTCTGCTTTTTGCCTTGACTGGGGAAATATACCAAAGCACTGGGTTTTATCTGACACTCAGGGAAAGCCATATCACAAGAACTGGAGTTTGCACTGCAAAGTAGAAAAATCATTCATTGACTTGAGCTGCAGGAGGCCTATCCATTGTGCAGTCCACACGTGAGAAATTGCACCCCTTCTCTCCATGAGAAGCTGGGCTCAAATTCATTGCATTAATTTTATTGATCTGCAGTCTGTGCAGGATAAAAGTCCTATGATTGCATGGCTAACCCTGGTAATACTCTATGCTCCTTGACAGGTTTTCTGATAGGTCTAAGAGTTATTTTTCCCCCCGCCAGGCCACAACTTAAAGAACCAACTTCAGCGTTTTCATAGGAGCCCGGGATGCAAGAGATCTAAGGAGTTTCCTATGTTAACTGTCTTTCTCCAGTACAAGTTTTCATACAGTCTTAAAACTTTTCTAAGTGTCACCCAGCTCAGAGGAACATATCTAAGTGGCGAGAAACTCATGATTCTTTAGTCCACCGTTTCCATTTTCGGCTAGCTTCAATGGTTAGAAAGTTCCAAAGAATCATGAGTCCAAAATGTCTTCCTACCTAGGTTACCTTGATTTATAAACTTTTGGCCCAGCTCCTTACACACAGCACTTGATAAACATTAATTATAACACAGGTATTATACTGAAACAATTCCCTATAGAATATTAAGACCATGGATGTTGAAGGCAGGCAGGCCTAAAGTAAAGTGTAATTTTGGGCAAAGTATTCCTTAGGCCTTCATTTCCTTATTCATAAAATGTATAGTAATAGCTCCAACCTTACATGTATTACCTATTAAATGAGATAATGCAAGTCAAATACTTAGTACAGTGCCTCACAGTAAGCACTCAAAATATTTAGCTATTATTAATATTACCATCAATAATTATTTCTGGCAGCGCTCTCTTCGATTGAAAAATTATCAGGCACGTACACGGGAAGCAGAAGGATGAAATAACTTGTTGAAAGAGTTAGCAATAGAAAACCTCTGCCTGATGGCAGAAACTCTTTCTTAGTCCATCTCTCAATCTCTTGGGCATAACACAGTACTTGGTGTAGGCTACATAAATATTTATCGAGTTGAAATGAACTAAACTTTCCATTAATGAGGACGTACCAAGTGTAACATCAAACTATGTTTTCATAGACATTCACATTCTCCAATTAAGCTTTATTTAGAAAATATCTATGGCAAATGAATCTATCGACTGTTAAATCCTCTTTGCATAAATCCATTTTTACCCTTCTGTATTAATCAGGATTCTCTAGAGGGACAGGACTAATAGGAGAGATGTATATATAAAAGGAAGTTTATTAAGGAGTGCTGACTCACACAATCACAAAGTGAAGTCCCACAACAGACCGTCTGCAAGCTGAGGAGCAAGGAAGCCCGTCCAAATCCCAAAATCTCAAAAGTAGGGAAGCCGACAGTGCAGCCTTCAGTCTGTGGCTGAAGACCTGAGAGCCCCTGGCGAACCACTGCTGTAAGTCCACCAGTCTAAAAGCTGAAGAACCTGGAGTTCAATGTTCAAGGGCAGGAAGGACCCAGCATGGGAGAAAGATGAAGACTAGGAAGACTCAGCAAGTCTAGTCCTTCCACGTTCCTCCACCTGCTTTTATCCTAGCCATGCTGGCAGCTGATTAGATGGTTCCCACCCAGATTGAGGGTGGGTCTGCCTCCCCCACTTCACTGACTCAAGTGTTCATCTCCTTTGGCAGCACCCTCATGGACACACCCAGGAATAGTATTTCGCATCCTTCAATTCAATCAAGTTGACACTCAGTTTTAAGCATCACACCTTCCTTTATCTTTTCTACATCATTTGGATTATTGGATCTACTTTTGCTATTGCTTATGTAGATGGATATCACAATCTATTATTTATATCAGCCAATAATCATAGACTTGGAAGAGGCCTCGAAGATTGTTAAGTTCATCCGTATATTTTACATATATTGAAAGTAAGAAGGAACAACATGTCCAAAGTCACCCAGGTTTTTAATAGTAGAACTAGCACCAGAAGGTCAGGCATAGTGGCTCACACCTGTAATCCCAGCACTTTGGGGGGTGGAGGTGGGTGGATCAAGAGGTCAAAAGATCGAGACCATCCTGGCCAACATGGTGAAACCCCATCTCTATTAAAAATACAAAAATTAGCTGGGCATGGTGGTACATGGCTGTAGTCCCAGCTACTTGGGAGGCTGAGGCAGGAGAATCACTTGAATCCAGGAGGCAGAGGTTGCAGTAAGCTGAGATAATGTCATTGCACTCCAGCCTGGTGACAGAGTGAGACTCCGTCTCAAAAAAAAAAAAAAAAAATGAAAACTAGCACCAGAAAATTACTTCTGACTCCCAAGTTGGAATTCCCTTTGCTCTACCATACTGTTAGTAAATACCAAGAGACTCATCAGTATGTGACATCTTTAGCATTCTGAGTTCTGTTCTGTAAAGGTAATTAGATATATAGCTTCCCATTATATTTGTTAGAGGCATTTAGAGATACTGGCTATTCTTTCTCCTTCACCTCCCTCTCTCTGGCTATTTCCACAGATTTTCAACTGATCACTTTTTAAAATCATATCATTTATATGAATCAGGCTTATTTGGATGTGGGTGACAGAAAGCCAACTCAAAGTAATTTATACAAAGAACAATTATTGGGAAAGACTGCGACATGTGTTCTAGTGGTAAAGAAGTGAAATTGTGAAGGACTTTCTAAAGAAAAGAACTGTTTGGGAGTCATGAATCTTCTCTGTACTGCCATTATCAATGACACCCAGTCTCTGTCTCTTTTGTTTTTGGTTTTAAATGAGAGAGAGAGAATAGATCAGCTCAGCTAATGTCCAGCGTCCAATTTGCTATTGTGAGAATTGGAAGGTTACCCACACAGTACAGCTCCACTAGAGACCTCCTTTATCTGAGCATCAGGCGCTGTCCCTAAAGAAAAAGGAATCATTGTGAACAGAGCAGCAGCCCCAAAAGGTATGTATTACATTTCACTACATATCTCCCCAAGTAGATAGGGAGTTTCCAGAAGGCAAGGACCATGTCAACTTCATCTTTATACAGTATTTTCAAACATTTTCCTTGCCTTCTGTGTAATAAACACCTAATGCACATTTGTGGATTTGGATTGTATTAGATCTACTATTTCTTTTTATCCAGGCCTACTGAACTGGGCCAAGAAAGCTACAGTATACAACTAATAAGAAATGGGAGTTTGCATTGCTTTTGGTTATTTGGAAAACCTCAAACCCAAGCCAATACATCCTCACTCCAGTGAAAAATACCTCCCCAGTTTCCTGTAGAGAGAGTTCCTCTTGCTCAGGCAGCCTCTCTACTGGAAGTGTCTCTTCCTGACATCCTGGAGCTTCCCCACAGCTAAGTCTTCAGTGTTTCAAACAGAGCCCTGCTGTGCTCAGGTCATTAGGATTCTTGTCTTTCCTCTTCATATGACAGACATCGAGAGAACATATTCTCTTCTCCTGAGAAAAAGCTCCAATTAAATATGCTCATTAAAGCCCTGTGATTCTCCTGCTTCCTTCAAATGCACAACAAAAATGAATCACTTTATGCTGACCTGAAACCTGGCCCGGGAGTGCCTGCCCAGGCCAACTGTGGGCTGACTGCCAGGCCCTTGTGAGATGTACTAGGCAGTTTCACTGTCAAATACCAGATTCTGCTGCTGCCTTCCAGCTGGTTATCGGAGCTGGCAGGCAACTGCATAAAGAACCCCGAACAAAATATCACAGTTTACCCAGAATCAAAAGGATAATAACAAATTAAGATGAAAACAAAGTCAAATTTGCCCCCATTCTGCCCCTAATTGGTCTCACTTACCCATTCCAGGCTTTTCAAGTATGGGCTATGACGCAGTGTGGTGGGAAGGGCATGAGACGGGAAGTCAGAACACCTGAGTCTACTCACAGGCCCTGCCACTAGCTAGTTATATAATCTTTCAGCCTCAGGTGCCTCATGTGGAAAGAGGATACTATTAAGATCTTGCAGCTCACAGACTTCATTTTAAGGTATGGTCCCAATAAACTTTACTACCACTGATACAACCACCACTATTAGCTAATATTTATGAAATATTTATTCTGTGTCAGACACTGTTTTGTGCTCAATTACTAGGTATTCATTTATTTAACCCTTATAACAACCCTTTGAAGGAACCTAGTAATATTAGTTTTTCCCATTTTGCAGATGAAGAAACTGAGATTTAGAGAGTGAAATAACTTGCTCAAGGTTATAATAGCCAGTAAATTATAGAGCTTCACAACCCATATTTTTCACCTCTGCAGTAGTAGTACAATAACATCTCAGTTACCAAAACCAATATAGTGATGCTAAGCTTCCTCCTTGGCCTCCCTCTGCCCCAAACACTTGGTTTCTGGTCTTAAGTACATAGTATTATCTCCTTCAAATTGGTTCACTATTTCTGTACTAACCGATCACTCTGAAGGTCTGACTTCTTTTAAAAACCAGCAAATGTCCACCTTCTAAAACCCACCATCTACTGTCCTCATTTGCCAATGCACATGTTGCCTCATTAAGTCATTCCTTTTATTATTATCAGTTATCTCTTGACCGTTATGTCCTATCTCTCCAGCCAGATTTGAATACATGAAAAACCAGGACATGGATCACACTTCTTTGAACTACACTTAGTCCCTGGCACAATGTCTTTGTGCCAATCAGTAAATGTTAGTTGGGTTTAGTGTAGCTTCTTCCTAAGCTCTACCCTAAACTATACTCCTTATTATACTCCTTAGTATCTATATGGTTATATGTGCTCTTTTTGGAAACTATGGGATTAGAATTGTCAACCAGAAGCCTGGCAGCCCCCTCTGGGAGACATTCATGTTCACTGTGCAGGCAGCGTGGGAAAGGGCGCCCTGACCTATTCCTGTACTCCTCTGCTAACCTAGATGAGTTACTTATGCCAGAGCTTCACCATGTCTGCTTACCACCATGTGTCTGATGGGATCAGGACAAGCTTTCCTGGTGATGCCAGCCAAGAAAAAACAGCTGGCTAATGTGAAAAGGATGTTACCAGGCACCTGGCCCACTTAGATGAGCTTTTTGTGCCAGCTTTGCATTTTGCATCAAGGCCTATGGTGAGAGTAGGGAGTGACTGCACCTTCTCTCCTCTCCAAAAGCTGGTCTGTAGGTGCCAAGCTCATAATGGTCATCTGCTGGGCTATCTGTCCATAGCACCTGCAGCTCAAACAACTAAGTCATGAAGATGCCAAGACCTTGGCACTCTCAGGGTATAATGGCAATGCCAAGAACTGAGGGAGTGACAAGTGTTCAAATTGTCTCATTACCTCCTCTTGAAAGTTCCAACACCCAAATGCTGAAGGATATATGAGAGTTATTCCAGGTGCATTGTATTTTAGAAACATCATCTAGTTCAGCCAATAGAGGAGATTCAAAATGTTCAGAAAATTGTGAGGAGCTTGGTGATTTTCAGGAAAGATGATGTCCTTTTATTGCTCCTACAATATCAAGTAATAAACAACCCTCAACGTGCTTTTAATAGCCAGCTGATCCCCAGTTTCATTGACAGCAAAGCAAGATAAACCAACTCTGGCTACAGCAAGAAGAGAAATTTGTAACCCTTGTTTTTAAATTGTACTCCTGCCGGTGTGGTGGCTCACGCCTGTAATCCCAGCACTTTGGGAGATTGAGGTGGGTGGATCACCTGAGGTCAAGAGTTCAAGACCAGCCTGACCAACATGGTGAAACCCCATCTCTACTAAAAATACAAAAATTCAGCCAGGTGTGGTGGTGTGCCCCTGTAATCCCAGCTACTCTGGAGGCTGAGGCATGAGAATCGCTTGAACTGGGGAGGCAAAGATTGCAGTGAGCCGAGATCACGCCACTGCACTCCAGCCTGGGTGACAGAGCAAGACTCTGTCTCAAAAAACAGTAAATACATAAATAAATAGTACTCCTAAGACTGCTTTGAAGGAGGTAGTGAGCAGGAAGGGTCCTGAACGGGGAAAATGGCAACAACAGGAGAAAATATAAAAACATTTTTGTCGTTGTTTAAGTCTCTGTAAAGATAATTGACTTTTTTAAAACAAAAATACTAACAATGTACTGTGGGATGAACAACATATGTAGAAGTTAAATGTGCAATAACAGCACAAAGGCCAAGAGGGGAGAAATGTAGGCATACTCTTGCAAGGTTTAAATACTTGATGTGACATGGGATATCATGTGAAGAAAAACTGGAATAGTTAAGGTTAATACAACAACCCTAAAGCAGCCCTTAAAATAAAACAAAAAAGAGTAACAGCTAATTTGCCAACAAAAAAAAATAATAAAATAAATTCTTTAAAAAAAAATGTAATCCAAAAAAGGCAGGAGAAAAATGGGGATGGAACAAAGGACAGATGGGACAAATAGAAATGAAATAGCAAAATAGTACATTTAAACCCAATCATACCAACAATCACATTTAATGTAAATAATCTAAATACTCCAAGTAAAAGATAGACCTGTTCAGATTGTGTTCAACAGCAAGTCTCAACCATATGCTGCTTAAAAGAAATCAGTTTAAATACAAAAACATAAACCAGTTAGAAGTCAAAGTGTGAAAAAGATATATCATGCTAACATTAAATTTAAAAAACAAAAGCTAAAGTATCTTGATTAATAGCAGTCCAGGAAAATTTTAGAGAAAGAACAGAATATTACCAAAGATAAAGAGGATCATTTCACAGTGATAAATGGGCCAATTTATCAAGCAGGATTAACAATCCTAAATGCTGATGCACTCAAGAGTAGAGATGAAAGCCTGATAGAACCACAAGAGGAAATAGACAAAGCCACACTTATAATTTTTAAAAATAATTTTTCATTTTTTATTTTTGTAGGTACATAGTAGGTGTATATATTCATGGGGTACATGAGATGTTCTGATACATGCATACGATGCATAATAATCACATCATGGAACATGGGGTATCATTTACCTCATGCATTTATCCTTTCTCCGCACTTATAGATTAAGATTTCAACAACCATCTCTCAATAATTATTGGAACAAGTAAACAGAAAATCAGCAAGGATATGGAAGACTTTAAAAAAACATTGACTACCTAGACTTAATTTACATTTTTAGGATATTACACCCAACAACAGCAGAATACACATTCTTCTCAAGTCCAAAAGGAACATTTACCAAAACAGACCATAGTCTTGGTCATGAAGAGAGTGTCAATAAATTTTAAAGGACTCAAGTCATGGAAAGTGTGTTTTCTGCCTGCCTTGCAATTAAATTAGAAATTAATAACAGAAAACTGGAAAATCTTCAAATATTTGAAAATAAATAACTCATTTCCAAATAGCCCCTGAGTCAAGAAGAAATCATACTAGAAGTTAGAAAATGACTTGAACTAAGAAAAGGAAAACACAACTATCAAAATGGGTGAGATGCAGGTAAAGCAATAGTAAGAGGAAAATTTATAGCAGTGAACATAAATAACAGAAAAAAAAGAAGAATCTCAAATCAGTGACCTCAGCTTCCATCTTAAGAAACTAGAAAAACAAAAGCAAATAAAACCCAAAGAAAGCAGAATAAAGAAAACAAAGATTAGAGCAGAAATCAATAGAATAGAAAACAGAAACACAATAAAGAAATTAAAGGAAGTCAAAAGCTGGCTCTTTTAAAAGGTTGATGGTTACATTTGTAGCTTGAAGGGGCTAGAAGGATCACAAAGAGCTCCTGGATTAAGGGTAGATCCTCAATAGCTGCAGGGAACCATACCTTGCCTGCCTGAATATGCCTAGATCTCACATTGATGTCTTTCCCCTCGGCTTCACAGGCAATCATTCACTTGCTGTCTTTTGTTAAGGATATTCTTTCCCAGGAGTCAATGAGTAGTCAGGGTTGGCATTTCCGAGGGAGAAGCCCACAAGCATAACTTCAGGCACATTTGAAGAATTCTGATGATTTTGCCTTTTCTGATAGCCTTGTGTTTTTCCACAGTTTGCAGATCTTCTCTGCCATAGAAAAACTTATAGTACCGAGGCCCGGCGTGGTAGCTCACGCCTGTAATCCCAGCACTGTGGGAGGCCAAGGCAGGTGGATCCCCAGGTCAGGAGTTCGAGACCAGCCTGGTCAACATGGTGAAATCCCATCTCTACTAAAAATACAAAAATTAACTGGGCGTGGTGGCAGGCGTCTATAGTCCCAGCTACTCTGGAGACAACAGCAGGAGAATTTTGAACCTGGGAGGCAGAGGTTGCAGTGAGCCAAGATCATGCACCACTGCACTCCAGCCTGGGTGACAGAGTGAGACTCCATCTCAAAAAAAAAAAAAAAAAAAAGTATATATACTATATAGAGAGTATATATATACCCTATATATAGTACTGAGACAAAGCTAGCAGAACCCTGGGGAAGGAAAAATCCTCGGTGTTGCTGTGAATATGGGACTTTACTAACCCTCCTTGACTCTTTGACTCTTGTCAGAGAAATCTGGCTTTCTCTTAAAATCTGAAGGTAAAATGCCTCACCTGGGCCAATGCCACTCACAGGGATAAGAATACTGAAGTTGGGGTAGGAGGTAAGAAGCCTGGATTCACTAAATACAAAAAAAGAGACGCAAACTGGAAAATAAAATGTAAACCAAAACGTGTGCAAACCAACTGGGAGCAGTTTTGGATAGACAAATCCTGAAAATGGCATCAGGGGGACATGAATGCTAGCTCCACCTCTGGACCTGACCGTGTGACGCTCTACAAGTTATTTATCCTTTCTAACCGAATGTGCCTCTATGAAAAAAAAATGAGAAATGGATTAAATGATCTCTCAGGAGCTCTCTGGTTCTGTTATTCCTGTGACACTCCTACATCCTTCCTATGAAAGTGACAAGGTCAGTGTTAGGGAACCTCTGACCACACTGCTTAATCTCCATGTTGACTTCTGTGAGGAATTGGTTTTAGGACTCTCTTGCCCTCCTTTAATCTAGTTTTTCAATCAAAGTGCTTATTTGCAGAAGGGGAATGGGGGAAACCTGCAACAGATTTAAGTTAAAAAAGGGAGCTTACTGAAGGGATTGTAGGCAGCTCATAGAATCACAAGAAGACTGGAGAGGCAGGAGAGAAAGTGGGGCCTAGGGCCAGCCAGGATCACAGCCAGCATGTTCTCAATCTGGTGCCTGGAAGACCCCACATTCCCTCCAGGAACACAGGATGCCATGCTGGTATCCTGTCCCCTTCAGCCTTGACAGACACAGGAGATCACAACTGGCAGCACTGTGTGCTGTGGCAGCTGCTGCCAACACCTGCCTCTGGAATGGGCTCTTGGCTGCCCCTGCTTTTTGAGTCACAAGCTTCCAATTCAGTCTTGGCAGCTGGGTCTGATGGGCCTAGCTCCTGTCAACCTAGTTCCAGGCACCAGAGAAATAGGAGAGTGAATATTTGAGGTTTTCAGCATCTATAGAGAAGACAAGTTCTAGCTCCCACTAAAACTTATACAGTGAAAAATTCTTCCACAGATGAAGGGGTTCAGTTATGCCACAGCCACAAGATAAGACAAATGTTTTAAACATCTGACTAACATCAGTAGGAAAAGAACATGCTTTCATGTGTTGCCCTATATCATAAAGGACTCTAGGTTCTAAAATCTGGACATGGAAAATAGACTGCAGCCCACCTAATCTAGCCCTTTCATTTTACAGATGGGAAACTGAATTTAAAAAGGGATGATAACCAGCTTGTCGGCTGGACCAGAACTTAAGTTTCCTGCCTTTGGGCCAATTATCCCACTACATCATGCCTTCTAAGACAAAGAACAGAATCCCTTCTTTGTCAAATGAAGTAAGATGCCAAATGTTCATAAAACATATTTGTTTTTGCAATTTAGCTTGTTTTGATTTATTGTGAAGGTTTTGGTATTAAACACATTAGATCCGCTCCCCTCCAGATTCTGACTCAATTAGTATGTATTAACCACCTGCTGTAATGGCAGACATTGCACTAGTGTTCTCCTTAATGCAGCAGGAGGTGCAGCGATCTGTTTGCATCTGAGGAACAACGGGTAATGGGGACTAGAGCACTGTGGAGCTTCTCTCACCATCTATTATTTCTGCTTTTTTTCTGATCATTGTTTTATTCTCCCTTTTTGATAGATACTTCTGCATCTGGTCCTCCTGGCTGAAAGGAAGACAACTGTGGAACCGTCACAACAGCTGTAGGAAGATGTGTTAGAATTTCAACAGATGGCTCAGCTCTTTTAGTCCCAGTACCAAAATCTCAAGGAAGAAGCAATTGTCTCAGAGTCTTTATCCCTGGTCCAGCAACTGTAGCTAGAGGGTCAGAATCACACAGTGCATGGCTGCTTCCACAGTACCTCCCAGAGCAACTACAGGAGGCAGAGGGTAGTTCAAGAAATGCTTGGAAATGCTCAGAGGAAACATCGATTCCATTACACAGATACGAATTAATGTAATACATCAGCCTCATTTATTCATCAAATACTTATTTAATGCTACTGCATTTAAGGCCCTTTTTTAGATAATAGAAACACAGCAGTGAACACAATAAACACAGAAGATAGAAAAAAGATAAACAAGCAAATATGTTTTGTGTCTGATAATGGTAAGTGCTATGGAAAAAATAAAGCAGGGTTATGAGTGAGGGTGGGGAGTGGGTATATGTGCATGCATGCACCACTCTATGTAGAGAAGACAAAGAAGGCCTCATTGAGAAGAGGATGTTTTAGTTGAAATCTAAAAGAAGTGAGGGAATTAGCCATGAGGCTATGAGGTAAAAGCATTCCAAGAAGCAAAACAGGAAGTGCAAAGACCCTGAGGCTGGAAAGTGCTTTGTGTGTTCAAGAGATAGCAAAGAAGTTGAAATGCACCTAACAGAGAATGAAAGGAAGAATGTCAGGAGATGATGTCTGAGAGGGGAGAGGAGCCAGGTCATATAAGGTTTTGGGCTGTATAAACCACTGTAAGGACTTTGGCTTTTACTCCAAGCGAAATAGGAAGTCATTCAAAGATTTTAAGAAAAAGAACATTTCACACACGTGTATCATCTTGAGAGCAGGTTGCAAGTATGTAAGGGTGCAAGCAGGGAGATCAGTTGAGAGACTATTATGACCATTTAACCAAGAGATGACGGTGGTTTAAAACAAAGTGATAGTGAAAATTTTGGATTTATTTGAAGGTGGAACTGACTGGAGTAGTCCAACCGATTGGATGTGAAAAATAAGAGAAAGAGGAGAACCAATGATGAGTTTTGACCTGAGCGACTGGAAAGATAGAGGTCACTGATCCCTGTCAAAGTTGTTGGGGTTTGTTTTATTTTATTTTGTTTTCAGTGAGATGGTGGGAACAAAAGTCAAGCACAGTGAGTACAAAGGAGAACTTGAGGAGAGAGAAATCAGAAACAGCTAGTATAGAAAGCTCTTCAGAAAATTTTGCTATAAAAGTGAACAGAGAAATGGGATGGTAGGTGGAGGTGAGGAAATGTTTATTCATTTTTAAGATGAGAGTGTTGAAGCATCTCGGTACGCTTATGTGAATGATCCAGTAAAGAGGGGAAAACTGATGGTGTGGGGGAGGGGAGAGAAATACTAAAGAGATGTCCCTGGGTAGGTGAGAAATGATAGAATGTAGGACACCGGGCTGACAATTTGCCTTAGATAAGAAAAGACAAAATTCAACCTTTGTAACTGGAGACAAGTGGAGCACATGAGGGCAAAAGCAGGTGAGGTGCAAGGCTTAGTAGGAGAAACGTAGGGGAGTGCTTTCTTGTCCCACGTGCATTTCTCTTATCAAAGCGAAGTAAAAAGTAAAGTCATCAACTGAGAGTGAGAAAGGAGGAAGAGATCTTTGAAATTTGAGGAGATAGGAAAGAGTGTGAAACATAAGCCAGTGGGAGATTGGATAGAGGATGGGGAATGTAACCGTATTTCCAGGCAGCACTAGAGGCCCTGTGAGATTAGTAATCATGAATGTAAGGTGACACCGCATAGTGCTAGCTAGTGCGCTCAGGAAAGAGGAGGAAATAAAGGGAACTCATGGAAAAGAAGAAGTAAAGCTATCTCTCTTTGCTGACGATATGATTTTATACCTAGAAAACCCTAAAAGTTCTGCCAAAAGGCTCCTGGAACTGATAAACAATTTCAGTAAAGTATCAGGATACAAAATCAATGTGCAAAAATCAGTAGCATTTCTATACACCAATAACGTTCCAGCTGAGAACCAAATCAAGAACAAAATCCTATAGGAACAAAGTCTTCAAGAAGTCTGGGATTATGTTAAATGACCAAACCTAAGACTAATTGGTATTCCTGAGGAAGAAGAAAATTCTAAAAACTTGGAAAACTTATTTGGGGAAACAATCAAGGAAAACTTTCCTGGCCTTGCTAGAGACCTAGACATCCAAATACAAGAAGCAGGAAGAACACCTGGGAAATTTACTGCAAAAAGATCATTGCCTAGGCACATTGTCATGAGACTATCCAAAGTTAAGACAAAGGAAAGAATCTTAAGAGCTGTGAGATAGAAGCACCAGGTAACCTATAAAGGGAAACCTATCATATTAACAGCAGATTTCTCAGCAGAAACCCTACAAGCTAGAAGGGATTGGAGCCCTATCTTCAGCCTCCACAAACAAACAATGATCAGTCAAGAATTTTGTATCCAGTGAAACTAAGCATCACATATGAAGGAAAGATACAGTCTTTTTCAGACAAACAAATGCTGAGAGAATTTGTCACTACCAAAACCAACACTACAAGAACTGCTAAAAGGAGCTCTAAATCTTGAAACAAATCCTAGAAACACATCAAAACATACCTCTTTAAAGCATAAATCACACAGGACCTATAAAACAAAAATACATGTTAAAAAGAAAAAAAAAAGTACACTGGCAACAAATAGTACAATGAGTGCAATGGTACCTCACATCTCAACACTAACATTGAATGTAAATGGCCTAAATGCTCCACTTAAAAGTTACAGAACTGCAGAATTGATAAGAACTCACCAACGAACCATCTGCTGCCTTCAAGATACTCATCTAACATAAGGCTCACGTAAACTTAAAGTAAAGGGGTGGAAAAAGGCATTTTATGCAAATGGACACCAAAAGCAAGCAGGTGTAGCTATTCTTATATCAGACGAAACAAACTTTAAAGCAACAGTGATTAAAAGAGACAAACAGGGCCATTATATAACGGTAAAAGGCCTTGTCCAACAGGAAAATATCACAACCCTAAATGTATATGCAGCTAACACTGGAGCTCCCAAATTTATAAAACAATCACTAATAGACATAAGAAATGAGATAGACAGCAACACAATAATAGTGGGGGAACTTCATTACTCCTCTGACAGCACCAGACAAGTCATCAAGACAGAAAGTCAACAAAGAAACAATGGATTTAAAATATACCTTGAAACAAATCTTAACAGACACATACAAAACATTTCATCCAACAACTGCAGAATACACATTCTATTCAATAGCACATGGAACTTTCTCCAAGACAGACCATATGATAGGCCAGAAAACAAGCCTCAATAAATTTAAGAAAATTGAAATTATATAAGCACTCTTTCAGACCACAGTGGAATAAAACTGAAAATCAACTCCAAAAGGAACCTTCAAAACCATGCAAATACATGTAAATTAAAAAACCTGCTCCTGAATGAGCACTGGGTCAAAAATGAAATCAAGATGGAAACTAAAAATAACACAACCTGTCAAAACCTCTGGGATACAGTAGAGGCAGTGCTAAGAGGAAAGTTCATAGCCCTGAATGCCGACATCAAAGAGACTGAAAGTGCACAAACTAACATTCTAAAGTCACACCTCAAGGAACTAGAGAAGCAAGAACAAACCAAACTCAAATGCAGCAGAAGAAAGGAAATAACCAAGATCGGAGCAGAACTAAATGAAATTGAAACAAAAACAAATACAAAAGATAAATGAAACCAAAAGCTGGTTCTTTGAAAAGATAAATTAAATTGATAGACCATTAGCAAGATCAACCAAGAAAAGAAGAGAGAAAATCCAAATAACTTCATTAAGAAACAAACCAGGAGATACTACAACTGACACCACAGAAATACAAAAGATCATTCAAGGCTATGGTGAACACCTTTAAGCACATAAATTAGAAAATCTAGAAGAGATGGATAAATTCTTGGGAAAATACAACCCTCCTAGCTTAAATCAGGAAGAATTAGATACCCTGAACAGACCAACAACAAGTAGTGAGATTGAAATGGTAATTTAAAAATTACCAACAACAATAAAAGTCCAGGACCAGATGGATTCACAGCAGAATTCTATCAGACTTTCAAAGAAGAATTGGTACCAATCCTTTTGACACTATTCTACAAGATAAAGAAAGAAGGAGCAAAGACTTGGAATCAACCCAAATGTCCATCAGTGACAGACT
>NW_012118932.1:5077371-5078436 GCF_000951035.1 Colobus angolensis palliatus
CATGGCACAAGTATACATATGTAACAAACCTGCACGTTATGCACATGTACCCTAGAACTTAAAGTATAATTAAAAAATAATAATAATAATAATAAAGAAAGAAGGAATCCTCCCTAATTCATTCTATGAAGCCAGCATCACCCTGATACCGCAACCAGGAAAGGACATAACCAAAAAAGAAAAGTACAGACCAATATCCTTGATGAACATAGATGCTAAAATCTTTAACAAAATGCTAGCTAACCAAACCCAACAACAAATCGAAAAGATAATCCACCACAATCAAGTGCGTTTCATACCAGGGATGCAGGGATGGTTTAACATATGCAAGGTAATAAATGTGATACACCACATAAACAGAATTAAAAACAAAAATCACATGATCAGTTCAATAGATGCAGAAAAAGCATTTGACAAAATCCAGCATCACTTTATGATTAAAACTGTCAGCAAAATCAGCATACAGGGGACATAACTTAATGTAATAAAAGCATCTCTTACAAACCCACAGCCAACATAATACTGAATGGGGAAAAGGTGAAAGCATTCCCTCTGAGAACTGGACCATGACAGGGATGCCCACTCTTACCACTCCTCTTCAATAGAGTACTGGAAGCCCTAGCCAGAGTAATCAGATAAGAGAAAGAAATAAAGGGCATCCAAATCGATAAAGAGGAAGTCACACTGTCACTGTTTGCTGATTATATGATCATTTACCTTGAAAAACCCTAAAGACTCCTCCAGAAAGCTCCTAGAACTGCTAAAAGAATTCAGCAAAATTTCCAGATACAAGATTAATGTATACAAATCAGTAGCTCTTCTATACACCAAGCAACAGCAACCAAGTGGAGAATGAAATCAAGAACTCAACCTCTTTTACAATAGCTGAAAAAAAATATTTAGGAATACAGCTAACCAAGGAGTCGAAAGACCTCTACAAGGAAAACTACAAAGCACTGCTGAAAGAAATCATAGACAACACAAACAAATGGAAATACATCCCATGCTCATGGATGGATAGAATCAATATTGTGAAAATGACCATACTGGCCGGGCGCGGTGGCT
>NW_012118932.1:5083477-5085124 GCF_000951035.1 Colobus angolensis palliatus
GGCCACTGCACTCCAGCCTGGGTGACAGAGCGAGACTCTGTCTCAAAAAAAAAAAAGAAAATGACCATACTGCCAAAAGCAATCTACAAATTCAGTGCAATCCCCAACAAAATACCAATATCATTCTTCATAGAATTAGAAAAACCATTCTAAAATCCACATGGAACCAAAAAGGAGCCCACATAGCCAAAGCAAGACCAAGCAGAAAACAAATCTGGAGGCATCACATTACCTGATTTCAAACGATACTATAAGCCCACAGTCACCAAAACAACATGGTCCTGGTATAAAAATAGGCACACAGACAAATGGAACAGAATAGAGAACCCAGAAATAAACCCAAATACTAACAGCCAACTGATCTTCGACAAAGCAAACAAAAACAAAGTGGGAAAAGGACATCCTTTTCCACAAATGGTGCCGGAAAAATTGGTTAGTCACATGTAGGAGAATGAAACTGGATCCTCATCTCTCACCTTATACAAAAATCAACTCAAGATAGATTAAGGACTTAAATCTAACACCTGAAACTATAAAAATTCTGGAAGATAACACTGGAAAAATGTTTCAAGATTTTGGCTTAAGCAAGGATTTCATGACCAAGAATCCAAAAGCAAATGCAATAAAAATAAAGATAAGTAGCTGGGACTTAATTAAACCAAAGAGCTTTGCATGGCAAAAGGAACAGTCAGCAGAGTAAACAGAAAACCTAGGGAGTGGGAGAAAATCTTCACAATCTATACATCTGACAAAGGACTAATACTCAGAATCTACAATAAACTCAAACAAATCAGTAAGAAAAAAACAATCCTATCAAAAAGTGGGCTAAGGACATGAATAGACAATTCTCAAAAGAAGATATACAAATGCCAACAAATATATGAAAAAATGCTCAATATCACTAATGATTAGCGAAATGCAAATTAAAACCACAATGTGACAGCACTTATTCCTGCAAGAATGGCCATTATCAAAGAATCAAAAAACAGATGTTGGCATGGATGCAGTAATCAGGGAACACTTCTGCACTCTGGTGGGAATGTACAACTACTATGTAAAACAGTGTGGAGATTCCTTAAAGAACTAAAGATAGAACTACCATTTGATCCAGCAATCCCACTACTGGGTATCTACCCAGAGGAAAAAAAGTCATTGTACAAAAAAGATACTTGCACACTCATGTTTATAGCAGCACAATTCACAATTGCAAAATCGTGGAACCAACCCAAATGCCCACCAATCAATAAGTGGATAAAGAAACTGTGGTATATTTATATGATGAAATACTACCCAGCCATAAAAAGGAATGAATTACCAGCATTTGCAGAGACCTGGATGAGACTGGAGACTATTTTCTAAGTGAAGTAACTCAGGAATGGAAAACCAAACATCGTATGTTCTCACTGATATGTGGGAGCTAAGCTATGAGGATGGAATACATTGGACTTTGGGGACTTATGGGGAAGAGCAGGATGGGGGTCAGGGATAAAAGACTACAAATATGGTGTGGTGTATACTGCTTGGGTGATGGGTGCACCAAAATTTCACAAATCACCACTGAAGAACTTACTCATGTGGCTGGGTGCAGTGGCTCACACCTGTAATCCCAACACTGTGGGAGGCCAAGGCAGGCAGATCACCATGTCA